>NC_073254.2:164088712-164391742 GCF_029289425.2 Pan paniscus | reverse complement strand
TTTAAGAAACTCCTTGATATTAATGGTGCTCAGAGGTGACCTTCCTTCTAGAAAGGACAGCAAAGACAGCAACGATCCCTATTTCAAGCTTTATATTATCTGATCAAGGCCACATAAGCCATTTATTAACCAAGAGAACTTGCTTACACAGTGAATGACCCTTTACCATCTTCATATCAAAGAGGGACACAGTAGAGATTATACTCAGAATATAAGGCTACCACCACACATCAACCTGAAGGGGGGATACACCAGCCTCACCAAAATGAATTTAATATTAAAAATCAGTGTTTAGGGCATTTGGAAAATCCAATTATTTGTCCCACTACCTTAAAAAGGATTTATTTTCATAAATCTTGTTATATGCAGTTTCATTTAATCCCATGAATAAAAAAATATAGAAAGGTCATAAATAAGTATTAAATTATCTTAATTTGATAACATTCACACAACTTAAGAATTTGGGGCCATAAAAATGGAAAAAATTCTAAGAGAGAAATCTTACTACATTTTACATTTTCTTAACCTGTTTCCGGAGCATTTAACTTTCTTATTTCAAAAACATATTAAAATATCTAATACTATGTAGGTTTCTCCCCAGATATAAAGTGGACAAAGAAATGAGCACTATTACCCTATCGACGATAATAATCTTTCCATTTTATCACATATGAAATGAAATCAAATTTATGGATTCCCATTCTTATGTTTGTAAAAATGAATAAGATAATATTTCAACAATAGTCTTTATTTTATGGGTCAAGTCAATGTCAGAATATAAGTCTAAGTAACAGACAAATTATTTGCCTGTAAACGATACATTTTCTAACATCCAAATGTTTCAAAAATACTTCAAAGTTTATAAACACACTTCCGCATTCATTCTCTTGATACAGTTAAAAATGGGGAAAAGGGGGTACATATTTCAAAGACTAGCTTGCATTTTCCTTTTTTCAGACACACACACACAAACACACATACTTCTTATTTTCTACTAGACAGGAATTCAGTAAAAGAACAAGAATTTGCCTGTGGCTTTTCAATTATGAGATTGAAATGTAACAAATTTCACACACTTACTAACCTCCACATCACAACAATTAAGGTAAACAATCTTGGCCCAGATCTCGGGCACGTAAAAATAGCAGACGAGTAACAGGACAACTAAAACTCCGTCATGCTATTCTGATCAGCCATTTTGTCTGCCTAGAAATTTATACAGAACTTCCACAGTCTCAAATTATTTCAATCTTCATTATCAAGCCAATTCGTTATTTTAACTTCTCCAAAACAAAAATGTGTAAGAATGCAACAAACATACTATAACTTGATTATAAATATATATGTATAATATTAAGTGAATGAATATAATTTACACTGCATATACACCTTCTCTAAATGTATTCTTTCAAGCTCCCAAATTCAAACCCTGTTTTCCTTAGGCTTGGATTTTTGAAAACCATTTTGTTTCTGAAAGCCTTTGCTGGCTTAGCAAATCTTATCCATTAATGACCTTTCTCCATTAGAGGGATGAACACGAGACTGAATTAGAAGAAGAAAAATGTGTTAAATCCCTTAAGGCTGCTTTCCCAAATTCTTCCTCTAAATATTTTGCTCTTCTTAAAATGCTTTTGACATGCTCACACAGATCCAAAGGCCTTTACTGCTGCCTAGCCTGGAATTTTATTTCTGTGATAGGTAAAAGAAGTATAGCAAGACACATCAACAGAATTGCTTGATAAATCTTCAAGGAAACTGGTTTCAAAATGTTTTCACTTCACCAGCTCAAATGCGTATGGAAAATTGTTTTAGCAGAACATAGCAACATATATCAATTTAAATCCTAAACTGGAAATGTGGCAGAGAAATTAGGAGTTGTTTCCCCTATGAAAGCACACAAATCACCTCTAAAACTCTACTGTTATTAGAGAGAAAGCATTATCCTCTAGTACACCATTTGAAGCAATTTAAGAGTGTCCAGTTGGCTGACACTAACATAACATGAGTTCCCTAAAGTGCAGCTTATTATTCAGGAAAGAAGCACCTAGACCTTTAGCCAAGAAAGAAATCTCTTATTGGATGATTTTAAACTTGGATTGATTTTATTAAGGCCTCTTTCACAAATGCAAAACTTAACACACCCTAGAAAGCCAATCTCTCGTTAGCAAAGATTATTATTTTGGAAGTAACAAAAGCATTTCAGATCATATTCTCATTTCTTCTTTTTGTGGGCCCTACATGTGAATCACTCCCAATATAAATCTGCCACTCACACTTAGTTATGCCATTATGCTCTCTTGTTTCATCATACCCAATCACACCCAAACACTAATTCATTTATTCAAACAATATTTATTAAAATGTCAAATGGGAATAATAAATATTATATAATAATCTGTAAAATATTATAAATACGTATGTAGACAAAGAAACAAAGCCAACAGGATACAGACTGCTCTCAAACAGAAATGTTTAACCTCCCTGAGTTTCTTTCAAAATCCGACATCCTCAGAGGACCTTAAAAAAGCCAAAATTAAAAATGTAGTTTTCAGAATTGTCAAAACTACCTAAGTGTACAAGAAGTTTAGATAATTAACATTTCAAATGATATTTTTGTGAGTTTGCCACATTTAAACCTTGACATTATTAAAGCTAAAAACCGCATTTAAAACAGAGTTTCACTTCACTCTGTAAAAAGCTAAATACAAGGTGATTTTTTTTTTTTTAACGATATGCTTTGCTTTAGTTTACAATGAACTAGTTGCTTGGGGAATGAATCCGATGGGCAATAATAACACAAGTGGACCATGTCTTCCCAAGATGCTGTGTCACCTCACTGGCTATCAAACCTGTGAAGCCATTATAGTCTCATTTCTTCTGAGAGAAGAAGCCCGCAGGGCAGTGAGCTATTCCTGGTATTTTCTTGATCCCAGGGGCTGGCTCTTCATGCTCTCACCAGCTGTTCTTTTTCTCTCCGTACTGCTGTGTATATATCATAGCTCCTGGGTGCTTCTTCATAATAACCTGGCCTGCCATAAAGATAATGATCCTGATATCCAGACTAGCCTGAACAATTGAAGTAATATCACTGTCCTGGATAACCAATAATTGGAGGGAAAAAAATGCCAGCACATGCTTCCATGATGTTCTTCAGAGGCCCTTGAGTGTGCATTAATGCAACAAGAATCCCAGCCAGATGCCCAGTGAAGGAAGTCCCTGGTGAGAATAAGTGAAAAGGCACAAGTGTGGCCCAACAAGCAAACCTGTTGAGGACAAGGAAGCCCAAAATGTTGACAAAGCCTCTAAGGCAATGATGGTTGTTAAGAAACTCCAAAGCAAACAAAACTCCTGGAAAAACCTACAGCACAGTACCTTCCAAAGCCAGGTTCATCCAGAAATTAGAGAATATTGCAAGAGCAGGTACACCACCCCAGGGAACAGGGAAAATGTGGTGATGACACAGGCAAACCATCTACTTCCCAGTCATCTTTCCAGATTATTCCTTTCCAGAGCACGGACGCCATATTGAAATACAAATGCCAATCATCAGCAATGGTGAGCAGGAGACAGCAGGCAATGCTGCCAGTCTTTCTGCTGGTAACTTCTCTCTGCCCTAAGGCAAGGAGAGGTGGAAATGGTGGAAGTGAGAAGGGAAAGGAAAACAACTCCACTTGTCAAAGGAGAAGGCTGAGGCAGAAGTTAAATGAATTGTCCAGCATCACCCACCCAGCAAATGCTGGGCCACAGAGAGAACCAGGTCTAACTGACTGTGGAGCCTGTGTTCAATGCACTTCCATGTAGGAGGAGGTTAAAGATAATTTAATGGAAAGAAGAAGGCTTTAAAATATATCTTGAAAAATAGATGAAGTATGGTTCATGCAAAGATGGGAAGGACATTCTAGATAGAATAAGCCTAGTCAATACCTCTTCATTTCAGCCTCAGACTCAATACCTCACAAAAAAGAACATGTTTAATATAATTTTGGTATCTACAAGAAAACACAGAGGGCTATAACATCTAATGATGTCAAAATAAGGCTAAGACAATCCAAATTTCAGAAGTTTTCAATCCTGAAAACTGTATATGCCCATAAAAGAGAAGAAGGGTATGGAGTTAAAATATATGCTTTAAAAATGTTCTTGTAATAAAATCGAGATTATCTGAAAAAAATCAACCTCCTTAAGCAAGCACATGCTCTGCTAGCATGACCCAATGACCCGTCCACTCTGCCCAAAACTGAAGGCAATTATGGAGCCTTGGGATCCTAGAATGTCTACAGCCACATCTGGACTGCATTTAGAATTTATATCATGTTCAGCATCAGAGGAACATTTTTTTTTTTTTTAAGACCGAGTTTCACTCTTATTGCCCTGGCTGGAGTGCAATGGTGTGATCTTGGCTCACTGCAACCTCTGCCTCCCAGGTTGAAGCGGTTCTCCTCCCTCAGCCTCCCAAATAGCTAGGATTACAGGCGTGTGCCACCAAGCCTGGCTAATTTTTGTATTTTTAGTAGAGACGGGGTTTCACCATCTTGGCCAGGCTTGTCTCGAACTCCTGACCTCGTGATCCACCCACCTTGGCCTCTCAAAGTGCTGGGATTACAGGCATGAGCCACTGTGCCTGGCCAGAGGAACATATTTGTTCCAGCTGAGAACCAACCTAACCCACCAAAACTATCCACCTTACTATCACGGAGCCACAGAGGACAGGAGTAGGAAGTATATAAGAGGGTGCCTGATGGGATTCCATCCTGTGACCAGAGAGGTCAAGGACTTACCCCTCATGACATGCAGTTGGATGGTGCCATAAATCAAATCAAGATTCATGTCTCCTTACCTAGCTCTCCTCCTACTCACAAGACTGCCTCTTTTTAAAAACCTGTTTTATGGAGGTATAAAATTCACCTACCACACAATTCATCCACACACCTACCATACAACTCACCTACCATACAATTTACCCATTTAAATTCACCTACCATATAATTCACCCAATTAAAGTTTACAATTCAATCGTTTTTGGCATATTAATAGATTTTTTTTAATTGTGGTAAAATACATAACAGTATTTGTGATTTCAGTCATTTTTAATCATACAATTCAGTGGCATTAGTTACACCTACAGTGTTATACAACCATAACCACTATCTAGTCCCAAAACTTTTTCATCACACTGAACATAAACTCTGCTGTCATTAAGCAATAAGTCCCCATACCCACCAGCCCCTGGTAATAGCTAATCTACTGTCTGTTTCTATGCATTTGCCTATTTAAGATATGTCATGTAAGTGGAATCATACAATATTTGTCCTTTTGGGTCTGGCTTATTTCATTTAGCATAATGTTTTCAAGGTTTCATCCATGTTGTAGCTTGTATCAGAACTTCATTCTTTTATAAGGGTAAAAAATATTCCATTGTGTGTATAAACTACAGTTTCTTTATCCATTTGTCTAAAGATGAGCACTAGTTGACCACTTTTTGGCTATTATGAACAATGCCACAATGAACACTGGTGTACAAGTATCTGTTTGAGTTCCCGATTTCAGTTCCTTTGGGTGTAGATGCAGGAGTGAAATTGCTAGGTTAATATACAGTAATTTTATGTTTAGATTTTTGAGGAACCAGCAAACTATTTCCCATAGTGGCTGCATCATTTTACATTTTCACCATAATGCATGAGAGTTCCAATTTCTCCATATCCTCACTAATATTTGTTATTTTCCTTTAAAAAAAAATGTATAGCCATCCTAGTGTAAGACTGACTTTGAAAACACAGAAACTACCTAACAAAACCCCCAAACTTAGACACCTCCTGAAGACTTTCTGAATGAGTTCAAGTTTAACAGCATGCTAACCTGAAGTAGCTGGGATTCAGAATTGCTTTTTCACATTTAATCCACACCATATTGCCAAATGATTGATTTACTCTCAAAATAGTTATTTTCAGAATTAAATGTAACCACTAATTCCATCTTCTAATTTTAGTTTATTTACTTCTTAACCTGTTTTCTTTTCAACAAACTCAAGTTTTTTTAAACAATGCATAGGAATATAGGAGATAATGTTTTTCTACTTGCACTTTCTAGAGCGCCTAAACTTAAACTGAAAGAATGTTTCTAAGATTTACAGGCATCCGACACTGTTTGAAACTTCTCCTCTAGAAATATATTTTGCAAAAAAAAAAAAAAAAACTCAACATCTTTTCTATCAACCATATTATATGTGTTGCAAATGCAGAAAAACAGACTCCATTTATGGTGGTAGAGATTGTAAACCTTACATACAAACACTTCACTTTGAATTTTTGTCCTGGAGTGAAGATTTTCATTAAAATTGCTAGAAATGTCATAGAACAAGGAGGGATTATTTAGGACACAGTGAATTAGTCATAATGATATGAGTCACTGTCATGAAAAGCCAACAGAAAACATTTTTTTATTGATTGACAAAAGGCTAAACTTATGAAAGAAAATTTCTATGAAATTAAATTCCTCACTTTATTATTATCAAATAAACATCTATTATGTTCTACAAACTGTCTGCAGAAATCTCAAGAAAAAGCAACTATCTCATTAACATATAATTCTAGATGTATAAGCCTGGAAAAAAAATGGGGAAAACATTTTGAATGTAAAAACCATTCCAGTGATTTGACCTTCAGACTTTCTCATGACAAGTTCTACTTGTCAAAATAGCAGCAAAAATATGTCCTTGCAAGACTGCTAATTATTCAAATAATATTTTTCTCATTTTAATTACTTTATTTATTTCATTATTTTCCTCATGTTATGAGGGATCTTCCTCATAAATTCACAGAATAAAACAATATAATATCCAAGAAACAGCAATTTTCAAACAAAAAAATGTATAAAATATCCAAAGAAAAAGAGAACAATACTTTACCCAAATATCTCTCCAGATGCATATATAGGAATGCTATGTTTTCTATAGAGCTAATGTAGGAAACCTTTCACTGTATGCCATGTGTCTTCTAAGATCATGACACTGGGTCATCATAGTCAAATAAAAAATATATTGTGAGAGAATACATATTGATATGGTTTGTCTGTGTCCTCACACAAATCTCATTTTGAATTATAGCTCCCATAATTCCCATGGGTTATGGGAGGAACCTGGTAGAAGATAAATCATGGAGGTGGTTTACCCCATACTGTTCTTGTGGTAATGAATAAGTCTCATGAGAGCTGATGGTTTTATAAGGGGTTTCCCCTTTCCTTTGGCTCTCATTCTCTCTTGCCTGCTGCCATGAGAGACGTCCCTTTGCCACGTGGAACTATGAGTCCATTATACCTCTTTTTCTTTATAAATTACCTAGTCTCCAGCATATCTTTATTAGCAGCATAAGAAGAGACTAATACACATATATATGATAATTCAATAATAAATTGAAAAGCATCAAGCAGTGAATGAACATTGTAAAAGCCAATGATGACATTCTGAAGCCAACAACTCCAATGGATAAAATGGACCAGCAATAATACAGTTTGGCTTGCTTCCTTACTTCAATTTAGTCCTCTGTGTGTCAGAGCCCATAGAACACCTTGAGATAGACAAGACCCAGACAACAGCAATCCACATACATTAAAGCACTGATCTTTCCATTCTGCCAGACAGGAGAGTCTCCAGGTAGCATCAAAGAACAATGCAACCTCAAAAAACTCATGGGTCAAAGAGAAAGTGTCTCCAGCTCGTCAGGATTAGACATCTACAAAAGTTTACATAACCTTAAGGGCCACAATGAACATCCCCTCAAACAAATCTGCCAAGCCTTCTTTACTACACCCCATCATTTGGAGAATCATTGGAGCAAAGACTCTCCCCCTCTTTCTCTCCTCTTCATTTTCAGAACCCACCTCCTTCTGTCTGTTCTACTTTTTTGAACATTCAAACCTCCCTCCATCCTGCATCACTGAATATTCTTTTTCAACACCCTTCTCTGACCTGTCATGACACAGGCCACCATCTTGGAATTCTCAGCCACAGAGCCATCCTGCTGTACCAGTCTGGGCCCCCTGCACAATGTGGGTCAGTCTCTTTCTACCATTTCTCTTCTGGATTGTCTTTTTCCATCTTTTCTTTTTCTTCTTAAAACTGCCTATATAATGTCTATAATATACTTTAGAAGATTTCAACATACAAAGTGTAATATGCTTGTGTTAAACTAGTTTAAGTCAGAAGCTTCAAACACTCTTGTTCATGAACTTCCAAAAGAATTTCCATGCACATTTTAAAGTTGACAACTGATATTTATCATAAATTTAAATCGTGAAAAAGATGTAATTTCTAGCATGTTGTTAAGGAGTTGCAAATTTAGCTCATTCAATTAATAGAAAATGCCTCCTCTGGTACCTAATTGGCAAAACTAGTCCTCACTGTCAAACTGATCAGCCAAAGCAGATTTATTTTCTGACAAGAGGAGTCTGACTTGGTTTTGGATTTAAAAACCATGTTATAGGTGTTTCCAAATAACATCTCACTTCAGAATTCTCTTTCTAAGATAAAGGGATGGATGGATGGATGGATGGATGGATGGATGGATGGATGGATGGATGGATGGCAGCTGGACACAAAGCCTTGCCCTGGATGCAACAAGCACCAGCCATTTAAAAAATTTGTAAAGGATTGCTCTTTGTTTTGCATTCTTAAATTGTCCTCTTGTTTGATGCCTCACAGCAATGCAGCACAGTAAAATTTGAGGAGAGTGAGAGGTACGACTTTCTTTTATAAAGTCAAAAAGAAGAATTATGAAAGGAACGCTAAGAAAAGAGACAGGTAGGATGCTATCTTGGGTGCCTTAACCACTACAAAAGCTTACCAAGATCACAGTAAGACACACATATTCCAGTGTGCAAACCACACTAGAGGCTCACATTTGTCCCAAGCCAGTATAACATTCCAGAGAAGTTCAGCTATAATTTAATTAGAAAGGCTAAACTCCAGAGTGGACATCAGTTATCTTTATTTTCATCAACACCAGAGACTTTGTTAATTAATGAATGTGAGAAATGTGCTTTTACTGTGGCTTAATAATTGGCATAATTAGAATGTTAGAAATATTCTCCCACTGTTGATTTTAGTGTTATTCAATGAACAAGGATTGGTCAAAATATTTTCTAGACATGCCCCACCATTGATTAAACAGAATATAAAAATCTAGTGAGTCTGGGAGGCTAGATCCCTAAGGGTCCTATGTTCAGCCATTGGCTGGAGGATTTTAGTTATCTGCTGCTGATTATAAGACTAAATCCTCTCCCTAAGACAACATTGTCTAATAAAAAGATAATGCAAGTCACATACATAATTTTAAAAGCCGCATTAAAAAACAGGTAAAATGAATTTTTAGTAATATGTAATATTTAACCCAATATCTCCAAAACATTATCATTTCAACATATACTCAATATTTTAAAACATCTTGAAAATATATTTTATAGTCTTTTTTTCTTACTAAGCCTTTGAAATCCTGGGTGTATATTACATTTACAGCATTATTTCAATTCAGACTAGCTACAGTTCAGGAACTCAGCACCCAATGCACCAAATTATACAGCTCTAGAATACTGCTGCATTTACTTTAACTATGACCTTCAAAAGGACACAGAGCTGTCGGGCACAGTGGCTCACGCCTGTAATCCCAGCACTTTGGGAGGCCAAGGAAGGCAGATCACGAGGTCAGGAGATCGAGACCATCATGGCTAACAGGTGAAACCCTGTATTTTTGTAAAAATACAAAAATTAGATGGGCGTGGTGTGGCATGCCTATAGTCCCAGCTACTGGGGAGGCTGAGGCAGAAGAATGGTGTGAACCCCGGAGGCGGAGCTTGCAGTGAGCCGAGATTGCACCACTGCACTCTAGCCTGGGCAGCAGAGAGAGACTCTGTCTCAAAAAAAACAAAAATGACACAGAGCTGCAGCTTACCAACTTTACACGCAGGCTGTATGAACTGTTTTTCGAGCCTACTTGTGAATAATGATTGCTTAATGAATGCCAATGTTAACGGCAGGATTTGGTCTGAAACTTGCCTTTATTATGACCCTTATAGGAAGACAGTGGCATTGGGAGCCAACATTACCAATCAAAAAAAAGCCATAATTTATAATTACGCATAATCAAATTGGCTTAGGTCATTTTGTAAGACTTCTAGTCAAATAAATGGACATAACAAGAACTGCGGACCAGGCAAGTGGCTCACATCTGTAATCTCAGCCCTTTGGGTGGCCTCCAGGAAGGATCTCTTGAGCTCAGGAGTTCAAGATCAGCCTGGGTAACACAGGGAGACTCTGTCCCTACAAAAAATCAAAAAAGTGTCTGGGTGTGGTGGTACATGCCTGTAGTACCACTTATTCAAGAGGCTGAGGTGGAAGGATTGCTTGAGCCCAGGAGTTTGAGGCTGCAGGGAATTGTGAATGCACCACTGCATTCCAGCCTAGGTGACTGAGCAAGACCTTGTGTCAAAAAAAAAAAGAACTGGGAATATTTCCAACTCTTTGTTATGTTTGTTGTCTTAAGTTTTATATTTTCTAGTCATTTAATAACAATTAGTTGTACAACTATTTTGTGAAAAACACTGTACAAAGAAATAGTAACATTTACAGAGCATCTACTATGTGTCAGTCCCAAAAGAGATCCAGATGTTGCTTTCAAGGAAGCTGTGGTCCAGTGGCCTGGGATGAGTGGGGAAGGGACTAAGACAACAGAAAATTATAACTAATATATCAGGTACAGATACATTCATAAATTCATAGAAAAATATGTCTTGATGGGGATGAGAAGGGGATCACGGAAAGATTTGAGGAACAGGTTGCATTTGAGCTAGATCTTGAATTACTATGTTTGGGGCACGTAAAAATGGTTAGAAAGGCATTTGTAGAAGAGAGAACAGCTGCAGCAAAGTCCTAAAAACATGATGCAGACACAACTGTGAAGAGGTTCCTTTGGCTGGGTGGTTTTTTATCAGAGCTGTGATACCACTGAATTTTGGAACAGGCTGCAGTTAAATTGCAGAGGACTTTGAAGGCCACAGCAAGGGGTTAAATGAGCAGGTAATGTGGGCCCTTGGCTTTTCCTGAGCAAGAGCGTGACATGATCAGAAGGGTGCTTTAGTGAGATTAACATGAAAAATGGACTCATGGGGAGGGAGGCCGGAAGAAAGTAAGCCAGTTTGAGGCTTATTAGAATTGCCCGTGCTAGACATCAGCGAGCCTGAAAGAGCAGAGAAGTAATGAGACAAGAAAGGGAGAGGTGGATGCAATAGGTATTGAATTGAAGAGAGAAGGTTGCTGCTGGGACGTGGTGAGGTGGGTGGGCATGATCATTATTATACAGCGTGTCTCCCGTTCTATTCTCAATTAGACTCTATGGCTCTTAAGAGACAAAATTTTATTTATTAGTGCTTTTGCCTCATATATTTACCATTTATTTGTGATGAGAACACTTAAAATCTGCTCTCTATGCTATTTTCAAGTATACATCAAATTGTTATTAACTATAATCATCACCTTGTACAACAGATCTCTTGAAGTTATTCCTCCTGTCAAACTATATTCTTTGACCAGTATTACTCCAAGTCCCCCACCCCCATGCTGGGACTGGACTACTGAATTATTATAAGAGTAATGAAGGAAAGGCCAGGCACAGTGGCTCACACCTGTAATCCTAGCACTTTGGGAGGCCAGGATGGGCGGATCATCTGAGGTCAGGAGTTCAAGACCAGCCTGGCCAACATGGTAAAACCCTGTCTCTAGCAAAAATACAAAAATTAGCTGTGCGTGGTGGCAGACGCCTGCAATCCCAGCTACTCAGGAGGCTGAGGCGGGAGAATCGCTTGAACCTGGGAGACAGAGGTTGCAGTGAGCCAAGATCATGCCACTGCACTCCAGCCTGGGCAACACAGCCAGACCCCGTCTCAGGGGGAAAAAATAAAAAAAAGAGTAATGAAGGAGAAAGGGACGTGCAAAAACTTCTCAGACTTTGGTAACTTAAAGAATGGTGTCTCTCCATTAAAAAATAAAAAGTGCAAAAAAAATTTTTTTAAGCACAGAAAGAAATTGATTAAGGAAAGAAATTCCTCTTTGCACCAAAAAATGTGAGAGATTAGCAGGATACTCAGGTGAACTTATCAAGCAAGCCCAGTGTGAAAGGAAAATAAATGGTGGGGCCCCAAAAATCACTAAGCTAAAGGGAAAAGTCAAGCTGGGAACTGCTTAGGGCAAACCTGCCTCCCGTTTTATTCAGTCACCCCTCTGCTCGCTGAGATAAATGCATATCTGATTGCCTCCTTCGGAGAGGCTAATCAGATATTCAAAAGAATGCAACCATTTGTCTCTTATTAACCTATGACCTGGAAGCCCCCTCCCCACTTCGAGTTGTCCTGCCTTTCCAGACCAAGCCAATGTTCATCTTACATATGTTGATTGATGTCTCATGTCTCCCTAAAATGTATAAAACCAAACTGTGCTCTGACCACCTTGGGAACATATCATCAGGACCTCCTGAGGCTGTGTCACAGGCACACACTCTCAATCTTGGCAAAATAAACTTTCTAAATTAACTGAGACCTCTGTCAGATATTCAGGGTTCATACCAGGAAAATGCAACATTAGAGCAGACAGGAGAGGGTCTTCACACTGAGGAGCTCAAACTCTCACAGGCATCTAGCTTTCCCAGTGTCCATCCATGAGAACTGTTTAAAAGTATATTTTCATGCATTAAAAAGGATACTAGCGGGTAGGGCAAGGTGGCTCATGCATGTAATCCCAGCACTTTGGGAGGCCCAAGTGGGTGGACTGCTTGAGCCACCAGCCTGGGCAACATGGCAAAACCTCATCTCTACAAAATAATACAAAACTTAGCCAGGTGTGGTAGCACATGGCATGGTAGCACACGCCATGGTCCCAGCTACTCAGGTGGCTAAGGTGGGAAGATCACCTGAATCTGGGGAGGTGGAGGCTGCAGTGAGCCGTGATCACACCACTGCACTCCAGTTTGGGTGAGTGAGATCCTGTCTCAAATAAATAAATAAATAAATAAATAAATAAATAAATAAATAATATTAGCCAGGCAGAATGGTCCACACCTGTAGTCCCAGCTACTCTGGAGGCTAGGGTGGGACAATCGCTTGAACCCAGGAGTTTGAGGCTGGAGTAAGCTATGGTTGTGCCACTGTACTCCAGTGGGACAACAAAGTAAGACCCTGTCTCTAAAAAAAAAAACAAAAGGTTAAAAAAATGATATTCAGGTACATATAATGAATATGGAAAGACATGGAAGGATTTTCACAATGTATTAAGGGGTAATAAAGCAGGTCATTAAAGAATATACACAGTGCTTCACTTATACGTAAGTGTACGTATGACAGAAAGCCAAGAGCCAAAATGTTAGCACTGTATCTGTACGTTAGAAGATTCTGAGTGACTCTTATATTCTATTATTTGTTAGCCATATTTTCTAAGTTTGTAATAAATACGTAATACCTTCTGTAACATTTTTTCTTTAATGCACCCATCTTGTAAAAGGTGTATTTTTCTCCACTTTAATGAGGACAAGTAGGAAAGGAAGAGAATTTGTCAGCTAAAAAATAAACTGGGCTGACACAAGGTCTGTCTGTCTGCGGGTCTGTCTGCTTTGGTGGAGGATGGTGAGAATAAGGGAGACTTCTGCATATCTGTATTTACATGCAGACAGGAAGGATCTAGGAGGAAGGAAGATACTGTAGATGCCAACACTCAACCAAAAACAAAAAAAGCTCCCAAATCCCAAAGGATGGGAGACAGAAATGTATCGGGAGCTAAGCTCCTAAACTGGATAAAGCCCACATATTTCTAAAAATGAAACTTGCCGGGTTACATTGCTTTATTTGCACCTGCCTGTCCAGTGGGTTTTCCACTTGGAAGTGAAAGAGAGTGCTAATTCTCTCTTCAGAGAGAGAAATAATGTAAAATAACTGTGTTTATGGAGGTCACTTTCTTCCCAGCTTCCAGTCTATTCACTACAGAAACACCGTGGAAGAGGGAGCTGAATCATTTAAAATACACCTTTTGCAATAAATTCAAGTATTTTAAGGCAAAATAATTAGTTATTAAAATGGGAAGAAGGCCGGGCACGGTGGCTCATGCCTGTAATCTCAGCACTTTGGGAGGCCAAGGCAGGAGGATCACTTAAGGTCAGGAGTTCAAGACGTGGACAATATGGTGAAACACCATCTCTACTAAAAATACAAAAATTAGCCAGGCATGGTGGCACGTACCTATAATTTCCACTACTCAGGAGGCTGAGACATGAGAATCTCTTGAACCCAGGAGGTGGAGGTTGCAGTGAGCCAAGATCGCGCCGCTGCACTCCAGCCTGGGCGACAAAGTGAATGAGACTCCATCTCAAAAAAATAAATAAATAAAATGGGAAGAAAAAAATAGAAGATTAAGGCAAAACAAAATGCTACCAACAGATCACACCAAACTACCTAGACTTTCTCCAAAGCCTAATATTTTACTCACTTTCAGAAAAAGAATAGAAACCTGGGAAAAAATGAGGAGTAGCTGTCCTTTGCTTATGTACTTTGATGAAATGCCAACTACTACTATAAATAGCATTTTTTTAAATAAGAAAAAATGGAGTATTTCGGAAGTGGTTTTGGGGTTTTTTTTATATTGAGTTTTTTTGTCTTTATTTGGAGTGTTTTAATATCCGCCATGACAAGTTAAAAACAAAATGTAAGATCATAAAAAAAGGAAGAAGAGTCATTTTAATAATTAAATTTGTAAAATTGCACGTCCGCTAAAATGCAATCCTTTGTCCAAGATAAATGTTTATAACAAGCAGGAAAAACAAGTCAGAAAGAACACTGCATTCCCCTTCAAAACTCAGGGCTAAAAATTTCTTCCCATGGACATCACAGTTTAAAAATTGGCCCATAAAGCACAGAACTCTTTGCCTAAAAGGGTATAAATTGGAAGTTAATAAATAAAATAATTGAAAGGTTTAGTCTCATATTGAAAAATACATATTCTTATTTTTAATTTTCATAACTATGAAAAAGTTCACATAAACTACTAATACTTTTTGTTTGTTTATTTGAGACAGAGTCTCACTCTGTCACCTAGGCTTGAGTGCAGTAGTATGATCACGGCTCACTGCAGCCTTCAACTTCCCAGGCTCAAGTGATTCTCCCACCTCTGCCTCCCAGGTACCTGGAGGGCATGTGCCAACATGCCGGGCTAATTTTTGTATTTTTCTGTAGACACGAGGTTTCGCCATGTTGCCCTGGCTGGTCTCGAACTCCGGGGCTCAAGCAGTCCGCCCGCCTACACCACACAAAGTGCTGGGATAACAAGCATGAACCACTGCTCCCAGCCTTACTAATGCATTTTTTAATTAAAAAGCTCATTCAGGTAGGGTTGGATGAGGGGGACAGATAAAATCCATTGCCTGAGCAAAAGCACAAGAAACTTCATTTACAGGCCATTCCCTTTCCTAATGACTTCCTTCATGTTAACTTCTTGTCACTGTTAAAAATTAGGGTTCTGGGCCGGGGACAGTGGCTCATGCCTATAATCCCAGCACTTTGGGAGGCTGAGGCAGGTGGATCATCTGAAGTCAAAAGTTCAAGAACAGCCTGGTCAACATGATGAAACCTTGTCTCTACTAAAAATACAAAAATTAGCCAGGTGTGGTGGTGTGCGCTTGTAATCCCAGCTACTCAGGAGGTTGAGGCAGGAGAATCACTTGAACTTAAGAGGCGGAGGTTGCACTGAGCCGAGATCGCACCTCTGCACTCAAGCCTGAGCGAAAGAGCAAGACTCCGTCTCAAAAAAAAAAAAAAAAAAAAATAGGGTTCTGGCAGCACTGTCTTTATTTAATAGTCTACTGTGAGTCTGACATTTATTGCCTTTAAAAGAAAAAATTTGTAAATTCAGTCTATACTATCACTGGGTACTGCAAACTTGCTAATTATATCTTCAGTGTAAAATAGCTCTTCCTCTCATTTGTCTTGAACATTTGCTGGTCTTTTAAGCATCAAAAAGTCCAGATAACTGTTGAAGGTTAGAAGAATAAGTTTATGTTTGCTTTTCTGAAATAAGCTTATAGCTGGTAAGTATGTCTTCTTTCCACTTTCATATTTTTAGACTGAAGAGTACTGATCACCTTAGTCAGTTTTACAAAAGTAACAAATGCATTCGCTCCGGGACTTGGGTTTCCTTCACTAGAATACCTTCCACTGTTAAATCATTTAAGTAGGAGACCAGAATCTCAGATCGTAATCCATGTGCACAGTCAACATGGCTTTGCAAAGGAAGGATAACGTTCTCTGTTTTCTTTCTTATCTCCTTCCTAAGGACACCCCAAAACCTAGCGTTTTTCTGCATTACAGCACTGCAATGGCATCTTTTAGGAACACTAGAATTACTCCCTTCCCTGAACCTATGGACTGTATAAAATATAACTCGTGATCACAAATTTTTCTTGGAGGTTAGCAAGAGTGAATCAAACAAAAAGATTTGGATGAATGATCTTTCCTCAAAACTTTAGCATTTCCCTCAAGATAAGAGTAAGCTAACCACCATTACCTAGGGTTATGTCAAGGAGAAACGGGATCTGAGTAAAAAGCATATGCAATGATATAACCAAAAGAACTGAAAGCAGAATCTCAGAGATATTTGTACATCCATGTTAATAGGAACGCTATTCACAAAAGCTAAAAGATGGAAGCCACCCAAGTGTCCACAAACAGATCAATTAATTAGCAAAATGTGATATTTACATAAAATGGAATAATAACCAGCCTTGAAGAGAAAGGAAATTCAGACACATGCTACAACATGGATGAACATGGAGGACAGTGTGCTAAGTGACACAGCCAGTCACATAAAGAAAACTATGGTATGATTCCACTTACATGAGGTACCTAGAATAGTGAAAGTAAAATGGTGGTTGCCAAGGGCTAGGAGGAGAGAAGAGTGAGGAGTTGTTGTTTAATGTGGCGGTCCCTAACCTTTTTGGCACCAAAAAGGAACCGGTTTTGTGAAAGACAATTTTTCCATGGGCGGGGCAGTGGGGGAGGTAGTGGGGGAGTGGTTTCGGGATGAAACTGTTTCACCACAGATCATCAGGCATTAGTTAGATTCTAATAAGGAGTGTACGACCTACATCCCTCACATGCACAGTCCACAATAGGGTTCGTGCTCCTATGAGAATCTAATGCCACTGCTGATCTGACAGGAGGCAGAGCTCAGGAGGTAATGCTCGATTACCCACCGCTCACCCCCTGCTGTGTGACTCGGCTCCTAACAGGCAACAGACTAGTAGCGACCTGTGGCCCAGGGCTTGGGGACCCCTGGTTTAATGGGTATATATTTTCAGTTTTTCAACAAGCAAAGAATTCAGGAGAACGATGGTAGTGATGGTTATATAACAAGATGTACGTACATTTCAAATGGCTAAAATAATAAATTTTATGTTATCTGTATTTTACTGAAATAAAACATAGAGGAAAAAAACCAGATGCAATAAACATTTTTCATGTTCATTTCACAGTGTTTTTTTTTGAAGAAAAGAGATTAATTTATCTCAACTTTTCATATATTCCCCTATAAGACAAATGGAGAAATTGTACTTGGTTCCAATTTTGTCTTTTAATACTCATATTTTCAACCTATCATTCTTTCAGAATATAATTACAGGTAACCTGAATTCAGAATCAGAATTGTTTTCACTCTGATCATGCCTCTAGACATGGTATTTAAGATAGAACTATTTGCTGGAACTCACTATGGTACACACTGCTAGTTGCCTACTCAAGCATCCTTTCTCTCCTTCTCACTTACAAGATTAATCCCATTTTTTTTCCCGTAGCAAGGTGGCCAGTTAAAATATTCACCTTGCCTTGCAACTAGAGATAACCATTTGGCTCAATTCTGCCCAGAGGAGGGGAGAAGTATATTGGGTGGAAGACCCAGGAGAACTATTATTTCCCTGATAAAAATTAACAGACTTGGCTGGCATGAACATCTTGCCCTGGGCCTTTCTGCTTCCTCCAGGAAGACAGAAGCTGCCAGTTTCCCTGAGCAGGTAACCAGCCCTGGGTTGCCTACCTACAGACTGAAGCTTACTTGAGAAAAATGAGTTCTTTCTTAGTTAATCTATCATAAAAGGGTTTCTCTTACTTGCAGCTAAACTCAATCCTAACTCAATCTGGTGCCACTGAGATAAGTCTGAGGAAAGAAATTCAGGAGTATTTCTGGTCTACAAGTTGGAGTTGGATGTTCCAGCTCTGCAAAAGGAATGTTAAACAGGCTGAAATGGGCTGGGCGCAATGACTCATGTCTGTAATCCCAACACTTTGGGAGGCCAAGGTGAGTGGATCACTTGAGCCCAGGAGTTCGAGACCAGCCTGGGCAAAATGGTAAAAACCCTGTCTCTACAAAAAGTACAAAAATTAGCTGGGTGTGGTGGCATATGCCTGTGGTCCCAGCTACTTGGGAGGGTGGGGTGGGAGGATCACTTGAACCCAAGAGTTCGAGGCTGCAGTGAGCCATGATCACACCACTGCACTTTAGCCCGGGAGACAGAGTGAGAACCTGTCTCATAAAAGAAAATAAGATAAAATAAGCCTGACATGTCCTATAACTCTGATCTAAAACGTAACACTGAAGGACAGATGACTGGAATAGTGAGATGCATGCACTAAGGATGCTATCAGAGTCTCCATCCATGAATCATGTTTTCTCATAATAAAACTGACATTTATTAAACACTTTCTATGTGCCAGTCACAGGGCTAACCACTTTGTACACATTATCTCATTTGATCCCAACAGCCTTATAAGGTAAAACTCAGCTCCCAACTACTTTATGGAACTGCTTTTTGACTGCTTTATGTCTTGAACAATTTATTTTTCTCCTATATACAAAGGGGGTAAAAATGCAACCCTTAAACAATTGTTATGAGAATTAAAGATAATAATCAGCATGCGGCAAGAGCCACATGGTTAATTCTCAATAAAACCCAACTGTCATCATGGTCAAAAAGAATAGTACACTGCACAAATTCCCAGATGTAGCAAAACATCAGAATCCCCTGGAGAATTGTCTTAGAATACAGACTCCTTGACTCCAGCCAGGCTTAAGGAATCAGGTGCAGCCCAGTCATCCAGAGGTGTGAAGGAATCTGGTCTAAGGGAATACCAACTGCTGTATTCTCAAGATAATAAAAACTTTACCACTTTGTTATACCAAATCATCACAAAGCTTACCTAAGCCACATATAGGAATCTACCCTGTGCCTGCACAACTGCCTTCACAGAACCTACATTTTAAAGTATGCCCTCTGTTTTCCCAAGACTTAAGAACATCACTGTAGCTTATGTGAAATTGCTTTAAATAAAAGAAGACATACATGTGGCCAAGCATATTAAAAAAAGCTCAACATCACTATCATTAGAGAAATGCCAACCAAAAACACAATGATATAAATTTCACACCAGTCAGAATGGCTATTATTAAAAAGGCAAAAAATAAAAGATAGCGAGGTTGAAGAAAAAAAGGAACACTTACACACTGTTGGTGGGAGTGTAAATTAGTTCAAACACTGTGGAAGACAACATAGCAATTCCTCAAAGATCTAAAGACAGAAATACTATTTGACCCAGCAATCCCATTACTGAGTATGTATTAGTCTGCTTTCACACTGCTGATAAAGATATACCCAAGACTGGGCAATTTACAAAAGAAAGAGATTTAATGGACTTACAGGTCCATGTGGCTGGGGAAGCCTCACAATCATGGTGGAAGGCAAGGAGGAGCAAGTCACATCTTACAGGGATGGCAGCAGGCAAAGAGAGAGCTTGTGCAGGGAAACGCCTCTTTATAAAACCATCAGCTCTCGTGAGACTTATTCACTATCACAAGAACAGCATGGGAAAGACTTGCCTCCATTATTCAATTACTCCCACTGGGTCCCTCCCACAATACCTGGGAATTCAAGATGAGATTTGGGTGGAGACACAGACAAGCCATATCAGGGTATATACCCAAAGGAATATAAATTGCTTATTACAAAGACATTGCAGCACTATTCACAGTAACAAAGACTTGGAATCAACCTAAATGCCCATTAGTGGTGGATTGGATAAAGAAAATGTGGCACATACACACTATGGAATACTATGCAGCCATAAAATGGAATGAGATCATGTTGTTTGCAGGGACATGGATGGAGCTGGAGGCCATTATCCTTAGCAAACTAACATAGGAACAGAAAGCCAAATACCACATTTCTCACTTTTAAGTGGGAGCTAAACGATGAGAACACATGGATATATAGCAGGGAACAATATACACTGGGGTCTATTGGAGGGTGGAGGTTGAGGGGAGGGAAACGATCACGAAAAATAACTAACGGATACTAGGCTTAATACCTGGATGATGAAATAATCCGTAAACAAACCCCCATCCTGTGACACACATTTACCTATGAAACAAACCTACACATGTACCCCTTAACTTAACATAAAAGTTTAAAAAAGAAATCCTTCAAATGAAAAAAAAAAAGAAAGAAAGGAATTGCTTTAGAGGGCAAGGTGCCTCACTTCTGCTCACTTTGGGGACCAGGCATAAAGCAGGGTGTCTTGACAAAGATCAGAGATCTTCTTTGTATCATTTTGTCTTGGCTGCCAGGAAGTTCAGAGCCAAATGTTGTACTTTAATTTTTCTCAATCAAGTTTTTTTTTTCTTTTTTGAGGCTTCAGGCTGGAGTGCAATGGCACAATCATAGCTCACTGTAGCTTTGACTTGTGCTCAAGTAATCCTCCCACCTCAGCCCCCTGAGTGGTTCAGACTACAGGCATGAGCCACCAAGCCCAGCTAATATTTTTAAAAAATTATATTAGAGATGGAGTCTTGCTGTGTTGCCCAGGCTGATCTCAAACTCCTGACCTCAAGCAATCCTCCCACCTCAGCCTCCCAAGGTGCTGGGATTGCAGGCATGAGCCACCATGCCGGGCCCCTCAATTGAGTTTCAACTATCATTATTTTCATTATTTTTCTTTATTTTGGGAGGGGATATTTTCAAACATTTTATTACAAAAGCAATTTCCATTTATTAAGGAAGATTTAGACAAACCAAAGGAAGGAAACTTAAACCACCCATTTTCCTTCTGCCCAGAGATAACCAGTATTAACAGGTTTATATACATCCTCCTAGACATTTTTGTCTGCTTCTTCCTTACATAGTATTTTATATTTATTTAAAATACTTTATAAATCTGTTTTTATTACAGTGCACATTGTTTAATAATGTCATTTTAAAGCTTCATAGGTATTTTATTGTCTGGACATTAAATAATTTTTTACCAATATCTCATACTCTGTTATTATGCATTCCTAATGCTGATTTCCATTCTTAATTTTATAAGCATTTCAATAACAATCATACTTAGAATTAAAATTTTGAACATATACATGACATTTATTTATTCATTCTTCATTCATTTAGAGAATAAATTCTTAAAAATGAAAGTCAAATACACATTCCAGTAGGCTTCCACAGAATAGAACACTCCCTGCCTGAAAAATTCTTCTCATCTTCCCAGATTCCATTTCTTCCTTCTCCTCCACTCCTCCACAGCAGATCCTCTACAAGTTAGATTTCCTAAAGGATCAGTCTTGGACCTCTTCACACTTTTACTAAGTGGTCACGCATCTACTCACTCCACAGCATCTATGTGCAAAACTCCTAATGTCTTATTTCCAGCCCAAACCTTTCTTCTCAATTACAAAATCATGTGTGGTGGTTTTAAAATACATTCAGAAATTATTTGGTGGCTGTCTATTCAAGCGGGGGGCTTAATTCCCCACCCACTGAGTATGGGCTGAAATTGGTGACTCACTTCTACTGAATAGAATATGGCAGAAGTGATGAGTCGGACTTTTGAGACTAAAAGTATTACAGCTTCCCCTTTGCATTCTTTCATATCTCTCTCACTCTAAGAGAAGCTCACAGCCATGTCATGAAGACACTCAAGCACCCTAGAGAGAGGCCCACGTGGCGAGAAACTGTGGCCTTCGACCGAGAACCAGCAGGGAACTGAGATCTTCTGCCAAAAGCCATGTACATAAGCCATCTTGGAATCAGATCCTCTAGCCTCGGTCAAGCTTCAGATGATGGCAACCCTGGCCAGCATCTTGAGTGCAATCTCATAACAGACCCTGGACTGGAATCACCTACCTAAACCACTCCAAAATTCCTGGCCAAGGAAACTGCATGAGATAATAAATATTTGCTGTTTTAAAGCACCAAATGTTGGGGTGACTTGTTACAGAGCAATAGATAACTAATATAGATTTGCTGCTAAGTTTCATAATAATTTATTATGCAGCAAGAGATAAACACATACTATGTAACTAACCACCTACTTGACATCTCCACTGAGATAGCTCACAGACTCATTTCAACCTTAACCCATCAAAAAACTGAACTGTTGCTTCTCTCTCAAATCTATTCTGCCTCTAGTCTTTCCCAACTATGGAAAAGCACTTTCATCCATTCACTGGTTCATGCCAGGATGCTGAAATGAATCCTTTCTTCTAATACCACAATCTAACCCTTCTATCAACTTTTGTTGGTTCTAATTCCTAAATACAGCTTGAGTCCATCCACATCTCTTCAGTTCCACTGTCAACCCCCAGTCCAAGCTACTGTCATCTCTTGCCTCCAGCCTAAAGCCAATAACCTTCTGACACTGTCTCCTAAATTCTCTTCTTATTCCTTCTAATCAACTCTCTGAACTTTGGAACAACTAAATTAACATGGTTCATAAGGCCCTGAATCATCTGACCACTCCTATGCCAAGCCTTGTCTTGAAACACTCACCCTCCTCAGTTTGCTCCAGCACACTGACCTTTGTGTTACTCTGACAAACCCAGCCCTTTCCTGCCTCAGGATATTGGTTCATGCTGCTATGCCTGCCTCCTTCACCCCGTTCTCAACCTGCTTAATTCAGACGAACATTGCAGGTTTAATTTTAAACATCTTCTCTTCAGAGCGGACTTCTGGACGACTCCTCCAGTCTCTAAAGGCAACCTGTTTTCCTTCCTTGTGCACCCAGTACTTATCTTAATTTGATTACATATTGTTTTGGGTAAGCCCAAGAGGGCAAGAAATGTCAACTTTGATTTCTATAGTATATGCAGTTCCCAATACAGGTTGTCAATTTAAAAAATATTGAATAAGCTTATTGAAAGTGTTTATTAAGTCTAAACACAGAGTGTATTCAATCTAGACCTCTAACTTGTCCATTTCAATAGAAAGAACATGAACCTGTTATATCTATTGCCTTTTCAACCTTCTGCAAAATTGCAAGACCATCATCATCAAGATGATCCACTGACTGTTTTTCTCATCTTTTCCACATGTTTAAGGATCCTTTAATTCTTGGCAAAGATGAAAATTGACTTCTAGAGACATTAAAAAGAAGAAAAGCTGGTATAATAATAGTCCCTAAAGGCAGACCACAAAAGCAATTCTAAAGTTCATTAGAAAATTAAATTGGCCCCTGATTGATCTAAATAGGAACATTTTATCCTAGTGTTTAGAGTTGTGATGAGTAATCATTTCCCTTTCCAAAGCTCAGTGTTTTATAAAAACAGGGTTGATCATGACTCTCTGCAAGATTATTTTTTGGTGAAGAAATCAGAGACTCACTGATGGAAGAACCAAGAAATACTAATAAGGGCATGCTGAAGCACAGTGTAAATCAACAGTGCCCTGTCTTTTAACTTCCAGTAAATAAGACACTGACTTGTAACCAGAGACAGAGTAGGTCTGGGAGCCAGCCGACTCTGTGGGTTCTGAGGCAGAGCCACACACAGGGAGCAGCCCCACAACAGTGTTCACAGTGACTATACAGAAAAGAAACTGTTAATAATGGCACTCCGGTAGAAAAAATAGCAACAATCCATGCCTCACTCTTGCCACCTGCATTCATACACACAGACTCTCAGGCTAGCATCAAGGCTCTGAATTCAAAGATCATATAGGGTTATGTATATATATGTAATCACTCCAAACTTTGATAAGTGGCACAGATTTTAACTTAATAGATTTATGGGAAATACATGGTGATAGAATATGATAAACTCAACTCTGTAACAAGCACATGTATATTCCTGCACACAGAAAGAAATGTTACTTGGTACAGGCCGGGCACCGTGGCTCACACCTGTAATCCCAGCACTTTGGGAGGCTGAGGCAGGTAGATCACTTGAGGCCAGGAGGTCAAGACCAGCCTGGCCAACATGATGAAACCCTTTCTCTGTTGAAATACAAAAATTAGCCGGGTGTGGTGGTGCACGCTTGTAATCTCAGCTACTGGGGAGGCTGAGGCATGAGAATCACTTGAACCCAGGAGGCAGAGGTTGCAGTGAGCTGAGATCACACCATTGCACTCCAGCCTGGGTGACAGAGCAAGACTCTGTCCCAAAAACAAACAAACAAAAAAAGAAGTGACTTGGTATAGAAAAATATATAATAGTCACAGATTTGAAATACTATAGCTTTGGTCACTCCATTTATTGTGACAAACAGGGTGCATATTTTTCTAATCTGTAGCTTAGAGTACAGTATTATTAATATACTGTACTATTAACTATGATTTATTCATTTCTATAAACCAAGTAATAAAGTTAGACCATTTTTACTTTGGTAAATTCTTCAGTTCTCTAGAAGTGAAATCTTGGTAAAAGAATTTAACCACAGGCACCTATAGCAATTTTATACATAATTCTTTAATTTGCAAATTACCAGTAGTCACTAAACTATTTTTTTAAGCAATAAAAAGTAAAGAACATAATGCTATAAATGTTTAGGATACAATAATCATTCTAGAAAAATTCTAGAAATCTTTCTAGAAAAATTCAAATCAGAATGACACTGGGAAGCCTGGGCATGGTAGCTCACACCTATAATCCCAGCACTTTGGGAGGCCGAGGAGGGCGGATTGCTTGAGTCCAGGAGTTCAAGATCAGCCTGGGCAACATAGTGAGGCCTCTGTCTCTACAAAAAACTTTTTTTTTTTTTTTTTTTGAGACAGAGTGTCGCTCTGTCACCAGGCTGGAGTGCAGTGGCATGATCTCAGTTCACTGCAACTTACGCCTCCCGAGTTCAAGCGATTCTCCTGCCTCAGCCTCCTGAGTAGCTGGGATTACAGGCACACGCCACCACACCCAGCTAATTGTTATATTTTTAGTAGACACCAGGTTTCACCATGTTGGCCAGGCTGGTATCGAACTCCTGACCTCGTGATCTACCCACCTCGGCCTCCCAAAGTGCTGGGATTACAGGCGTGAGCCACCCGGCCCGACCCAAAAAACTTTTTTAAAAAAAGCAACTGGGAATAGTGGTGCACACCTGTAGTCCCAGCTACTTGGGAGGATGAGGTGGGAAGACTGCCTGAGTCCCAGAGTTCAAGACTGCAGGAAGCTGTGATCGTGCCACTGCATTCAGCCTGGGTGACAGAGTGAAACCCTGTCTCAAAAAAAAGAAAAGAAAAATGACAGTGGGTATCAAAAACCCACTACAACTTATAAAAAGGCTGCTACCCTATGTGAGGGGGAAGAAAACATGCCATAAAACGCCAGGCAGAACGTGCTGATTGACAGAGACCAGGCTGTGCACTAGACCAGAAGAGTGGTGCCCTGAAACAAAGAGGTGGAGCTAGGAAGCAAGGACTCCAACATCTAAGGCCTTCAATGGATACATTCCAACCAGCAAGCAACACCCAGGCAGCCGCCTGGCAGGGCAAGGCTAGATTCCACCAACCAGGTGAATCCCCCCTAAAAATGAATCAGAGTCACAGCTTTATCAAAGGTCAAAGTGAAACACTGAGAATCAGTAGCCAGGCAAAAGCAAACAAGGGTACAGATATATAGCAACCAAAGACAACTCAAACAAGGCCACATATCCAAACAAAGAGCCTGGAAAAAAAAAAGTCACCATGACACCCAACCACCAGGAAACTGTGAAATGATCTTGAGATTGATAATAATGAAATTAGAACACCCTTTAAGCTTAAAGAAAGAAATCCAGAAATGAAAGGTATAACCCAGATCACTTTTAGATCTGTGCTAGATAGCTAATATGCATTTCCCTAGCCATAATCAAATATTCTAACATGCTTATAAACGCTGAGTTATTAATGTTTACACACTTGCATAAATATCATTTAGCTCTTGTAACCATAAAATGCCCCCCAGTCTCATCTGTTAATAGTTCTAAAAGGATCACAGCGCTTAGGATATGGCTGACGCATTTAGCAAACATAATCCAAATGTTAATTCTAGATAACCAACTAAAGAATAGAGTCCATCTGGGACATGTATTTTACGTAAAATATTTTCAAAAAACATTCAAGTGTGATGATGTTAGCATAGTGCACTACTAGAAGTCTCATACTATGTAGCTACTGCCCAAAAGAAGTAAAAACTCCTTGTTTAACTATGGGAGAAAACATGGAAAGGATAGTTCATCAAGATTGAGGAATTCCAGTATTTTTTAAGTATTTACTTTTAGTTACTTTTTTTTTTTTTTTTTTTTTTTGAGATGGAGTCTCACTCTGTCACCCAGGCTGGAGTGCAGAGGCACAATCTCAGCTCACTGCAACCTCCGCCTCCCAGGTTCAAGTGATTCTCCTGCCTCAGTCACCCAAGTACCTGGGATTACAGGCGCAGGCCACCACACCCAGTTAATTTTTGTATTTTTAAGGCTGGGCGTGGTGGCTCACAACTGTAATCCCAGCACTTTGGGAGGCAGGGGCGGGCGGATCCCGAGGTCAGGAGATTAAGACCAGCCTGACCAACATGGTGAAACCTCATCTCTACTAAAAATATAAAAATTAGCTGGGTGTGGTGGCACGTGCCTGTAGTCCCAGCTACTCTGGGGGCTGAGGCAAGAGAATCACTTGAGCCCGGGAGGCGGAGGTTGCAGTGAGCTGAGATCACGCCACTGCACTCCAGCCTGGTGACAGAGTGAGACTCCACCTAAAAAAAAAAAAATTGTGTTTTTAGTAGAGATGGGGTTTCACCATATTGGCCAGGCTGGTCTCAAACTCCTGACCTCAAGTTATCCACCCGCCTTGGCCTCCCAAAGTGCTGGGATTACAGGAGTGAGCCACCGTGCAGGGCATCTTTTAGTTACATTTTAACATCCATGCTCTTTTTGTCTCTACTGATTCATTTTTTAATTTTGTTTTGTTATACATATTTTTGTAAGCCACTGAACCTAGAACAAAGTATGGAGTTATTAACAAATGTAAAATATTTACCTTATTCCATGAACTAAACTAAAATTATTCAACCAAAAATAAAAAACTAAAAGAAGATTGAGGCATTCCTTAGCGTTATCCTATTCCTGGTTTCTTTGCTTTCTCTCCATCACGGGAGTTGAGAGTACCCAATTATATAAATCAAATAAAAGAAAGTAAGAAGAAAAATCTATAAATGCCATATGATCTGCCAAGAAGTACTTTATTTTATAGTAAGAAGATGCAGTGTAAGCAAATGGATAACACATACACCCACAGTAATTCAAAGGCTCTCCATCCCAGGACCTGTTCACAAATGCAGACCTTTGAAAATATTCTGCAAGCACTGAGTGGCTAATATTTGTGTAATTTGAAGAAAAGAACTAGAAATAATATAACCATAAGAAATTGATATTTTTAGGAATAATGAATGGAATTGATTTTGTAGTAACAATGAAAATGATGACAGCAGCAGCAGAAATAACTAACACATAGAGTGCTTACCATGTTAGGGGCATGGTACCACCTCCCAGCTATTATCCTATTTTTTGTCATTGGGATGTAATTCACACGCCATAAAATCCATCCGGATTTAACGGATGTACGATTCTGTGGTTTTTTAGTGTATGCACAAAGTTGTGCGACAATCATCCAATCTTAATTCCAGACACTTTCATCACCCCAGAAAGAAACCCATTAGCAGTTACTCCCCCATTCCCTGCCAGCCTCTGAGCCCTAATAAACCACTAGCCTACTTTCTCTCTTTATGGATTTTCCAGTGGCAGACATTTCATATAAATGGAATCATAGGAT
The DNA here is from genome assembly GCF_029289425.2 of Pan paniscus. Classification (NCBI taxonomy): domain Eukaryota; kingdom Metazoa; phylum Chordata; class Mammalia; order Primates; family Hominidae; genus Pan; species Pan paniscus. The sequence continues at coordinate 164,363,617 of NC_073254.2, read as the reverse complement.
ATGTCACCTTTTGTGCCAGACGTCTTTCACTTAGCATTATGTTTTCAAGGCCCATGCATGTTGCAGCTTGTATCAGTCCTGTATTTCCTGTATGGCTGAATAATACTCCATTATATGAAATGACCATATTTTGTTGATCCATTCGTCGGCTGATGGGCATTTTGGTTGTTTCCACTTTTTGCCTATTATGAATAATGCTGTTATGAATATCCATGTACAAGTTTTTGTGTGAACATATGTTTTCAGTTTTCTTGGGCAGAAAACTTAGAGAGAAATTACTGAGTTATATGATAACTCAAAGCTTAACTTTTTGTAGAACTGCCAAAATATTTTCCAAAACTGCTACACTATTTTACATTTTCACAAGCAATATAAGGTTCTAATTTTCCCACATCCTTGCCAACACGTATTTCTTTCCATTTTTATTACAGCCATACCAGTGGGCACAAAGTAGAAAAATTTCGCTATGGTTTTGATTTGCATTTCCCTAAGTGACTAATGATGTTGACCATCTTTTCATGGGCAATAATTATTAGCCAATTGTTTATCTTTTCCGGAGAAATATCTATTCCTTTGCTCATTTTTCAATTGGGTTGTCTTTAGATTGTTGAGTTATAACAATTCTTGGCTGGACATGATGACTCACGCCTATAATCTCAGCACTTTAAGAGGCTAAGGTGAGCATATCACCTGAGGTCCAGAGTTCAAGACCAGCCGGGCCAACATGCTGAAACACGTCTCTACAAAAATAGAAAAATTAGCCAAAATTAGCCAGGCATGGTGGTGCATGCCTGTAATACCAGCTACTTGGGAGGTTGAGGGAGGAGAATCGCTTGAACCTGGGAGGCAGAGGTTGCAGTGAGCCGAGATCACACCACTGCACTCCAGTCTGGGTGACAAAGCAAGACTCCATCTCAAAAAAAAATAAAATAAAAAATAAAAAGACTTCTTTATCTATTGCGGATACTAGACCTTTAGCAGATACCTAATTTGCAAATATTTTCTCCCATCCTCTGGACTGTCTTTCACTTGCATTATCTTATTTTAATCCTCACAACAGCCATGAGGTATTATTGTGGCTATTACTGTCCCATTTAACAGATGGGAAAACAGAGCTGACATACACAACTAATAAGAACTGGAGCAGAGTCCAACCCAGGCAATCCGCCCCCAGGCATCCATAGGATATACTGTCAGAAGCGCTGAGCTCGTTAGATGCTATAGCAATAGGCACTAAATAAAATAAGCAGGATTAAAAATGATTAACTTAAAAAGAAACAGTATTACTGGTGCTTTGCACAGAAATACCAGAAGGCCCTTCTTAACTTGAGGAGGAAGAGTGGCTTAAAATAAAGCACATTCAGCCTTAAAAGGAAGGCAAAACTTGGCCTTTAAACACTGCCTATTCTTTTCAATTGTAGGAAACTTTCTTTCTTATTGAGTTATGTAGTTGAAACAAAGGAATTCAGAATACAAATGGTATTTTTGCTGAGATGCAAACATTGTAAATAGTCGCAGTGGGTGTTCTGTTAGGTGGAGGCCTATTTCTTAGTCAACAACCCCCTCTTTTCAGAATGTATGCCTCCCCAGCCCTACGCACCCACTCTCTGAGATGATGAACAAAGCAGAGTTTTAGCAACTAAGATATCACTCCAATCTGTCACTCCTTCTTCTACCCTTATTTCTGCCACCAGCTATGTGAAATATAAAAGTTAATCTGCGGCCAGGCGCAGTGGCTCATGCCTGTAATCCCAGCGCTTTGGGAGGCCGAGGCCGGCAGATCACCTGAGGTCAGGAGTTCAAGACCAGCCTCAACATGGAGAAACCCCATCTCTACTAAAAATACAAAATTAGCCGGGTGTGGTGGTGCGTGCCTGTAATCCCAGCTACTCGGGAGGCTGAGGCAGGAGAATTGCTTGAACCTGGGAGGCGGAGGTTGCGGTGAGCCGAGATTGCGCCATTGCACTCCAGCCTGAGCAACAAAAGTGAAACTCCGTCTCAAAAACATAAGTACATAAATAAAATAAATAAAAGTTAATCTGCAAAGAACTTTAGTATGTCTGTAGAATTAGGTTCATGGTAAATAATGGGTAATAGGGGGGTTTTAAAAAGCATGCTAGATCTACTAATACTGGCATGGAAAGGAATTCAGTATATTTAGCTAAGGAAAAACAAAACCTGTAAACAATATAAATAATATCGTCTTGTATTTATTAAAAATAGGCAATATAAATTCATATTTTAATACTCACGTTAGTAAATGCACATAAACAAAAAAAGTCAGTGGGGAGAGAAGACCCTATTGAACTTGACTCTATTCTGGCACAGTGAAGAGACATGAGAGGTGTAGAATAAGTGGGAGGCCCCCTTGCAGGGATGAGTCAGGGGACTGGGGACAGTGCTAGGTGGGGAGTTTGACTGGGGCAGTACACCTGTCAAACAGTAATGCAGGTGTCTTAAGGTGAGCTCAGGGAGGACAGAAACATCCCATGGAGCAAAAGGGCAAAAGCTCACTTGATCTTGATTTTCAGTACGAATACAGGCCCCATGTAAGGCTGAAATCCAGCGGGACAGTCAAATCATAAAGCTCCAAAATGATCTCCTTTGACTCCATGTCTCAAATCCAGGTAATGCTGATGCAAGAGGTGGGTTCCCATGGTCTTGGGCAGCTCCGACCCTGTGGTTTTGCAGGGTACAGACCCTCCTGGCTGCTTTCACGGGCTGGCATTGTCTGTGGCTTTTCCAGGTGCACGATGTTAGCTGTCAGTGGATCTACCATTCTGGGGTCTGGAGGATGATGGCCCTCTTCTCACAGCTCCATTAGGCAGTTCCCCAGTGGGAATTCTGTGTGGGGGCTCCCACCTCACGTGTCCCTTCCACGCTGCCCTAGCAGAGGTTCTCCATTAGGGCTCTGCCCCTGCAACACACCTCTGCCTGGACATCCAGGCATTTCCATACATCCTCTGAAATCTAAGTGGAGGTTCCCAAACCTCAATTCTTGACTTCTGTGCACCTACAGGTCCAACACCATGCATAAGCCTCCCAGGGTTGGGGCTTGCACCCTTTGAATCAACGGCCTGAGCTATACGTTGGCCCCCTGTAGCCATGGCTGGGACACAGGGCACCAAGTCCCAGGACTGCACAAAGCAGCAGGGCCCTGGGCCTGGCCCACTAAACCATTTTTCCCTCCTAGACCTCCTGGCTTGGGATGGGAGGGGCTGCCGTGAAGACCTCTGACATGCCCTGAAGCCATTTTCCCCACTGTCTTGGGGATTAACATCTTCCTGGGAAGCCCTCCAAGTTGTTCAAAGCTCTGCCTGTTACCCAGTTCCAAAGTCACTTCCACATTGTCGGATATCTTAATTAGCAGTACCCAACTCTACCAGTACAAATTTCTTGCATTAGTCCATTTTCATACTGCTGTGAAGAAATACCCAAGACTGGGTAATTTATAAAGAAAAAGAGGTTTAATGGACTCACAGTTCCACGTGGCTGGGGAGGCCTTGCAATCATGGCAGAAGGTGAAGGAGGAGCAAAGGCATGTCTTACATGGTGGCAGGCAAGAGACCATGTGCAGGGGAACTGCCCTTTATAAAACCATTAGATCTCATGAGACTTCAATATCACAAGAATAGCACGGGAAAAACCTGCCCTCATGATTCAATTACCTCCCACCAGTTTCCTCCCACAACACGTGGGAATTATGGGAGATACAATTCAAGATGAGATTTGTGTGGGGACACAACCAAACCATATCAGAGGGTACCCCACTAGGAGTAGGGTGTAATTTGTTGTTTGTTTTGTTTTGTTTTTTGAGACAGAGTCTCGCTCTGTTGCCAGGCTGGAGTGCAGTGGCACGATCTCAGCTCACTGCAACCTCAACCTCCTAGGTTCAAGCGATTCTCCTGCCTCAACCTCCCAGTAGCTGGGACTAGAGGCACGCGCCACCACAATCAGCTAATTTTTGTATTTTTAGTAAAGACGGGGTTTTACCATGTTGGCCAGGATGGTCTCGATCTCTTGACCTCGTGATCTGCCCACCTCAGCCTCCCAAAGTGCTGGGATTACAGGCGTGAGCCACCATGCCCAGCCCAGGTTATAATTTTTATGCGATGAAATGTTTGACTTTTAAAATAAAACTACACAATATTGTATTTAAAAAGAAAGAAAACAACTAAGGGTAGCACTCTGTCAGATGGTCCTACAAACCTTATAAGCCATAGAAATGAATAAACAAATATGAATCAAATGAACGAATGAACAGATCTGGATAAGTTTTAGTGACTTCCCAAACTTCTTAAAGTTATGAGAAAAATAATGCATGTCCTCACATATGTGAATTTGAGCACAGGCAGAAATTCTATAACCTCCACATCAATTTTTTTAAAGACCTCTCAATCCAAAAAAAGTTTATGAACACTATCTTAAGAGAATTCTGTCAGGTCTCATTTTATGAAAGGTCAAAACAGAAATTAAAAGATAAAACAAACAAAACAAAATCCCTTAAGTCAAACACAGTAAAAAGACACCTTGTAAGTCACAAAAGAACTGTCATTAGATCTCTCTTAGATCCTGATCTGTAATTTCCAAACTGCCACTAAACGGACCCTAACTTTAAAAAACCTTATCATTTATTCATTTATAATCCTTTTTTTTTTTCTTTTTTTGCAACGGAGTTGCCCAGGCTGGAGTGCAAGGGCATGATTTGGGCTCACTGCAACCTCCTCCTCCCAGGTTCAAGTGACTCTCCTGCCTCAGCCTCCTGAGTAGCTGGGACTACAGGCGTGCACCACCACACCCAGCTAATTTTTGCATTTTTAAAGTAGAGATGGGGTTTCATCATGTTGGTCAGGCTGATCTAAAACTCCTGATCTCAGGCAATCCGCCTGCCTCGGCCTCCCAAAGCGCTGGGATTACAGGCCTGAGCCACCCAGCCATGCTTATCATGTATATTCCTTAATGGTAAAGATATGTTTCTCTTTCCTAAGGCCAAAAAACAAGGAATCTAGCATATAAAAATTAACAAATTAACATATACCAACAAATTATTTGGTTCATTGCTTTAAAAAATATTTATTGAGCATCTACTCTGTGCCAGGCTTGTTATTCCTTTAATGTCATATGTCTTTCTGGTTTGATATATGTCACAGTTTTCTTTCTTCTACACACTGCAGGATAAAGAAACTGAAGAAATCAATGGCCAGAATTAGGTTATCTTCAATGTCCACGTGATAATTCCCAACAGCCTGTACCATGGCTTTTTATGAGACATGAAAAGGGAAAGTAGCAACAAGCTTATAGGATCTCAGTCTTTAGATCACTAAGGATTATCAGTAATAAAAGAAACAGAAGGCGGGGTGCAGTGGCTCAAGGCTGTAATCCCAGCACTTCAGAAGGCCAAGGCAGGCGGATCATGAGGTCAGGAGTTTGATACCGGCCTGGCCAACATGGTGAAACCCCATCTATACTAAAAATACAAAAATCAGCCAGGCGTGGTGGCGGGTGCCTGTAATCCCAGCTACTCGGAAGGCTTAGGCATGAGAATCACTTGAAACCAGAAGGCAGAGGTTGGAGTGAGCCGAGATCGCACCACTGCACTCCAGCCTGGGCAAAAGAGTGAAACTCCATCTCAAAAAAAGAGAAAGAAACAGAAACTTCTCCTTATATAGGGGTTTTCACATTCTTAGGATTTTTCTCCTGGTCGCCCCCCCAACAAATTACTGTCTTCTTGAAGATAAGTTTCTCCTTGAAAAATAAAAGCTCATAGAATTTATCCATATAAGAACAAAAGATTCAGGCAGTATCTAACCTAGTAGGTTACTATGCTATCGCTACATCTGTTTGTCTATGACAAAATCCTTACTTAATTCTAACAGTAACTTGAGTTTTTCAGAAATGCATAATAGAAAATATTCTATTATTCTAAATAATTTAGATATCATTTAACAACTGCATTGTCTATATAATAATTGAGGAAAGTCATAAAAAGAACATATCTATAAAATAAAATTCACATCTGTAAAATTAACCAAAAAAAAGTGACAGTTCTGAGTAATGTATGTATAATTATCTTGGAAGGATTTTTTTTTTTTAACAAATCCTTGACTCATGTATAATCCTTTATTAAAAACGCAGGTAGAAGGGCTGGGCGCAGTGGCTCACACCTGTAATCCCAGCACTTTGGGAGGCAGAGGCAGGCAGATCACTTAAGGTCAGGAGTTCAAGACCATCCTGGCCAACACGGTGAAACCCCATCTCTACTAAAAATACAAAAAATTAGCCGGGTGCGATGGCACGCGCCTGTAGTCCCAGCTACTCTGGACACTGAGGCAGGAGAATCACTTGAACCCGGGAGATGGAGGTTGCAGTGAGCCAAGATTGCGCTACTGCACTCCAGTCTGGATGACAGAGCGAGAGTCCGTCTAAACAAAAAACAAAGAGACAAAAAAAAACTGCAAGTAGAGATACCATCTCACATCACTCAGAATGGCTATTATCAAAAAGTCAAAAAATAATAGGCACTGGCGAAGTGGCAGAGAAAAAGCAACACATACACACTGTTGGTAGGAGTGTAAATCAGTCCAACCATCGTGAAAAGCAGTGTGGCAATTCCTCAAAGACCTAACAACAGAAAGACCATTCAACCCAGAAATGCCATTACTGGGTATAAACCCAAAGGAATATAAATCATTCCATCATGATGACACATGCATGTGTATGTTCACTACAGCACTATTCACAACAGTAAAGACATGGAGTCAACCTAAATGCCCATCAATGGTAGACTGGATAAAGAAAATGTGTTACATATACACCACAGAATATGTGCAGCCATAAAATAGAATGAGATCATGTTATTTGCAGAAACATGGATGAAACTGAAGGCCATCATCCTTAGCAAGCTAACACAGGAACGAAAAATCAAATACCGCATGTTCTCACATTTAAGTGGCAGCTAAATGATGAAAACACATGGACACATAGAGGGGAACAACAGACACTGGGACCTACCAGAGGCTGGAAGATGAGAGGAAGGAGACGATCAGGAAAAATAACCAATGGCTATTAGGCCTAGTACCTGGGTGATGAAATAATCAGTACAACAAACCCCTATTACACAAGTTTACCTCTATAACAAACCTGCACATGTACCCCAGAACTTAAAATCAAAGTTAAAATATATATAGGTAAAAATTTATTGATAGCAACATCTCCCACGGGTATACTCTCCTGGCTTTCAAGTGAATAAACATGAGCTGTACTGCTTTAACACATCAACTTTTATATTCATGTGACGATTACTCTGTTTATTGTGTCAGAAATAGAATGCGATGCACATAAATCTCTATCAGCTGCCATAACATTTTAAGTTAGTGAAAATAAATTCCCAGGCCAGGTGCGGTGGCTCACGCCTGTAATCCCAGCACTTTGGGAGGCCGAGATGGGTGGATCACCTGAGGTCAAGAGTTCAAGACTAGCCTGGCCAACATGGCGAAACCCAGTCTCTACTAAAAATACAAAAATTAGCCAGGCGTGATGACACATGCCTGCAGTCCCAGCTATGCAGGAGGCCGAAGCAGGAGAATCGCTTGAACCCAGGAGGCGGAGGTTGCAGTGAGCCGAGATCACGCCACTGCACTCCAGCCTGGGTGACAGAGCAAGACTCAGTCTCAGAAAAAAATAAAAATAAAAATAAAAATAAAACTTCCTTCCATGAACGAAATGATCATTGAATCCACAGATCACCAAAAAAATACCTTAAGTAATCTCTGAGCTTCTTCACTTTTCATAAAATTGGAGTCATTTAAATCCCACTTTTAGTTTGGCTACTCATTTTCTTCCCAAGTACATTTGAACACTGTGGTGAATGTTTGTCGCTTAGTAACAATCCTGCCAATGACACTGAGAGAAAACCATTAAATCACATTAACTGAAGCATGCAGTTTCAGAATAAAATGTGAAAAGTGGAGAATCCTAAGTGGTTTATGTACATGCTTTTGTCACAAGAAAGTTGACCATCTCCTCCTCATGATCTACTCCAGAATTCCAATCCTAGGCTGGCCCTAAAGTTGAAAGTACTTGAGTCATTCCTTCCCTTTTTCCCCATCATCAGACAAACATATGCATCATAACACACACATGAACAGGAAAAGCTTCTTCTAACATTATTTTTAAAATTAATTATTAAATCAACTGCTAAAAGAAAGGCATGAAATTTATTTCAGGAGAAAGCAGGAATGACTGGAGAATTATCCACCACTCTCAATTCTTTCTGCAGATGCTCTTTTTTAAAAGAAGTGAAAATCAAGAGCTACGTAATGTGGCAAGCAGAATTAAACATCTTCTTCCTCTCCACTTGCAAAAGAGGCCCATGTACTGTGAGTACCTTAGGTTACACAGCAAGGGGTAAATTGAGGTTGCAGATGAAAGTATTGTTTGCTAATCCACTGACTTTAGGATAGAAGGTTATCTTGGGTTAGCCTGGTGTGCCCAGTGAAATCACAAGGGGCCTTCTAAGTGGAAAAGGAAGACAGTTGAATAGCAGAGCGAGCAACGAGCCACATGAGAAGGACTCAACCCACCACTGTTGGTTTTGAAGACTAAAGAGAGCCATGAGCCAAGAAACATGGGCAGCCTGTGGAGGCTGCAAAAGACCAGGGAAAGGAGTCTCCTCTGGAGCTTCCAGAAGGAACATGGCCCTGTCAACACCTTCATTTTAGCTCAGTAAGACCCGTGTCAGACTTCTAACCTTCAGAAATGTAAGATAGTAAAGTTGTGTTGTTTTAAGCCATCAAATTTGTGCTAATTTGAAACAATCACAAAATGAAACAAATACACCGACTCATCTGCAACGCTTCTCAGTCAGTCATCCCTGCCTGTGAATCACAAATTGGGAAACAGAAAATCAGACGTAAAAACGCGAAGCGGGGAGAGCAAAGCTGTGGGTGCCTGAGCTTCTAGCCCCAGCTGGCTATAAGTACATTAGCACCCACACACAAAATCTACACCAGGAGTCATTCCACACAAACCAACCCAAAACAAAGGACATTTGACCCAAATCACTCCTTTTACCTCTCAGGGTGAAACATAAGGGAGACAACAGTGGGGAGAAGCAGGTCCCAATCAGAGGCAATTTCTGCAGGTACCAATTGAGTTCCTAATCAACAAACCAATAGCACAGACCCAACAAGAGGGAGACTCTCACACGCAAGTTCCTTCCATCACAGTTACACCGAAAAGAAGAGTGAGCTCAGCTTTAAGCAGTGGAATCGCAAATATTGAAATCCATGAAGAGAGCTTTGCCATAACTCAATTTAATTCATCAACAGAGCCCAGATATTCCCAGGCTACCAACCTCAACATCCAGGTCCTCAATAGCATTCTCTCAAGGTACTACAATAACCTCCCATACTATCTACCCTTGTATTTGCTTCCTAAACACCTCTGACAGATTCACCTTCTTCTGATCACAAAATATCTTATGCTCCAAACCTCCGAACATCACCCACTGCCTTTAAATTCAGATACATCTATATGCTACAGGGCTAAATGCCTACCTAGCATGGTATTCAGCATGCTTTTTATAGCTACCCCCTATTAATTCTGTGCCCTCTACCTGGAACATTTTCCTCCAGCCCCAGCGTTGCCATCAGTATCTACAGCAAATGGTACCCCCTTTCATGAAGGCTTTAGATGGTTTCTCTCCCAGCTCTAAACCCATCCCACCCTCACCTTTTGAATTCATATGGTACTTTGTTCCTTATCTATAACAAAATATTGTATATATACACGCCCATATGATCTCTCCCTTTTTTGTTTTGTTTTCTTTTGTTTGTTTTAGACAAGGAAAGACTGTAATGGGAGTTGAGTGAGTTTGTATCTCTGCCCATCTGCAGGTTTGCTACTGCACAAATTCCTACCAACTAAGTTGGGACCTAGACACTGTCTTGAGAGGGAAGATGTAAGGCCCAGGTGGAAAATAAACAAATAGTAATAATGCTACAAAGAAACAGGTCCGACCAGGCCAAGTCAGTCCTCAACCGTCTTATACCTCACCAGTTCTGGAAAACCAAGCTCTCTGTGCGTCAATTTCAAAATGATTTTAAAGTTGTGTTAGGTCGCTATACCAATGGACATATGTATAGAAATATTTCAGTGCTTCTCGAAGTGGGAAAATTAAAGATGGACAGACCCTTTCCTAACATCTGACTCAAAAGCCTAGAAAACACATAGAAAAGAAGCAAATAATACAGTTCTGTAAGATACTGTGTTTTGTGTGCCATGGTTTCTCTATTTTTAGATTTAAATACTATTGTGTGTCCATCAATTATTATGTATAACCATTAAAAAATATTTTAAAAACATAAAATTAAAAGTGCTATGTACTGAGAAACTTATTCAAAATCATATTTCAAATAGCAAACCATACCCAAAAAATTAAAAATATTTTTTTAAAAAATAGCAAACCCACATAATACAAAACCTAAGAGAAACTGAGCACTTAACAAAATAAGCATAAATATAACACATTACTTAGCATAAAAAACTCATTCTAAATGACCTGGCACACAGTAGGTCCTCAATACACCTTTGTTTTAACGTCCTGACTCAGTGCAAACTCATCAGCCTCATAGGTCAGATGTTGTAAGGACCCAAGATATTGCATCGCGTGGAAATCAACTTTCACATCACATAAAAAATGGCATGTCATTTTTTTCCTTCTCTACCGTATTTCTAAAACTATTCAGGTGTTGATGCAGACCTTTTTCCATGTCTTGGCAAAGTATAATTTGAACAGGCAGTTTCTCATGACCTTCAAGTCTGTGTTCAACAATGAAATCATTTGGCTTTATATCCCATCCAGTTATTAATCACAAACAACAAAAGAAGAACTTTCACACAGAAAATGTGAAACCTATGCTGGCCAGCACTCACTCTGGGTCACTCCAGGTCACATTCACTTGTAGTTAAGTTCACTGAAGACCATGCAATGACCTCAGCTATTTAGAAAATACATTCAAAATTTTCCTGGAGAGGAAAAATACAGCTATGTGACTTTAAGACAAGTGCTCCTGGAGGTCAGCAGTCTGAAAAGGGTACAATGAACAACATGGCTGGGTCCTGGGCAGATGGGGGGTGGTGTGCAGAGGTCACTGGGTGCCCCCGGATGGGCGGGCACATCACCTATCCTCCCTCAGTTGGCTCCTTCACTAAGTGCCTGAGCAGGAAATTTCTACCCTGGCATGGAATGCCCACACCAGGATCTCAGCATTCCCACCCCACCCATGTAGGAAGGAATCCAGCTATTCTAGCAGGATTTAACTTTATATAAATCAGCTCCAATGAGTTGATATGTTTAATAACAAAGCAAACATTCACAACTCTATTTTACTCCTTTTTTTGTTGTTGCTGCCATTATTATGATTACTATGATGAATTTGGCTTTGATTTTTATTCTTTTAAGTAAGAAAGTGGCAGCATAAAGGAAAAAAAAAAAATTCCAGGAATTGACTTGTGTCTCTCTAATGAAACAGGCAGTTCTGGCTGGGTGAGGTGTCTCACATCTGTAATCTCAGCACTTTCAGGAGACCAAAGTAGGAGGATCACTTAAGCCCAGGAGTTCAAGACCAGCCTGGGCAACATAGTGAGACCCCATCTCTACAAAAAAAAAAAAAAAAGAAAGAAAGAAAATTAGCCAGGTGTGGTTTCAGACACCTGTGGTCCCAGCTACTTGGGAAACTGAGGAGGGAGGATCACTTGAGCCCAGAAGGTTGAGGCTGCATGAGCCATGGTCATGCCATTGCACTCCAGCCTGGGTAACAGAGTGAGACCCTGTCTCTAAAAAAGATAAGTAAATAAATATTTTTTTTTAAAGAACAAGGGACTTATTTCCTTATCAGCCCTGCAATGCCCCTTTTAGCACCCAGAAATAGATCCACCTGGTCTTCCCTGGAAGATTCTGGACTTCCCTGGAAGACTCCTGGATGGTTTTAACTCAAACATAGCCCTCTGGATTAAGCTCACAATTAAAACTAATATTTCCCTGCCTGCCAAGCTAAAATTTTTCCCTGAAGCATTAATAATTAGCTCAAAATCAAGGACAAAATTAGTAGAGCAACACATAAGGTGTTTCTCCCCCTTCCTAACATCAGCCAGTCTTTTTAGCCACAAACTACAAGCTAGTCTTTCTGAAATCCAGCAAGCCCCTGGGTCAAACTATGGTGTAAAGAAAGTGGGTGGAAAGTCACATTAGTCAGGGACATTAAGCGCCATCTGCCATGGCTTTAATCCCATAGTACAATCTGAAGACTCTTTCTTAGGACACCCTGGGAAGCAGCATAACAAGAATATTTACTGTCCTGTCTCTTGAATCGGTGAAGTTAAATTCATTACTTTTTATACAGAAAGGTCTTCAAAATATTTCTGTTCTCCTGGTCTGATCTTTCCTCTTCTTTCATCAATCAAAGTCAAAAGAAAAGTTGGCTAATAATATCTTAGTTTGGTCCTTCCCCCAAGAAGCAGACCCTGAGACAAGGATTCAAGTACAAGTAGTTTATTTCAGAAGTGATCCCAGGAAACACTGGTAGGGAGTAGAGAAAGGAGACAAAGAAGGAAAGGTGGCCAATAATAAAAAGGTCATTATCAAGCAAGTTACCATTCGATCACAACCCAACTGGGAACTTGGAGATGCAGTGTAAAATGTTCATCTCAAAAGTAGGCGACCTGAGATGCAAGAGAGCTGGAGAATTTACACTACAGCAGCAGTCACTGGCTATGGGTTGCTGGGCGCTGACACTTCCTGCCAGCCCTGAGTGTGAACTTTCCAGCCAGAGAATGCCCTCAGGCAAAGGCATGCCGGTGTGGGCAGCTGGAAGTCCCAGTGCACCAGAAGTACTGACAGCAGGGAGTGGGGTCAATAGCAGCCTCTGCTACAGCTAGGATTGGGGTTATCTCCAAAAGGGTACTTAAACCAGGTCTGGCGCAGTGGCTCAAGCCTGTAATCCCAGCACCTTGAGAGGCTAAGGTGGATGGATCACTTGAGGTCAGGAGTTTAAGACCAGCCTGGCCAACATGGTGAAACCCCGTTTCTACTAAAAATATAAAAATTCACCAGGCATGGTGGCAGGCACCTGTAATCCCAGCTACTCGGGAGGCTGAGGCAGGAGAATCCCTTGAACCCGTGAGGTGAAGGTTGCATTGAGCCAAGATCATGCCACTGCACTCCAGCCTGGGTGACCAGGTGAGACACAAAGAAAGGAAGAAAGGAAGAAGGAAAGAAAAGAAAGGAAAGAGAGAAAAGAGAGGAAAGGAAAAAAGAAGGAAGGAAGGAAGGGGGGAGGGGAGGGGCAGGGAGGGAAGGGAAGGGAAGCGAAGGGAAGGGAAAAAAGAAAAGAAAAGAGAAATAAAAGGGTACTGAAACCAGAGGCAATCATTTCTGTTACAGGACATATATCACTGAATACAAAGTTGAATTATTTTCCCCAAAATTATCCTTATATTTAAATTTTGGAAGGTTTCATATTATGCAGCAACACTGGGAAAAACACAATAATCCCAAAGGATCTCAATCAATGTTCTACTCAGAGGCTGTTAAACATCAAGCGATGAAATGTAATACAGGCTTGGCTACTGAGGGATGAATTTCAACTTTAACTGTTGAATGGCAGAGTAACTAAAAAAGAAAAAAAAAAAAAGATGCGTAGACAAAGGTTTTTACCAGAATCTTCAAATGTGGCAATGCAAATAAAAAAAATATAATAGATGCTCATCATGGCTAGTAATTACAGAAATTGAAGACAAAACAGTATTTTGGGTACTCACAATTCAATACTGGCTGGGCCTCAGAGATACTGGCATATTTATATAAACTGATGACGTTAAACGTGTTACAGTCCTCTGAAGGGCATATCAGAAACCCTAAAACTAACCTCTCATCCCATAAATTCTATTTCTGGGAATTTATCAGAAATGAATACCTGAAATGAAGGATGGTGCCAACAACAATAATAATAGTAGCAAGTATTTACACTGCACTCATCAGATCAGTGCCAGGCTGTTCTACTGACTTATATCAGGGGTTCTCAACTGGGAGTGGTTTTGCCCCTGCAAGACACCTGGCAATGTCTGGAGACATTTTTGTTTGTCACCACTGGGGAACAGCGGCCAGGTATGCTGTCCAGCATCCCCAAAGCACAGGACAGCTTCCACAGCAAAATGGAACTGTCTCACGGTGGACAAACCTGCCTTATATCTATCCCCTCATATAATCCTTACAATAGCCCTGGAGTACTTGTATTATCTCCATTTTACAGATCAATAAAGATAATTTTCACTGTACTATTATCCATAATGTTGAAACTAGAAGTAAACTAAAAACAAAAACAGGAAAACCATTAAATAAATGATGGTATAACTACCTAACAGAAAAAAATGGAAAATGCTTATGAAGTAATGTCAAACGAAAACACCAGAACTAAAATTAGAAATATTACATAATTCCAATTATTTTTAAGTATGAGTATAAAGACTAGATGGGAAAATAACAAATGAAAGTTACTGTTGTATTAATATGGTAGAAATAGAAATGGATGCTTCTTTCTTTTCTAATTTTTAAAATGTTGTTGCAATTTTTAAAAGAAAAAGCACTCAACAATGAAGATAAGAGTACTGGAATCTTCTTCTGAGGAGACTGAAGTGGGAGGATCACTTGAGCCCAGGAGTTCAAGGCCTTCCTGGGTAACATAGTGAGACCCCCATCTCAAAAAACTAAAGAAAGAAAGAATACTGGAATGTTTTTTAAACAACACAAGAGTTAATAGAATATGAAGAAGATGGTTAATATTAAGAAATTAGGAATAAAAATTTCCATGGGACCCCACCAAATGCTGGTGCTTTAAATTCTGAAGCCATAACTGTTTCACGTAAGGCTAAAAAATCTAAATGTTGTATCTACCTCCTTCTGTATTTTACTTATTTCATGGCTCACTATCACCTATAGCAAATAGGCAAAAAGAATCAAATTTCAATTCAGCTAAACCTGATTCATTTTAGCAGCTCCATTATACAAAGTGTGTGTGTATGTGTGTGTGTGTGTATACACACTGTTATGGTATTTCAACTGTTAAGATAATTTAGACTGTTACATAGTTTTAATATATATGGTAATTTAAACTGTTATTCTAAATTTATCAAAAGTAGCAGTCATATTAGGAGTAGTAACATTATTGCTGTTACTATGAGCAACATTTACTGAATGTTTCTTAAATGGACTACCATATAGTCTAATACCCACAATATCCATATAAGATAGATGCTTCTATTGTCCACATTTTTCAGCAAAGAGCACAGACATTTAAAGTTAAGCAGTTTGCCCAGGTAAAAGTAGCTGAATCCAAATTCAGGCAGTCTGGCTCCAAAGCTCAAGTGCTTGAATCAAACTAGTGTATAAGAATGGCTGGGGACAAGATGGCGGTGAGGGAGCCACAGGCTCCTACCCTTCCTCTCCCTACAGCAAGGAATTGACTATCTCTGTTCTACCAGATGTAAAACCTGGCTTTTGATATAAGTTTACTAAGTTGAGTAGACTTCACAATAATTTTACCAGCAGCATCTTATTTGAAATAAAAATAACAATTATTATTACCAACCAATATCAGCAAATAAATGTTTCCCAAAAACACCTACATGGATTCAAAGGAGGAAAAAAAATAAGGCTGTCAGAGTTTCTGCAGGAAGTACTAAGATCAGTGATTCTAAAGTGGGGGGATTTTTATCTGATCCTCATATCCCACTGACTATTCCGTTCTTGTAGACTTGAGGATTAAAAAACAAAATCTCCATCCTGTTAATAGGAAAATGGATACCATAGAATCAGTAACAGAAGGAGTGTTTACACAATGTAAGCATCTGTTTCTAGAACACCGAAGAGGAAAGGATAGGAAGACTACAAATAAAACACTATTTGTGGATATTAAATTGTTGGGCTTCAATGTCTCTAAGTGTAGTCTCACCTGCCCAGAGCATATATTATGAAATGAAGTCACTGAAAACAAAATGCTGTGATCTTCTGAGATTCCTGAAGCACAGCTTAACTTAACAAATAACAGGGATCAGAATACTAATAACATATCATCGTGCGGAAATGAGGGGAATTTGGTATGAGCCAAAGTACAGGCTCCTACCCTTGCTGAGCCACTATCAACTAAAAGCAGGCTATGGGTGGGTGTGAGGAAGTCTGGAAGAACAAGTGGTCTACAAATTCCACACCCATGTGCTCCAACAGTCTCAAACCTTTCTCGAGGCTGCAGTGTCAGGAACATGGCAGATGAGGGCAAGTAAAAAAGGCTGAAAATCTCCCTCAAGAATAGAACTTACATTTCTTCCTACAACGGGCTATAGGTCTCCGACAAATTCTGAGTAAATCTTACAAAAAAAAGTAACTTTATTTTTTATGCATGTGGTGATTTAACTATATAAAGAAATCCTAATATGTCTTGATAAACAGTATGTGTGTGTGTGTATATACACACACACATATATGTATATATACACACACATACACACACACACATATATTTATTTATTTATTCATATTTTAGACGGAGTCTTGCTCTGTCGCCCAAGACAGAATGCAGTGGTGCAATCTCAGCTCACTGCAGCCTCCGCCTCTGCCTCCACCTCCCAGATTCAAGTGATTCTCCTGCCTCAGCCTCCCAAGTAGCTGGGATTACAGGCATTCGCCACCACACCCAACTAATTTTTGTAATTTTAGTACAAATGGGGTTTCACCATGTTAGCCAGGCTAGTCTCGAACTCCTGACCTCAAGTGATCCACCCACCTCAACGTCCCAAAGTGCTGGGGCTAAGCAGTGTATGTTTAAAAGTTATCAGAAATAACAAATGAAAGATACCAACAACAATAATAATAGTGAATATTTAGAAAGCAGTTACTAGAGCAGTGCCAGCCTGTTCTAACTGCTTTATAACAGGAGTTCTCAACCAGAAGTGATTTTGCCACCTACGAGACATCTGGCAATATCTGGAGACATTTTTAGGACATTTTAGACATTAATAGGAATGTGTCAGTTAATAGGACTGACACATTCACCAGCCAGCATCCCTTCTGATTACTTGAACAGCAGTCTGGGTGGTTGAGGCCTATGCCAACCTGTTAAATATTTTGAATAGCACCTCTGCCTGAATATACTATAAATAATTAAAACAAATATCATATCTAACAAAACCTGAGACGTCGATAAGTAATGATTGTCATTCATATGGAGTACTACAGATAGATTAAATGAATGTTAGCCTTTGAAAGTAACCTTCCCCCTTTTGAGGTTCCAGAAGGCTAATGACAACTGAAAAACCTGTTTCAGAATCATTCTCACAAGAATTGGTCTACTTGCTTTGTGGATATATTCCCAACTATGACTACATATAAGAATTCAAAAGTTTTAATTCTTAAAATCAAAGAATTCAAATTTTAAAATATTTCTAATTCAAAATTTGGTATGTTCTAAATATTATTTCATCTATGAATTTATAAATCTTCAACAATAACTCTTAAAGGCTTTAATAATAACAATCCTGATAGCAGTTCACTAAGTGTGATCAACGTAACGTAGTAATGTAAGATGTTAACAGTGGGGAAAACTGGGTAACAAGATGTTAACAGTGGGGAAAACTGGGTAACAGTGGCAAAAAGTGGTAACTGGGGAACTTTACATACCATCTTAGCAACTTTTCTATAAATGTAAAATTATTCTAAAATAAAAGGCTTATTTCAAAACAGGCAAAAATATAAATAATAAAGATACAGTTTATTTTCTTGAGCAAGAAAATAAAAAAGCTATTTTTGTATATCCATATTAAATTTTAGGTTTCACATAATGTTGATTTACAAAACAATAAGAAAAAATGGGCCAGGCATGGTGGCTAACGCCACCAAGTCCCAGCACTTTGGGAAGCAAAGGCAGGTGTATCACTTGAGCCCAGGAGTTCAAGACCAACCTGAGAAGCATAGGGAGTCCCCATCTCTACCAAAAACACAAAAACTAGTGGGACATGGTGGTACACGCCTTTAGTCCCTGCTACTCTGGAGGCTGAGGTAGGAGGATCCCCTGAGCCCAGGTTGCAGTGAGCCGAGATTGGACCACTGCACTCCAGCCAAGGTGACAGAGACTGTCTCAAAAAAAAGAAAGAAATGAAAAATGGTCGAAAATCCTTCAAGCGGCTTTTGATCACATTGTTGGATTTGGATTCCACAGGCATACCTGCTTTCCACACATTTTTTAACAGGAATTCTATCTCATTCACCGAACAACAACAAAAAAATTACCGGAATTCTACCTCATTCACTGAACTACAACAAAAAATCTGAGCAACTAAAAAACGTGCCAGGAGCTAGGGAAGGTTTAAAGATTCAAAGACAAGAACAGGACCTTCTTCAGGTTCATGGTCTAAAGGAGAGGTTCTCAAACATACACAATGACCACCTGAAGAGATTATTAAAAGATAAGTTCCACCTATCTTTCAACACCGTGCAGAGATAGACCTCGTTTTCAAAAACACTGATGGGTAACATCCATCATGAATGTTGTGACAGATGAAGACATCTTAGAATCTCTGAATTTAATCCAAGCAGGGAAGGAGAAAGCAGAGAAGAGGGGCACCCAACCCACACTTGGAAGTCAGCAGAGAACTCCTAGAGAAGGTGTCCTTGACCGACCATAGGGGTGAATGGCTGATGATCTAAGGGCAGCTGAACCATGAGGACAGGCCCGGCATCCAGCAGAGAACTGCTCAATACCAAGAACATTTACCCTGCTTCTGAAAGTCACTGGACACTGGCTCCAAAGTACCAATTAGAGCACTGGAAACTGCCTAACTCGGGCCACTACCCAGCCAGAGAAAGGGGCTTTGTTTTAATCCAGTTGGGTCCAACAAAATATGAAAACAGGATTCTAGAACGTGGTTGGATGCTGCAGCACAGAAAACCAGACTATCTGCCTTAACTTGCATTATCCTTTCGGTGGAAGAACTTTTTCACTTGCTAATTATTTCTCCAATGTTAGCCTACTTGAGTAGCAAAATACAGCTTCCTATTGACGCAGGGGGCAGAGCTTTGAGACTTTTTTGTTCTGCCCTTTATTTTTTCATCTCCTCTGCAATCAGCCTGTCAATAAGCATATCGTTATTGTCAGGGTGTCAGTTTATAGCAGCATTCACACCCACTGCCTTTCTCATTTACTGCTTTAGATCTAGAAACCGATACCCAAGTGTGAAAACAGTTGCAAAATGAGAATCTAAGGCTCTTCACTGATGTGCCTGCACTGCACAGGTGAGGACACAAGTGTCCATCATCATCTCTGCAAGGCATATGCAGTGGTTCTAGGCTGCCAGTAAGTAGAATCCTTAAATTTAAAACCAACTTTAAAACATCCCAGCACCTTCAACAACTACCGCAGCACCCAGCAAACCACAGGTGCTCAATAAATGTTCACTGAGTCATTTATTTTTGGCTCCTTGGTTTTTTTTGTTTTCGTTTTTGTGTTTGTTTGTTTGTTTGTTTGTTTTAGACAGTCTCGCTCTGTTGCCCAGGCTGGAGTTTAATGGCAGTATCTCAGCTCATTGCAACCTCCGACTCCCAGGTTCAAGCGATTCTCGTCCCTCAGCCTCCCAAGTAGCTGAGATTACAGGCACTCACCACCACACCCAGCTAATTTTTGTATTTTTAGTAGAGACAGGGTTTTGCCATGTTGGCCAGGCTGGTTACTGTTTTCTTATTTCTAATTCCTAGTCATGTGTGGCATAGTTGAAGCTGACAGAAAAATGAGCACTGCAGTAATTAGGAAACATAAATAGCCAGGCACAGTGGCTCACGCCTGTTATCCCAGCACTTTGGGAGGCCAAGGCAGAAGGATTACTTGGGCCCAGAAGTTCAAGACCCTAACCTGGGAATAGTGAGACCTTGTTTCTATTTTTAAAAAAAAAAAAAAAATCAGAAGGGCCGGGCACGTTGGCTCACGCCTAAAATCCCAGCACACTTTGGGAGGCAGAGGCGGGTGGACCACAAGGTCAGGAGATCAAGACGTTCCTGGCTAACACGGTGAAACCCCATCTCTACTAAAAATACAAAAAATTAGCCAGGCATGGTAGCATGCGCCTGTAGTCCCAGCTACTCAGGAGGCTGAGGTAAGGGAATCGCTTGAACCTGGGAAGGGGAGGTTGCAGTGAGCTGAGATCGCACCACTGCACTCCAGCCTGGGCAACAGAGCGAGACTCTTACCCAAATAAAAAAAAAAATCTGAAAAATGAGCTGAGCGTGGTGGCACATGCCTGTAATCCCAGCTACTCAGGAGGCTGAGGTGGGAGGATTGCTTGACCCCCGGAGATCGAGGCTACAGTGAACCTAGCTCATGCCATTACACTCTAGCTTGGTTGACAGAGCAAGACCCTGTCTCAAATAAAAAAAGAAAAAGAAGAAGAAGAAACATAAATAGATGAGAAAATTTAGAAAACTACTGGAAAATCAATGCTGACAGTCTTCCTAACACAAACCCAATATGATAAAAATGATTCATTATAAAACACCAGGCAAATATTATTTACTGAATAACTTCCCAAATTATGGGAAATAAATGTCAATACTTTATTTCACTAATCAAGACATAGATTTACCTTGAACGACCTTTTATTTTTATTTAGATTTGATTACTCAGAAATGTTGCAGCGTAAGGCCTAGTAACAAATTCAGCAAATATACAGAATGCAATCTCAAGGACTTTTTAAAAGAATAGTGCACACTTCACTTAGTCACCAAATAAATTTTCATCATAAAACATAAGATTCTCCTTGCAACAGCAGGAGAAATGCATAGGAGGGAGGCAGACAGATATGACATGTCCCGTGGGACATGAAAAGGGAAATGAGAACTATTGCCTCAACCCACTTGCAAAATATCCATAACCTCCCTCTTTAAATACCATCACTATGAAATTTTTAATGCATATAAGCAAAGTGAGAATTTAAGAATTATTTTAAAGAATTCACATGGGCAAAGGTAAAATATAATAATTCATTTCAAGGTGTTTATTTCTCCTCTATCCCCAAAAGTCCCTTCAACCACATTCGTACACACACAAAAAAGATTCTACTTTTCCTGCTATAACACTCGTTACTCAGAGTTAGATAATAAATACTGATTAACAATCAGTGGGTCTCAGAGTATTGGCAGATGCTAGATTGCATGGGTGGGTTAGAGTTACCTCAGTAGAAAGTGAATTTGCTAGGGGAATAAATTTCTTCTGTCAAACACAATCTAGGAGCTACTAACACCAGAAAGAGAGTAATGGCCAATGAGTCCAAGGAGAAGCTAAAGGCACAGAATCCAGAAGTCAACAAGAAAATAGGCCAGGGCAGAAGCCAAGTGACTAACTCTGGCAGCAGGTTCCCAGCAAGAGACTGGCTGAGCCAGGAGAAAAGTAGCAGTGTCGGTGTGATAGGAGTTGCTTCTCAGAGTGCCAAGTGGATCGCTATCTGATGAGGTATTTCTACTGGCGATATGTGCAAGTGACCCGGAAGAATCTGTGCAAGGTGCCTATCTTACAAGTGCCACACAGCCCAGCCTTTCAGAGTATTTGGATCAGCGGCATTCAACTGAAATCTATCACGTTTCCAGACTACTATGACAGTTCACCTCTATTTGGAGAAATAACCTCTCTGCAGACTAAATAAAGCTTTTTATATAAGGCACCAAAGGCAAAGAGCACAGAATCATAGGGGAGGCGGCTGCGTGCCCTTTTCCTTTGCTTGCCTGCTTGCTTGCAAGCAATGAAAACCTTTCTGAACAAATGATAGCAAACTTTGAAAACAGCAAAACATCTCGGGCACCTTGCCACAAAGATATCCTCCACACAACTGCAGGCCATTTGCTGTCCTGTATAGCTCTCTATTTCCTGCCATTTACTGGATCTGTGGTTAAATGAACGCAACATAGAATTACAGCTTCAATGCTTTGATGTGAAAAATCACTAACAAATCTAAATTGAAGGACGAGGACACACTGGTAAATTTTCAATATGATGGTGCATACGGGGCCTCATTTAAACTAATGTCTTATCTTCACTTAGCATCTAAATGTATTTTTTCCTGTATTGACTTGAAATACTCTAACACAAACAGACACCATTTATTATAATCCTTCTTGCAATCTGTCAAGTTATGTTCAAAAAATTTTACAAAGATGTACCTTTAAAGACTGACAGCAGCCCCACAACAGGAGGCAGAATAGTTAGGGTTTAATTTTAAGCCTAACTCCACAGCATCTTTCTGCTAACTCCATGTTCCATAAAATATATAAAAAATGGTTTTTTTCATAAATAAATCTGGGACTTACCATCCATATGGAAATAATTTATCAGTATATGAAAATGTAATAAAATAGTGTATCTAAATAACTACTAGTCTCAGCACAGTTTGGGATGATGACGTCTTCCATGTCAGTCAAAAAAAGAAAGAAAATACTATAGAATCTAAGTCCAAAGACTCAAACCTCTGTCCTAGATATCTGAAAATAATATCTATCTTTTAAGGTAGCAGTTAACCATTTTAGAACTCAAAAGAAATTCAAATAATTCATCCCAAATCTGCCATTTTGTAGGAATTTCCCTTGGAATCATTAAGAGTATAAAAGTCAGGGATCCAAGCAACAAAAGAAAATGAGCAATGCATGAAAAGTCAAATCACTGATGAATTTGTCCAAAGAGCCAATAAACATATGCAGAGAAGTTCAATTCCACAAAAAAGAAATGCAAGTTCAAACAACTATAGACTACATTTCATCTCTGTACATGTCATCTGTTGTAGATGACGATTTAACAGTAAAAGCATATTTGCCCCAGCAATTGCCCAAGTAAGCTAAGATACATGTACACAGGTAGTTTTTAATAATGTTTTAAGTGGGATGCCACTAAATCAGGATGGTTTCAATTTTGGTTCAAAAAAGAAAAGCCATGCTCACCCATAGAGGCATACATTTTTACATTCATAGAAAACAAGGGTAGCAGAAGAAACAAAACTATTAACAATGGTTTTGGAGAGAGGAAGGAAATGACAGTTTTCTACTTTGTAGAATTTTCATTTTGCATTACATTTTTTTTTTTTTTTTTAGAAAACAGTCTGATTACTTAAGATATTTTAAAGGACATTTGAACTATATTACTAAAAATTAAATTTGGAGTCAAAAATGTATTTAAATGCTCCTTTTCCTTGAGAGCAACTCCACACAGAGGGCCACAGGAATTCCTGCCCAGCTCACAATCTAAGTTTCAATACTCTGCAGCTCAGACAGAAAGTTTGGCCTGTGTTCCTTTAGTCCTAGACTAAAATTTCACTTTAGCACAATGGTAGAACTTGGCTATGAGTCATCTTCCTCTGCAAAACAATGAAAGGTCTAGTTCAGTGGGAAAAAACGACTTCAGTTGCCAGTTCATTGAACTGTTCAAATTAAGGTCAAAATACTGGAGCAGGAGCGAGGGAGTCGCTGTGTCCAGATCCTATCTAACCCCACACCAGTCCCCTGAATGGCCCTCCAACCAAGTCTTGAATTTGCAAACGGTTAGAATAGGAAGCACCTGGTGCCCTCTAAGTAGGGGTCAGAGAACGCAAGTGAAAACATGAAACAGATCCAAATCCAGTTTCATGAGCATGCCTTTCAAGTAATGCCGAGGAAAAATATACCAAAAACATGATGGAGTGCACAGCTTCAGCTTAAATATATTTCAAGTACCATGATGAATATAATGTTTGATTTCCTACCCTAGACTCTACCTAAAAGAGCCCATTATCAACTGACTAGGTTTTTATAATTTTTACAGAATTTATTACTCCATTTATTTACCTGGAACTACTACTATAGCTTGCAAAGAACTTTAAAATGTGTAACATCATGAATCCTGACCACACTCTCCCGGGGCATCCTCCCTGGTTGGGAGATCCTGTGATCCTCCTGGTTGGGAGTCCCCTTCTCAGAGGTTCAGTGACTTACCCTGACGATGGCAGGGGTAATGGAAACCCAGATCTTGAGGGCCAAGTCTCATCCCTTAAAGAACTGCTCAGGGCCGGGCGCCGTGGCTCATGCCTGTAATCCCAGCACTTTGGGAGGCTGAGGCGGGCGGATCACGAGGTCAGGAGATCCAGACCATCCTGGCTAACACGGGGAAACCCCGTCTCTACTAAAAATACAAAAAATTAGCCGGGCGTGATGGCGGGCGCCTGTAGTCCCAGCTACTCGGAAGGCTGAGGCAGGAGAATGACGTGAACCCGGGAGGCGGAGCTTGCAGTGAGCTGAGATCCCATCACGCGCTCCAGCCTGGGCAACAGAGCGAGACTCCGTCTCAAAACAAAAAAAAAAGAACTGCTCAGTACCATGTTAATCCCATTTCTCATTTTCTCCACCCAAGATTCTTTTCTTTTGTTTTTTGTTTTTTTTTTTTTTTTTGAGATGGAGTTTCTCTCTTGTTGCCCAGGCTAGAGTGCAATGGCGCAACCTCTGCTCACCACAACCTCCGCCTCCTAGGTTCAAGCAATCCTCCTGCCTCAGCCTCCCTAGTAGCTGGGTTTACAGGCATGCGCCACTAGGCCCGGCTCATTTTGTATTTTTAATAGAGACAGGGTTTCTCCATGTTGGTCAGGCTGGTCTTGAACTCCCGACTTCAGGTGATCTGCCCGCCTCGGCCTCCCAAAGTGCTGGGATTACAAGCATGAGCCACCGCACCGGCCGATTCTTTTCTTTCACATGTCGCTCTTTCTACTCTTTTTCTCCCAACTTAACAATTCTCATTCTCTCACCTCTGTAAGTTATAGTTACCTGGTCTTCCTAACCACCTACTCATTTTCTCTATAATTATTAAGATCTGCAAAAAATTCACGAGTCCTAAGATATCTTCCCAGACAAATCTCACTGCCCTGTGATCACTCCAAATTCTGTGTTCCTTTATTTGGATATAGTCAACTGGTGGGTCTGGCAATCCCTAACATATGACAAAGATGACAACGTTCCTTCCTTTCAGCCACCAGTAAACCTAGCATTCACTTCACACACCATCCTTTCCAGGTCCTAACCTCCACAGGGGAAGAATCAAATCACCTTCATTTTTATATCCCCATACCTCCCCAGAGCTGGGCGTGTGCTAGGTACCTAGCAAATGCTGACTGAATAGATGAGTGTGGTCGTCAGCCTCCTGGAGTTCCAACACAAAAGACTTGAGCTCCTTTAAGAGTGACTCACGGCTGGGCATGGTGGCTCAGGCCTGTAATCCCAGCATTTTGGGAGGCCAAGAGGGAGGATCACTCGAGCTCAGGAGTTAAAGACCAGCCTGGGCAACATAGTGAGATCCCATCTCTACAGAAAAACTATTAAAAATTAGCCAGGTATGGGAGCACATACCTGTAGTCCCAGCTACTCAGGAGACTGAGGTGGGAGGATCACTTGAGCCTGGGAGGTCAAGGCTACAGTGAGCTAAGACTGTGTCACTGCACTCCAGGCTGGGCAACACAGCGAGACTTAGTCTCAAAAAAAAAAAAAAAAAAAAAAACAAAGAATAAGCCACGGTTCAGGAGATTCTCCCAGGAGTGTCCCCATCTGGCCTCACATCCACATTCACACACACACACTCAGCCCCTGATGAAATTCTCTTTCCCAAAGTTCTCAACCTGCCTTGCCTCATAAGGACACCACTGCCCTGGAGCCTTGTCTCTTCTGAGAGGTCTGTTCAGCATTCCCCCAGATCAGCCACCTGTTCCCCTGTGACCTTTTCCTGGAGTGTCTTCCAAGATGACAGCCACTGCTCAGGCTAACATAGCACACTCTCCTACATCAGCAAAGACCATAACTAAGCCTCTGTCCAATCTTCTTCCAACTTCCTGTTACTCAAAGGAACTCATTCATTCATTCATTCCACAAGCAGCTACTGAGCCTCTTCTGCACATCAGGCACACATTCAGGTGCTAGGAGGCAGCAGTAACAAAGCTGCCTCTACTCCCTCCCATGGAGCTTTCAGTCTAGTGGGGGACGAATCCATTCCCCTGTACCCTCCACATTGGACACCCTTGGCTGGCTTTTGACAAGCTACAGAGCAGGGCCTCAGTCCAATCAAGTCACGATCTCTGACTGTGGGGCACCAGCATGTTGGTGATTCTAATGGGGGACCCAAGTAGTGAATCTTTTAACCCTTCCATCTAAAAAGGAAACAGCTGACATAGAGTCCTGTCAGCAGGCAAGAAAGCAGGAAGGATGGCAAAACGAGCAGGGCTCCCAGGAGTGGTTTCCTGAGCAGTGGCAATTTCCAGACATGAGTCATCTGGGCCTTCATAGATGCCTAAATGGCCAGTCCCGCCTCCAAATTATTCATTTCACATTTTCAAGCTTGTTTTAAAACTTTGGTTTATCTCAGTTATATTATTGTTAACGTCTAGTGAAAATGATGATATAGCTGGATAAAGATAGAGATCGATAGATAGATAGATGATAGATAGATAGATAGATAGATGATACATAGATAGACAGACAGAGAGATAGTGATAGAGATAGAGATCTATTTTTTTTTTAAACAGAGTCTCGCCCTGATGCCCAGGCTGAAGTGCAGTGGCGCAATCTCAGCTCACTGCAACCTCCACCTCCCGGGTTCAAGCGATTCTCCTGCCTCAGCCTCCCAAGTAGCTGGGATTTCAGGCACCCACCACCACACCCAGCTAATTTTTGTATTTTTAGTAGAGACGATGTTTCACCACATTGGCCAGGCTCCTGGCCTGAACTCCTGACCTCAGGTGATCTGCCCGCCTCGGGCTCCCAAAGTGCTGGGATTACAAGCATGAGCCATTGCGCCTGGCTGAAAATATTATTTTTAACATTAAATTTAATGTCCTTATTTCTAACAAGATCACTAAAGAGCCTACACTATGGACACACACAAAAAAACAGTTCAATAACAACTGATGAGAGGAGAATCTAGGCCCTTGTGAAATTGGAAATCATGTACACATTGGTTTTCTATTTTTATTAAAATAACATGCACTGAAATACATTTTAATTTTAAAAATGCTATTTTCCTAAAGCCTTTTGATTGGTCATAGGGCAGGAAAGAATGTTATCTAAATGAACCAGAACTCAACCAGCACAGCATTTAAATATATTTAACACTGTAGCTACTCATTTAAAAGCCTGCTTTTTTTTTTTTTTTTTTTTTTTTTTGAGACAGAGTTTTGCTCTTTCACCCAGGCTGGAGTGCAATGGTGTGATCTTGGCTCACTGCAACCTCCACCTCCCAGGTTCAAGTGATTCTCCTGCCTCAGCCTCCCAAGTAGCTGGGATTACAGGCACGTGCCACCACGCCCGACTAATTTTTGTATTTTTAGTAGAGACAAGGTTTTACCATGTTGGCCAGGCTGGTCTAGAACTCCTGACCTCAGGTGATCCGCCTGCCTTGGCCTCCCAAAGTGCTGGGATTACAGGCGTGAGCCACCGCCCCCGGCCAAAGCCTGCTTATTATTTAAAGGTTTGTTTGTACTTTTCTTCTAGCTGTCTTCTGATTTCAACCATTAAGGTTACCCTAGACCCTTTGTAGCAAGACCCTTTGATGAAGACTAGCTGACCACAGAGACTCTTAATGTTGGGGAAAGAGAGAGGATTTACTGACAATCAAAGGAAATCTTCGAAAGGCCACAAGCCTGCAATTGCTGCCCCTATGCAGGTTTTTGAGACAAGGTATCCCTCTGTTGTCCAAACTGGAATGCAGCGGCATGATCGTGGCTCACTAGTCTCAAACTTCTAGGTTCAAGCTATCCTCCCACCTCAGTCTCCTAAGTAGCTGGGACCACAGGCACATGCCACCATGCCTGGCTGATTTTTAAATTTTTTTAGAGATGGAATCTCCCTATGTTGCCCAGAGTGGTCTCGAACTCCAGGCCTCAAGTGATCCTCATGCCCCAGCCTCCCAAAGTGCTTGGATTACAGGTATGAGCCATTGTGCCTGGCCCACGTGGAGTTTTAATTCAGGTCCCTGAGAGGTATTTTGATGTTGTGTTGGGATCACATGGTTATTTAAGAAAGAAGTAACAGTTAATGATGAGAATTGTAGCACACCAGTCTCCTATGCCACTTGTTCAAGAAACCCAATTCACTAAGAAAATATGGGCTGCTCCAATCATTTTGGTTTGAATTTGCTCTGCAGAGACAACGCTTACAACCCCTTACCACCTCATTCACTGAAGCTAAGAAGGAAAACATTAAGAGGGAAAGAGTAATTCCACAAGAAAGGAAAACATTGAAAAAGAAAACCAACCAGTCTCAAAGTTTTTTCATAGTGACAACATTCATGCATGATATGTATGATCGAATAAAACACATCACTTGGGGTTTTTCCCCTCCAAAAGCTCATACAACCAGTACACACATGTATACATTAAACAAGATATGAACATCTAAACTGATCAGAAAAACTAAGTCACCCCGGAAGTAAACTTCAGCGAGAGAAAAGTGCACGACACTTTCCCTGCATGAAGTTATGCATATACATGTCTCATAGACAAGCCTGCACTGAAACAGAAACCCCAGCACTCATACTGTCCCCCAAAGTACAAATGTTTTATTCTCCCCTTTCTCAGGTCAAAACTAAATATTTCAAGAACTAAAATGCCTTTTTAGCCAACAGAGTAAATCAAATACAATATGGGATGAGGTCTACCAATACTCAACACCACAAAGGAGGCTTCTTCTCTAGATGGCAGTAAACAGTCAGCACAGAGTAAGCTATTTTGAAAATACAGGGAGGTAAAGTGAAGCATATTTGCTACCACAAATGTAGGGATCCTGGAAGGCTTCTTCCAAAGAAACTAATAACTCTGGTGAATTATCACTTCCTGAAGAGAAGTGTGAAGCAGACAGCGTTGGTCTCTACTCTTGAGGGTCCACAACAGACGTGGCAGCAGGAAAGACAGGCTGTCTGTTCCCGTCACCAGCCTGGTCCTAAGCTTTGTTACTTAACAAAACTGAATGAGAGAACCCTGTCTTCATAGACGTTTCTTAAGAAAACCTCACTGGCTGGGAGTCGTGCAAGTTGACAAACTTACCTGGTAATCGCTTGCAAGCCTGGAGAGCTACATGCCCTGGCAAATCCAATCTGCACTTTTTCCAATGAAACGTGGTGGCTGCCGGGCCGCTCATCACCTACATCTGCTTAGATCATGAGGAAAAAGATGTGGAGGAAGTGGACAACAAAAGCAGCCTTCGAACTGCACACTGGGATGTCCTGTGTTATTTTGGGTTTTTTTTTTTTTTTTTTTTTTGGTGGCTTTTATTTTTCCCATGAGAGGATCTGACTAAACCTAACCCCACCTCCTCTAAACACCAGAGAGGAAGTTACACTTTGTAGTCAGTGAAAACTCCTTAGGCAGGTTTTTTGTTTTTTTAATAGTCACAACTAAGGGCCTCTATTCATGTTCCTATGACAGAGATTATAACTTTGCTTCCTGTTTTGACAGTATCAGCTGGGAAGGGCACTCCACCCTCCTCCCTACCCACTGCGTAGATAAATAAAGATGTTAGAAGGCGTTTGCCCTGGGTATACAACTGGCCTTAGGAGTTTCGTTACATATTAACTATACTTCAAAGAATAAATTGGACTTATTATTTCACTATAGTAGTTATACACACCTTGGGGAAGTAAAACTGAAAAGGATTTCTTCTTCATCCCTTAGAATTCGCTACTAGGGAAAAAATAAACTTAACCATATGCAGCTATAAGAGAAGAGGCCACCATTTAGACTAATTTTTCCAGCCTATTCTCTTTTGTGGTCACCTTGCTCTCTTTATTATCATTATTTTTTTTTCACTCTTGTCACCCAGGCTGGAGTGCAATGGCGTGATCTCAGCTCACTGCAACCTCCGCCTCCTGGGTTCAAGTCATTCTTGTGCCTCAGCCTCCCAAGTAGCTGGGATTACAGGTGCCCACCACCATGCCCGGCTATTGTGTGTGTGTGTGTGTGTGTGTGTGTGTGTGTGTGTGTAGTAGTAGTAGTAGTAGTAGTAGAGACGGGATTTCACCATGTTGGTCAGGCTGGTCTAGAACTCCTGCTGTCACTTCTGCATGTGTCCACCACATACATGCAAAAAGCAAGGAAAATCATTATTCATATGATCACATCTACTTTCTAGTCCTTCTCTCATTCTTTTTCTTGCTTGTTGTGAAATAGAAATCTTCTACTTATTAGCAAAGACTTTTCATAGAATATGTATCTTTGTCAGGATACACACAGGTTTGAATTCAAAGGTGTCTCTCATCCTGCTACTGTACTATGATACAGAAAAGAGAAACTAACAGTACCTCCCCTATGCTCCTCCTCCTCATCTCTGCATTTTCCTTAGACTAGTAGCTGTATGACTCTGGCAAAATACTCTCTCTCTCTCTAAGCCTCAGTCTCCAAATCTGTAAAATGGACGGGCTGACTTCACCTGTCTTCTAGGACTGTCACAGGGAGGGAGACCGGGAAAAGCGCAGTGATACGGATGATGTCCCATAGTCAATACCCATTGATCTTTTTTTGCATCAAACTTTATTGATATATAATTCATATATTATACAATTAGCTCATTTACACTGTATAATTTAATGATTTTTAGTATTGTCAAAGAATTCTACAACCATCACCACAATCGACCCCCTCCCTTAGCCCAAGGCAACCACTAAAATCTACTTCCAGTCTCTATAGAGTTACCTATTCTGTACATTTCATATAAAAGAAATCATACAGTATATGGTTTTTTGTGACTAGCTTATTTCACTTAGCATAATGTTTTTGAAGTCCATGCATGTTGTATTATGTATGGGTATTTCATTTATTTTTAAAATATTCCATTGTATTGATAGACCATATTTTATTATGTATTTATCAGTTCATGAACATTTGGGTTGTTTTTATCTTTCAGCTAATATCAATAATTCTGCAATGAGCATTTGTGTACACGTTTTTGATGTGGGCATACATTTTCATGTCTCTTAGGTGTGGCGGGTGTGTGTGTGTGTGTGTGTGTGTGTGTATGTGTGTACCCAGAAGTAGAATTGCTGAGTCATATGGCAACCCTATGCTTAACCTTTGGAAGAACTGCCAGACAGCTTTCCAAAGTTGCATCCTTTTACATTCCCACTAGCAGTGTATGTGGATACCCATTTCTCCACATCCTCACCAATATTTGTTATTATTTGTCTTTTTTATTATTGCCATCCTGCTGGGTATGAAGTGACATTTCACTGTGGTTTGATTTGCATTTCCTTAATGGCTATCGAAACCCATCTTTTATCCATAGCCCAAAAATGTCATTTCTAGAATCAGGACTAAATATTCAAAATACAGAACAGCCAGTGAGGCGTGGGCACCACCTAGTCAGAACGGATACTGGCTACAATGCTGAAGTGAGGTCCTGAAGGTGTCCATCTTTAACAGTGGCTATTTTCCAATAGGAATCAAAGACTTTCAACATTGTTCCTGGTACAGCTGTATGGGTTCATACCAGCTGAATATTGCTGGCCTTCATACTTCTATCTATAGTAAGAGGCTGTGAAAGAAGTTGGCCCTGCTTCCTCTACCAAAGGGTTCTTCTGAAAACTGGTAAGGAAATGAAATTCTGAATGTAAATATGACATTTCAATCTTTACAAATCAGTTCTTTCCACCTGTCTTTATGTGTCTTCCTCTGAAATAGAAACAGGCACAATAAAAGCAGCCTTTTGTCAGTAAATAGTCATAACTGTTTATAGGAAGAATTGTTAGACCAGATGTGATTTAAGATTAAGGATCTCAAATTTTGAAGGTAGCCAAGGAAGACAAGTTAAAATTTAGACACTAGCAACAATTTCTCCTTCCCTCTCAAAAGTGCAGTACTGGGAGAATAGTAATTATTCAAACAAATCAACATCAAAGAGATCTTTTTTTTTCAGACCTTACTGTGTTTGAGCAAATTCATGTACAATGATGTTAATTACCTTTTTCCTAAAACATTCTATCTTAGGATTTATTTTTTGATCCCCCCAAAACTAAACAGAACAAAAACTATACAAAGTACAACAAAGAAAATATCAGAAGGCTATTAACTTTAAAAAATAAAAACTTTTTTCCTTATTTTTTGATGTAAGGCCTTGGGCCTTGCAACATGTATTAATAATATGACTCATCCATCTTCTAAAAAACTTCCCATGTCCCAAGGCTATACTCTGTAATCCATTGTTTTATTTATTTCTTGCCGTGGAGCTGACTATGAAATTGACCGTTGAACATATGTCAAATAGAACTTTCCATAGTGGGAAACTTCTAAAACATTCCTATTAAGCTAAGTGGAAATATCATGATAGCTCAGGAGCAAACAAGGTCTGTAACAGCCAATATAACTTCCAAACTAGATTCTATGTAGGAAAAGCAAACCATTGAACACACACAAGTGCAAAGGCTTCATTGAAGTTTCTGTAAACACTTGATGGTGAGGAAAATCAGAAGCTAAAATCAGTTTATCTGAAGATTCTTCTAAAAAGATCAATAGGGGGGCGCTTTTGAAAACTGTTGTGCAATGTCAGGACCCACTCTATTCACAGATCCATTCTTCTGCTAGATTACACGGTGGCCTCATTTTCTAGTTCTTGTGAAATCAATAGACCATTTATGTTGCAAGTATCTGTCTAGGGTATGCGCTTTCTTATTCAATCTAGTGTTGACAGCAGTAATCAAATTTTGTTCATACCACTAGCTCTATTATAGCTCAATAGCAACTGGCTGCCAGCCTAGGTCTACTCTCATCAAAAAAGGAAAGAAAGAATTGGAGTGGAGAGAGAATTACAGAACAAATTAGCTGAAACTACAGGAGGTAATGTTGAAGTGAGAGAGGGAAGCAAAGGAATTCAGAAACTAATCCTCTCTCCACGGAGGAAATATACACCCAGCAGCATCAGCCCCACAAAATCCAGGCAAGCTGACCTTGGCCATGAAGGGTACACATCTTCTTCATTCTTCCCTGTTATCTGTAAACATTCTTGGCTTTGAACATCATATTATAACTGTCAGTCCTAACTAATACACCTATACCTCGCCCTGCAGAGCTACCAACAAGAACTAGAGCCAAACCACAGCCTCCAACACCAGGGAGACTAAATGCAAGGGACAAGTTATGGCACTTCCCATGAGCTCTCCATTTTATAACTCTTCTTTTTTTTCTCTTGAGATGCAGTCGCAGTCTTGTTATGTCGCCCAGGCTGGAGTGCAGTGGTGCGATCTCAGCTCACTGCAACCTCCGCCTCCCGGATTCCAGCAATTCACCTGCCACAGCCTCCCGAGTAGCTGGGATTATGGGCGGGCGCCACCATGCCTGGCTAATTTTTATATTTCTAGTAGAGACGGCTTTCACGATGTTGGTCAGGCTGGTCTCAAACTCCTGACCTCAAGCGATCTGTCCACCTTGGCCTCCCAAAGTCCTGGGATTATAGGCGTGAGCCACCACGCCTGGCCTAGAACTCTTCTTTATATGATTACGCTAGAGTCAAGCATTTTTCTCAGATCAGAATATAAAAAGATAATCTTACGATAAAAACCAGGTCAGCTTTTTTAAAAAGAAAAAATTGGGAGGGGCTGAAGGCCTGACTGAAATTTTACTCGATTTGCACTTCTAGACTTTGAATTCTCCTAGAAAACTAGACTTCTGCTCATAGATACTCTCTACTTAAAAGCATCATGAATGATACCATTCCCTGATATGACAAACACCTCTTTTTCTTATTTTTCAAAGTTTTATCTTGAAATAATTTTAGACTTATAAAAGAAGTGGTTAAAAAAAAAAGAGTACACAGAGTTCTCATGTTCCCTTCATCCAACTTCCTCAAATATTACCATCTTACATAACCAGAGTACAATGATGAAAACCAGAGAATTCACATAGATGCAAAACTATGAACTAATCCATAGGTCTTTTTCAAATTTCTGCAATTGCCCCCTTTTCCTGGTCTACAATTCAATCCAAGATCACATACAAGCAATACTTCAAAAATTCAAGATGCATCCTTTTCAATGAATCATGCCTGTCTAATGAATATTTCTGACCCCTCCTAAAGTTCTACTTCCCTTCAGTGTTAATGAGGCAGTGTCATCATTAACTTTTGAGTCTTCCCAGAAATGTTCTTTTCTTCCATAGATCTTGCCTCCATTTCTTATCAGTCAGTTTCATCAACCTTATCCTGTAAACACATGTCAAAGAGTTTCACAACCTCTTTTCCAAAACCGTAGGGCCAGAGGTGCTGCTGAACCAGAACTCTTCCCATATGAGAAAAGTTATATAGCACAAGTCATATATTACAGTGAAAACAAAAAACAGCAAGATCCAGGGCAATTTCCCCTAATCAAACACATTAATAGCCCTGCAGCAAATACATATGTTTATGAAGGATGCCTGACATACATAAGGACTTTAAAAGAGTCCCAGCTGTTCAAGTCAGGCTTCAACACCAAATGAGTTCAGGTCAAACTCAAGTTTTCTTGCCAAATGAACTACAAATAAAACACCTTCTGGTTTTTGGAGGTCTTCTTCAATAGTGTAGCTACAGATGAAGGATGATGAATCTGTATCTATGAAATCCACAGTTTCATCCATCTCCCGCCCACCCTCACCACATCTTCTACCTGGTCTCCTGGCAGAGCCACCTGCAATGTTCCCTGGGCCTCTAGGGGATCTTCTCTCCAAATCACTCTCCTACAGAGCCCAGAGTGATCTTTCTATTAACCTGCACCTGCCCAGCTTCAAAATCCTTAAAGGTTTCCCATGCGAGGATGGAGTCTCGTCTGCTTCATGCAGTTCACACAGCTCCCTACAATCAGAACTAAGTCCCATGACTATACTGATCAACTACACGGCCCCCAAGAAGAATGCAAAAATGAAAAAGGCATCAACTGTCCTCAAGAGTCTCACAATCTAATTAACTCCCCTTAATATCTTCATCAGAGTAATATTGTTTAGAATACAACTTATCCAATAATCAAAGAGTATGTCGGGTTTTTTTTTTTAACCCATTTGTGTCCAGCTAGGAAATTCTACCTCAGTTCTTGATCACAGCAATGATTTTAAACAAAACTCTTCGTGTTGACATTAAAAGAATTTTCACATGATTTTAAAAGCACATGTCTAAAAATACTCATTATGCTACTGTTGGTATGGTTCAAAAAATTATAAAAAGCAAAAGCCAATAAAAACTGTTTTAAAAACAAGCAAACCCAAAAAAGTAATGTCAAGGATGGTATTTCATGGGCTGAGTGATTTCTCATGAGATTGTTTTTCCAAAGCATGAAGATATAAATAAAATCTGAAATCATGCCTTTGTTTCCATATGAGTATACTAATGGGATTGAATGACATTATAATCAACAAAATTAAGTCAGAGAGAGTTAAATCGAAGCCGCCATCATCAAAGAGCTTAGAAAATATTCCAGGCTGGGCGCAATGGCTCATGCCTATAATCCCAGCACTTTAGGAAGCTGAGGCGGGTGGATCACCTGAGGTCAGGAGTTCGAGACCAGCCTGGCCAACATGGTAAGACTCCATCTCTACTAAAACTACAAAAATTAGCCAGGCGTGGTGGCGTGTGCCTGTAATCCCAGCTATTCAGGAGGGTGAGGCACGGGAATCGCTTGAACCAGGGAGGCAGAGGTTGCAGTGGGCTGAGATCACACCACTGCACTCTAGCCTGGGAGACAGAGCAAGACTCCATCTCAAAATAATAATAATAATAACAATAAAGTATTCCAAACCACACGGAGCCAGACCTCAGACACAGATCTTAAATAGCTGCCAATAAAAGCAAGGAAATCATATTTAAGTATTGGTTTCATTTTCTAATGTGGAAACAGACAAAGACACCTACTTGGAATGATGAATTAAAAAGAAAACTCCTAGAAGTTGTATTTCAGGATTAAATTATAACCTTTCTCAAGAAAGCTGCATGCTAGTAGTGAGATTAAAAGGGAGACAATAATCGCACCAAAGCCCTTAATGAGGAGGTAAAGAGAGGTAGTAATAGGGGCACACAGCTTCTCCCTCTACCAGGAGATAGAAGGAGTAGATAGAAGGAGTGTGCTAAGAGGGGAGAATTCAGGGTTTCCTCCCAGGGTGGCCCTCCTCTCACGTGTGTGTGTGTGTGGTGTGTGTGTGGTGTGCGTGTGTGTCTGTGTGTGTGTGTGTCTCTGTGTGTGTGTGTCTGTGTGTGTGTCTCTGTGTGTGTTGTGTGTGGCAGGGTTTCTCACTGGCAGTGTTGCTTCTAAACAGAAGTGGCAGCTGTCTGGAACCCAGTGGGTGAGGCCTCCAGTGGCTGACAGCAATCTGCAGGAGAACAGAAAAACACTACATGGAAGCCAAGTGATGCCACCACTTGGTAGAAACAGGGTCCAATCTGCCAGGGCCACAGGCACAACCCTACATGACTGGCTGCTTAAAGCAGTCATCCCTGGGATGGCCTTTCCAGCTTAGAACTTCTCACTGTAGTGGCAGGAAGGAAGGCCAAGAGTTCTTCAGGGAGGCAAGAATTGTCATTTAAGGCAACAGTGAACGAAATTGATAAAACAACCCAAATACTTCAAAAAGAAAGGAATTTTAAAATATTACTTTAAAAAAAAAAGAAAGAGGGAGTAATTTTTCTGGACTGTCTCCATAATCTGTTTTTATAAATCAGGTGGCAACCTGCTGGGCTGTGGAACAAAGGTCAGCAAGTGAGTTTTCTCGAAGCACACTTGCTGTCATAGTAAGGAAAATTTTTCTAGTTTCTGGTGAGCTCTAGAACTTTCCAGCTTCATGGGAAGGTGTGAAGAAGAGACACCTAAAAATTATTCTTTGGTGTTGGCAGGAAAAAAAATGTGACCAAGTGTCCTACAGGGCCACCAGCCTATGAACCCCAATGTGGTCTTCATAATATTTTGTTCCTTGGTCACCTACAGTCACAATCTCTACCTCAGCAAACTTGTGCCACTGCCTGTCTTCCGGCTGGCTCTCCACAGGCGAGTGTGCTGACGTCCCCAAGCCCTGAAGGTTGTTTACTGTCATTCAGCTTGCCCGTGGCGATGTCGGAGTCTGGATTGAAGTTCCCACCATATCAGGATCACCCTCCATGAGGCAACAGTTTCCCTACCTACAATCTGTCTTCCACTGGCCACCACCTGCCGCAGCCCAGCAGACACACCTGTAGGCATCTCAGCCCTGATCACAGCATCTGTGTGCTTCCTCTTGCAAATGCCCACATGCAAATCTGAGGATGTTGGCCACTCAGAAGATGTGGGTATTAATATGTGTGAGTCATCTGTAGATCCTGCTGCAGCTGGTACCACACAAAGATAGTCCTGTCTAACTATGGGCACACCCACCCACTCTGATGTGTCCTATCTCTACTTGGGAATGAGACATAATCATCTACTTGTGACAACTTAGAGCCAAGAGTGAGGAGACAATGAAGAATCTAGGTGTTCATTAGACAGAACTGATGCTGAGGAACTGACCAGAGGTATTTCAAATCAGCTCCAGGGTTTCCAAGATGATATAAAGACAGTTCCAGGATGATATTAAGAGGTGGTCAGGTGAGACCTAGAGAATTCAAGTCACAATTATCACTTGAGAGTTTATTTATGAGCCACGAGATTCAGCAGTGGGTTCACAGTGCCAGAGTTCCTGGAAAGAGCATTTGAGAGAGCCAGGCAGCTGATAGGTTTAAGCAGTGCCTACTCTGTTCCATGCAGTACAGCAGTGAAAGAGCCGGTTCCCAGGCCAGGCAAGGCAAGTGCTATAGATGGAGAGTTGAGGCACCTGCCATATCATTGCCTCAGGAATCGGGTTCAACTACGGAGGCAGGTCAGAGCATGCCAAAAAGGGGAAAGGAGAAGTCAGATGCTGAGGAAACAGGTGGGAGTGAGCGCTGCAGAGGCAAGACAGGCACAAACAACCTGTTATTAAAATGCTCTACAGAGTTGCAAAGGAGCGGGTGGCAGATGGGAGGAGGGAACTCAGAAACAATGTCAGAAGGTACAAAGGAGAAAGGGCGATCCAGAAATAAGACAAGAACAAAGCTGGGCTCTCTTATTCCAGGACAGTGGTCAACAAGCCATTCCTGAGTTTGCAAGTCAGGACCACTTATGTGCCATTTCACATTAAACTTCACTTTCCATGAAATTTTTCTCTGCCAGAGAATGTCCAGTAGTAAATCTGTCTATCTATAAAAGTATAAATAAATTAAACATGGCAAAGTTGGTTTTAAATCAGGAATGTTAGACTACCGTAACTTTCTGGAGGTTGTCAATGAACTATAGTACCGGAACTACGGATGTTCCTACTTGATCATCAGGATATAATTTGGTCTATATTCACTTTTAGAGATCTCTGAACTTCAAAGTTCGTTCAATGTATTTTCACTGATGCCTTCAAAATTCTTAAAAGTTAAGTTGTGTCAATATTTCAACTCTCACTTGAAAAATGAGGTTATTGAGGTTTCAGGACACAAAGTAAAACACCAAATTCGTGCTGTGAGTGGATTTAAACCTCAGGGCCAGGTCCCAGCTATTGAGCCGTTCCTTCAGCCATAGTATGCGTCTTGCAAAGCAGCTCCCTGGCTTTCGAGAGCATTGCCTGAACCAACATGAAGCCTAGAGATGTCAAAGTTATGTTTATGAAAGTAAATGATACTATGCAATACCTCCTGTCTTCCTCAGTCATAGCCAAACAGCAAATGTAGCCAAGAGGAAATACATGTTCCTCAACAGCAGTAAGGTTCCAGGTATCAGGTGGCGGCAGCAGCTGCTGAAAGCCTGTTCCACTTCACCCCTCCCCTAGAACCCCAAACTCGGGCACAAACCCACGCCTCAAACTCTTGAGGCTGCCCGGATTATGAGTCTTTCGGCGACAGATGACAGAGTGACGCAACACTACCACTCCCGGGGGCGCTAAAATCATAGCCTTGACGGAACAGGAAGGTGGTTACTCTTCACAGAAGCTACTAATCTGCCGCCCCCACCCTGCCTCACCACCCCCACCTCCCCACACACACACCGGAAAGAGGGAGGAGGAAAAGGAAATGAAAGCAAGTGACTCTAGGGTCTGGATTTCATATGCAAGAATAGCCAGCAACAGGTGCAGCATTCCGGTGAAATTAAGACACTCAAAGCACCATTTGCCTCCACAGCATAAAGAGCCCAAGCACAGAAACCCAACATTAGGCAATGATGTCAGAAGTGCAAATCATCATCATTCTCTAGCCAGCAGCAATTTTGTAGGGAAAAAAATAAAAGGGCATTTGTCTGTTGATACACAATTTCTTTTAATTTAGGAGTCCTCTCTTAAAATAGTTTGAAAATAATCTTAGCATCGATCATCAATGTACTTTTTTAATGCCTAGTGACTATCACAGTGCCTAGCACATAGTAGGTGGGTGGATAAATAGATATTTACTGAACGAATGAATAAAATGAGAGGTAAACAAAAAATTTTCCTCACAAATAAAGATAACCAAAATCTACACTAGTATATAAGTGTATCTTTTTCCCCATTTCTCCAAGAAGAGAACAAAAGGTTGCAATCAGTAGCCAAGGACACTGGCTTCATCACGTTGTTGATGAACACATCAGGAGATGCCAACCGTCCACCCCTGGCTGAAACTGAGAAGCCCGATCTGCCACCCCTTGGGTGATCTATGCAGGGAGTTCTCATCTGCAGAAGATCCAATGGGAAAAACAATCACAATCATTTAAGCAATCCACCTTTAGATTTTCCTTTCTTTCAATGTGCCATTTCACATAACATTTTTTTACCTGCCATTATAAGAGAATTTACAAGATAAGTGTTGCTGTATAATCTTCTTCAACATGATAGAAATCATCAACTCATAATATATTATGGAAAATGTCTTATGCTGTGTGTGACATGCTATATGAAAAATCTGAATGTGGATAAGACGGTATAGAAATGAAGCTATTTTATGGGCTCTAAAAACTGACAGAATCAGTAGAGAACAAAGAGCAATAAAAATGAGCCCATCAATGGGAGAAGGTCTGTTATGGGAAGACTGTACTGAATTAAAAGGTTAACATCAGGCTGAGCTCAGTGGCTCACACCTGTAATCCCAGCACTTCGGGAGGCCGAGGTGGGTGGATTACCTGAGGTCAGGAGTTCGAGACAGGCCTGGCCAACATGACAAAACCCCATCTCTACTAAAAATACAAATACGAAAATTAGCCACATGTGGTGGTGGGAGCCTGTAATCCCAGCTACTTGGGAGACTAAGGCAGGAGAATCGGCTGGAATCCGGGAAGTGGAGGTTGCAGTGAGCCAAGATCGCACCACTGCACTCCAGCCTGAGTGACAGAATGAGACTCCATCTCAAATAAATAAATAAATAAATAAATAAATAAAAGATTAATATCAGCGTGAGAACATTACTGATTACGTAAGTTGAAAGGTTTCAGTAAGTTAAAAATAATGATATTAATTATAAGAATAAAGTATTCAAAGCACAGATAAGAGTAAATCACCAAAATTATCAGGAGGTTTTAGAGAACTGAGAATATACATAAAA
Source organism: Pan paniscus (assembly GCF_029289425.2). Lineage (NCBI taxonomy): Eukaryota > Metazoa > Chordata > Mammalia > Primates > Hominidae > Pan > Pan paniscus. The sequence goes on along the minus strand of NC_073254.2, from coordinate 164,322,987 downwards.
AATAGTGTCATAAATAACTTTACAAAATTACTATTAAAAACGGTTTGACTTAATGATACTCTTTGTTCAATTTTTTTAATCTATGAATTTTTCTTGTGTTTGTAACTTAAGTATTCTGAGTAGGAGATCTCTCTTCCCTATATATTCAATTTAAAGAATCCTTAGACTTTTTCAAGTTAACTTCCAAAGATCCAAAATACTCCCACTTTGTTTTACTTTGAGGTAATACCCAAAGGTCTTGACTAGGGTTCTTAATGGAGATCCTAAGTGGCTAGTTAAGAATTACCTCAAATTTCAAAGAATAAACAGGAATAGCAAGTCTATTACAAATGCTTTCGTTCTTTTAAGTGACTCTGCCTTTTCATTCATTCGTTCACTCATTCATTCATTCACAATGATCTATCATCCCTACAGAACAGGCACCGTACAAGGCACTATGGACACAATCGTGAACAAGACAACCTTGGTCCCTGCCCATATGGAGAGCACAGTCTTGGGGACCTATCAACACTAAAGTAAACAAACAAGTGAACAAAAGCAATGAGCAATGGTGACAAGTGTGGATGGTGGAGACAATAGCACAAAATCTACTTCAGGTGGGTGTCAGGACAGGCTTCTCTGAGCAGGTGCAATTTCATCCAATGCCCAATCCCAGAAGGAGGAGAAGGAGATAGCCAAGAGCTGGGGGCCGGTATTCCAGGTGGAGGAAAGACCCTGTAAACACAAGTTGTTCCCAGAGCTGAAAGCTGACCAGTGTGGCTGGATGGGGCAATGATGGACAGTGAGCAAGGAGGTGCATTATACATTTGAAAATGGCATCTCACCATATGATTCACTGAACATTTGCCTTTCCAAACACTTTCTCCTCAGCCTGGAATTCCTCCCTTCCACATTCCTCTCTACCACCTTGCAAGTCACTTCTCTGGGAAACATTCCTTGACCCTCTGAGGAAGAGCAAAACTCCGGGAGTTTATCCTTCCTGACCTGTGGTCCCACAGCACATAGTATGTATCATGAGCACACGTCTTACCACGCTGCTGAATCGCTGCGTTTGAAAGCCTGCAAGCAGAGATCTTGCTTGTCTGCCTCGCAGCAGCCTATCACGTAACTTGGCACCAGCAGAGAGAAATAAATGACAGTGAACGAACCAAGAGATAAATGGACAAATTAAATGGATGCAGGGGCACTAATTAACTACTGAATTGTTGGAGATTTGGAATAGCGCCAAGGTTACAGCTCCTTAACTCATTTACAGTTTAATTTCTACCCCATATGACTTTCATACAACAGACACTTTTCGGCAAATCTTTTTCCATCACGGAGAAGTGATGGAATAACTTTCACAGCGTATCATTAGACACTGGACCCAATCCATTCATATTCAACAAACACGCATTAAGTGCCAAGTTCTGTGCCAGGCTCTGAGGCTGACAGTGGTCCTATCCTAGATGATTTACAAGGCTAGTGAGCAAAATAAATCATATTTAGAAAATGTTTTTAATGACTGACCTTGTTAGATTCTTTACATGTAACTATCTTATTTCATAACATTATTAAGAAAAAATGTCTTTTAAAAACTTCCTAGGTCACCCAGAGGACAAAATAATTTAGAATCTGTTAACTCAGTAATTTTCACACTAATTATTGGCGGAGAGTCATGCCTCGGCTTCCTTTCAATGAACAGGTGGACAAAATTTAAGTAGCCACATTCTCAATGAGTCTTTACCTGCCTGTGACTGTCTGCTGTCTCCGTTTGTGGATTCAGATCTCACTTCCATTTCTCATCGGCTCAGCGTGTCCTCCAAATGTAGTTAAGACTCCCAAACCAACAGTGCATGATTTCTGAAGTCACAAAGGGATGTGTACCCCTCGGCTGGAGAATGTGCTTTGATGGAGTCAAATTGAAAAACAGGGCCAAACAGTATGGGAACCGTGGATAGATGAGTTCCTCCCCAACTGCCCGGACCAGAATGGTCACATTCCTGCCTCTGTGAATAGCCCAATCCTGGTCTGCTCTGTCTGAGCCTCTGCCAGGTGTGGAGCCTGTCGCCTTAAAATCTGAAGACGTGTGACAACACTTATCTGCCTAGGAACAGCAAGGTGTGCATTTCTACAAACACCACTGTTGAAACTGCTCGGTATACAGAGAAGCCAAGCACTTCCTCTCTTCTCAGGTTTTCCTTAGATTCAAGCCAAATAGAAATCCGAGTGAGGAAAAATGTTAAGGAATTTAGCATTTAGAAAAATTTGTTTTTATGTTTCTAACTCTTGCAAGAGAGCTTGTTCTCATCAATTTTATAACCTATTTTTCAACCTACATACTCCAAACTAATTCCTAATGCTTTTAGGGATCCATCCATTAATGCACTAAATAATACATGCCCTCAAACTAAGAGGTAAACCATGCCCCTTCAATCAGGATAAGAAATACTACTGAGTGAAATGCAGACTGCATCTTTCTGCCAATTTTAATCCACAGCCCTCTGCTCACTTCACTCCCAATCACCGGCCTCAATCAGGCTTTCTGTGGGCCAAGTTCTGCCAGCTTAGAGCCTGCACACAGCTCTGCCTTCAGCCAGTGCCCTCCACCACCTTGAACTATGGACTTGAATAGATTCCTCAAGAAGGCCTTCCCTGACCACTCAAACTATCACTCATTCCAGGTCCCTATGAAGTCCCCGAGTGATTTGCCATGACAGCACTGCAGAATGTCTACCCTCTAAGCAGTTAAACAACTATTTGTATGCTCTGCAATTTGATGTCTGGTTCTCGTACTAGTCTACACACTCAAGAGGCCAGATGCCATCATAGAGCTCATCAGTTTTGTCAACTACACCCAGTGCAGTGCCTGCCATATGGGGCATTCACCGAAGACTACTTTCCATTTAAAATTGTTGTCTCTTTTGAAACACTCTGTGGCACACTGCTGCCACTGCTGAGGTTTAAGGAAACAAATACTCATGTTAAGCCATCATCTTTATCAGGGGTTATTACCAGGCAGGGGGTCCATGAACTTGGACAGGAAAAGCAATTAGATCTTTTCACTGACCTCTAACAGAAATTTGCATTTCCTTCCATTGTGATGGCAGATCACAAAACACATTATTAGTGGTAGCTTTGACTGTGTCACCAGCAAAAATCATAACCATTTTCACATCACCTTACAACTCTAGCAGGTATCTTGAAAATACCATTTGGCTCGTTGTTATTTCAGAAGAGTAGAGAGGTTAGAGATGCTAGAAGTTCTTACTGAACACACTAATGAAACAGCAAATACTACTCTCTCACAGACTTTTTCAGTATTTTGGTAACTGTATGCATGGAATACCATGTACTCTATTTTATGCATTTAAAAATATTTGTCAGGCTGGGTGCAGTGCCTCACATCTGTAATCCCAGCACTTTGGGAGGCCGAGGCAGGCGGATCACAAGGTCAAGAGATCAAGACCATCCTGGCCAACATGGTGAAATCTTGTCTTTACTAAAAATACAAAAATTAGCTGGGCGTGATGGCATGCGCCTGTAGTCCCAGCTACTCGGGAGTCTGAGGCAGGAGAATCGCTTGAACCCGAGAGGTAGAAGTTGCAGTGAGCCGAGATCGCCCCCCTACACTCCAGCCTGGGTGACAGAGTGAGACTCCATCTCAGAAAAAAAAAAAAGGCCAGGTGCGGTGGCTCACGCCTGTAATCCTAGCACTTTTGCAGGCCGAGGCAGGGGGATTACCTGAGGTCAGGACTTTAAGACCAGGCTGGCCAACATGGTGTAACTCCGTCTCTACCAAAAATACAAAAAATTAGCTGGGTACAGTGGCTTGCAACTGTAATCCCAGCTACTTGGGAGACTGAGGCAGGAAAATCGCTTGAACCTGGGAGGCAGAGGTTGCAGGGAGCCAAGATCGCACCACTGCACTCCAGGCTGGGCAACAGAGCGAGACTTTGTCTCAAAAAAAAATTTGTCTGGCTTCACTAAACTGCCAAAGGAGTCTATGGGGGCAATGAAGGGGGGATGAAGATAAAGAATAAAAACCCTGATCTATTAACAGATCACTATCATGAGATATAAACATCTGATGCACCAAGAAACAATTATATTTTGTTCTGAATTAATGTATTTTTACTCATTGTAAAAGGAAATAATATTTCCTTAAAAAGACTTTGCAAAATAAACAAAATTAATAACTTAAGATACTATTTTTAAAACAAATAAAGATATTTATTTCCTTGGTTTTAATACAAAACAACTCTAAAAGAAGAAATTCCCAAGAGACATTAACAAGTTTAAGAGTTACTTAACAGCTCAACTATTAGACACCCCTGACACTCCTAAGAATATTCTTGATTTGATGAAACTTCTGGTAACACCTGGAAGCTTAAAGTCATTTTCCTTTGTTTCATCACCTCTCTAAAAAGTTATCGTTCCTTTGTTAAGATGCTAGATAAGCCCAGTTCTAACCAACCCTTTGAATTACTCATGTCTGGGTACTCCCATGTGTATGCACTACGCATATCTTAATAAACATGTTTGTTTTTCTTTTGTTTAAAAAAAAAAAAAAAGGAAAGAAACTTCTCTCCCTTTTTTCTAGAAAGACTCATCCTTGAACCATCAAGGCCCTGGGCTTGCAAAGGGAGGATAGCAGACAGGTGGGGTTGCGATAGTAGACAGGTGGGGTTGCAGAATGTATTACACTCCGATTTCCCTCACAGTGTTGTCCTAGTTCTAGCCTAGCAGTTGGAAATTCAGCCCCATCTAACTTCCGTTGTTTTTTGTTTCGTTTTGCTTTGTTTTGTTTTGTTTTGTGTTTTGAGACGGAATTTCGCCCTTGTTGCCCAGGCTGGAGTGCAATGGTGTGATCTCGGCTCACTGCAACCTCCACCTCCCCGGTTCAAGTGATTCTCCCGCCTCAGCCTCACGAGTTGCTAGGATTCCAGGTACCTGCCACCATGCCCAGCTAATTTTTGTTATTTTTAGTAGAGACGGGGTTTTGCCATGTTGGCCAGGCTGGTCTCGAACTCCTGACCTCAGGAGATCCACCCACTCGGCCTCCCAAAGTGCTGGGATTACAGGCATGAGCCACCATGAGCAGCCCAGTCCCCTTACTTCTGTAACAACTCTGTGAATATATGCACATAACCACCCGAAAGAGTTATAATTAACACCTTACTATGAACTACTTTAATCAGCCAACCATTAAAATCCAGGGAAAAAAGAGCTTTGATGAGAGGGGAAAGGCCGAGCCTGGAGGGAGTTAGGCCAGTGGGCAACACCCAGGGGCTGCCTCAGCAGAAAACAGGCTCAGAGAAGACACCAAAACCAAGCTCTGCAGAACCTCAAGGGCAGCCAGCAGGCCCTGGTTGCGTTATGTGGGCTTCTCTGGAAGAATAAATACCACAGCATTTCTTTTACACAAATTAGGACAGGTTCTGACCAGTTCAGTTCAGCAGCTCCAGTTACATTCAGGAGCTTTCTCACTCTCTCCCGCCAAAAGGAAAATGCGTAACAGGAAAAGAAATGATCCTGGCACCCCTCCTCCTTCTCCTCCTCCCATTTCCCCTCTCCTTCACCCCCTCCCTGTTTTCTGTCTCTAAAACTTAGACTCCAAGCCAAGGTCGGCCTGATCTGTCTGCTTTCATCCACAGGCGTCACATCTCTTACAGAATATTCACAAAACCCCCTCGACTTCACACAGCAGACAGAAGCCTAAAAATCCCTCCCGAAACATCCCTTCTCAGGTACAAATCCACCAGACGAGCATCAACAACGGCATGAGATTTGAAGGAAAGTCAGAACTGTCCTTCAGGTCCAGGTGGCCTAGAGACGCAGAAAGAATGCCAAGTTTGGACCCCTAGTCATCTCATAGGAACAGGTGCATCTTGAGAAAATCATTTTCTCCCTCCTTGAGTGGGATTCCTCAGGGATAGGGGAAAATAACTGGACTGGTTGGCCCCTTAAAGCATCTACCAGATCTAAGATTCTGTGAGGGTCCGTGTTACCACAACAGCCATCCATGGTTGCAAGTGATGGAGAAGAGCAGAAGGAAGCCACTTACTATTAAAAGTGGTGTATCAGCCAGAAAATGTTGGAAAGAGACCATTTCAGCTTGAAAGTCGGCTCGCTCCTAGTACTCATTCAGGATTCCAAGTTCCTTGCATTTGTAATTCATTACTAGTGAGCTAAATATACCACAAGTGTAAAATGTCTCAGAGGAAACACTCCCATCATCACCAGCAATATGGAAAATACATGGCCGTCACATCAGAGGAGAAACTTGCCTCAAAATAATTTGGATATTTACAGCCACACACACATTGTGATGATTTAGATGATTTCTAAAGCCATGAAGCTTCTCAGGCCTGGCAGAAAGTATAAAAAATATTAGGATGACTATGCCTAACAACAGCAAGAATTTGGTGCTGAGAAAAGAGGGCTACTAAAAAAAAAAACTAAGGGACCATGTTATTCACAGAGCTTTATGAAATTGCCAAAAAAACTAACAGTACAGCATTTTCTGTACTATCAATAAAATGTTTTAATAAAATGATTTCTACAGTCTATCTCATTATATATTTCTCAATTTTTATCCAAGTAATAAATGCACTTAAGTTTGTTTTCAATAAAATAAGATGATAACACAATGCAGCAGGCTTGGGCATCCCCTTTCCTCTGTTATCTGTTTCTTCTGACAATAGATTATGCATTTCTAACTACTATGCTTATAAAGCTCCTTCCTGATTGCAAGTCAGACATTATCTATAAGACTTTTTTTACTTACCACTTTTATATCCACTCTTCCAATCTCTACTTGAGATCTTATTTCTGATATCACACTTTTAATTTCCAAGATCTCTTTCTTATTCTCTGATTTTTTTTTTTTATCACATTCTGTTCTTGTTTCAAAGACACAATTATTTTCCTACTTCTCTGAGGATACACACCACATTCCTGTTTCCCCTAAGCGGCTCCTTCCTTTTGTTTGTGTTAATATAGGCTCTACTGGTGGAGGCTTTCAAACATCTGCTGACTCCTAGCAGCCCCTCCCATTTCAAAATGAGGCTCAACAATGCATAGGCTTGGGTGTCACCTACCAACTGGCGGGCTCAAAGTAAGGTAATCAATTTACGTGCTGTAACTATACTGTACTCCCAGTAAAAGCACTCTTTAATTGGTGGCTGATCGGCGATGGGAGGCTGTCTTAGTCCATTCTATGCTACTGCAACAGAATGCCACAGACTGGGTAATTTATAATGAACAGAAATTTATTTGGCTCAAGGATCTGGAGGATGGGAAGTCCAAAAGCATGGCACCGGCATCTACTGAGGGCTTTCTTGCTACATCATCCCATGGAAAAAGGTGAAAGGGCAGGATACACTGACAGCAAGTAAGCAAGAGAGAGTCAAACTCACTTTTATAACAAGGCCATTCTCAAGATAACTAACCCACTTCTGCAATAATGACATTAATCCTTTCAAGAAAGAGAGCAGAGCTCTCATGACCTAATCACCTATTTTTAGGCCCCACCTCCAAACACTGTTGCACTGGGGATTAAATTTCCAACACATGAAATTTGGGAGACACTTCAAGCTATAGCAGACAGGTATAGCTTCAGGAACTGGGGCACCTCCTGGTGTCAGTTAATCTTCCTGATGTCTATTCAGAGCCTTGCCATGCTCTCTGGGCTAAGGATCCCAAGTTGGAGTTCAGTTTTTCCAGAAAAAATATATAAATCTCTGTTCTCCTGTGCAGGTGAGGAAGAAGGGGAAAGCTCTGAGAGTCAAAGTGTGCTGTTTAAAGATTCTCAACCAAGCTCTCAGTTTTCAGCTTCAAACTTCTCCCACTTTCCCCTGAACCAACCTCAAACAATACTGGCAACTTTCAATCAGAGGGCTTGCAAAATCTGTGAGATGCATAAGAAAGCCACTCCACCATCGTCTTTCTTCCCCATCAATGGTTATTTCATTTCCACTTCCATTTGACCACAGGAGTTTATTCCTTTTTGTTCTCTTATTGTAATTATAGTAGCAACATGACAGCAAGCAATGATAAACACAAATTGCTCTACCACTTTTAACTGTAAGTTCTGCTCTCTTTAATTTATACACAGGAAGACTCCTAAAATGGTCCTATTTCCATGAGCCTGGCACTGAGTTTCACATGGAGCAGTGTGCAAGCAAGACATGGTTCTCATAGTCTTGAATTCCAAAAGATAGTCTTGCTAAATATTTTATGGTCAAACCCAGACTTTGTACAGTAATATTAATAACATCAGCTGTAACTGTCAGTTAATTATTTTCTTTATGATTAAGTCCAATTTGAAATATGGAATGATTTCCTATAGAGAGAAATTTTACAGTCATAACATAAAATTACATTTCCTTTCCTTTATTTTCAAATGTGAAATTTTACTTTAGACTTGGTAAATCAATACAGCCAAATTACAGTTGCTATTTGGGGACCTCGATGCAGACTTACTTTTACTTTATGTACTAAAAATCCTAAATTGCATTAATGTTTTATTAAAAATTTAAATAAATTTAATCTCTAAAAATGTATGCCAAAATAAATACAGAAACTCAAAGTTCACCTATATGTATTAAAGCAAATCTATATCGAGATATTAACAATGAAATAAAAATACACCCAGTGTAAAGGTTTCTAGAACCCAAATGCTCAGCTTTCTCTGACCCCTAAAGGTCTGCCTCTAAGTTCTGAAAACAGATAGCAATTCTCATCCTGGCTGAAAGGAAAACAAATGTTGTTGATAGTAATATGGTGAAATACAGAAATAATTTCAAGGCCACCTTGCAGATCAGAAAGAACTTCACATCTGATACCAATGTTCCCCATAAAACCAAGTAAAATTGTCTTTGGCTACCTAAGGATGGAGAAAACTTCTCAAGCTAATAAAGGTAAGATTTTCTAGCATATTCATAAAATTGCAAGCTTTCGCCCAAATTACTTGGTTTAAAAGGACACATACAGCCAGTTTGATTAATCCCCTGGCAGTCAAGAAGCTTGTAAAAAATATTTTGCCCACATCGTGATATATGTTTAATATATGACCAAAAAAACAAGCAAGAGAAAGAGAGAACAAGGAAGAGAAAGAGAGAAATTTTAATAAAGTGTTCTTTTATTTTCTTTAAATCTTAATGTTTTTGAGAAAGCTTAAGAAAAAGATAAAAGTAATTGCTACTAAATGACTGCAAACTTTTAAGCAAAATAAATATTAATGTTGTGCTTCATGGATTCTGATGTAAGAATATTTAAAATCCCCTAACATTTAAAACAGATTATCACAAAAAGTGATCTCCTTGCTCTTTTCCAGCCCATCATTAATTGGAGGGAGGGAGGGCTCTTCTGGCTCTCATTCAAATGATAATAATTTGTATATTAATCTTGATAAGGGGATGGAGATGAATGATGTTGGAATACTCATAAATAATCTTTATAGTAGTTAATCCACTATTTACCTAGTGGTCATGATGATTTAATAGCTTACTGAAGGGCATATATATAGTCAATCCAATCCCCAAATTTAAGAATTGCCAAGGTTATGCTTCATCAATGCAAACATCTTTGTTACTTAAATGCAAGCATTAGACCTTGAATTGCTAGGAAGCCAAAATAGTGCCACTCTCCACATTTAAACTGGATTTGCCTCTAAAAAGATCAGAATCACACACTCCCTACACATTTCCCTGTGTGTATCCTGCTCACTAATCCTTTATACATGGATGGAGTCCCCATGTACAAAGCACTGCTTAAGACAGTGACTTCCAATGGCCCATGAAATCCTTTTTTTTTTTTTTTTTTTTTTTTGAGACAGAGTCTCACTCTGTCACCCAGGCTGTAATGCAGTGGCGCAATCTCGGCTCACTGCAAGCTCCGCCTCCCAGGTTCACGCCATTCTCCTGCCTCAGCCTCCCGAGTAGCTGGGACTACAGGCGCCCGCCACCACGCCTGGCTAATTTTTTATATTTTTAGTAGAGACAGGGTTTCACCAGGATGTGTTAGCCAGGATGGTCTCGATCTCTTGACCTCGTGATCCGCCCACCTCGGCCTCCCAAAGTGCTGGGATTATAGGCGAGAGCCACCGCGCCCGGCCGAAATTCACTTTCACTATTTCTCCTACACTTTGCCCACCAGGATGTTAGTTTCATTTAATGAGTCCCTGTGTGGAAGATATTTCTGAGTCAAAGTGTCTTTAATTTCCAAATCCTACTAGAGAATGACAGAAGCTCTTGGTGATGAGTCACAAGGGTAGTTTGCTGGTCAAAATAAATTCCTGCTCCACAAAGTCCCCTGCAGGGCAGCTGAGAAGGGCCACTCACAGATTTAGGGGGATTAGCTGAGCTACAGGTTCACAGATGAGTGTGGTAAATCCATCAGACACATTCAGTGAATGCTCACCAGGTGCTCACCAGTGCAGGACACACTGCAGGGAGCCACCAAGATCACTTGCTACACAAACACCCAACTAAAATATTTATTTAACAAATGAAAACAGCCAACTCCCAAACAAACATCCATCCAAGGTAAACAAAAGAAACCAGTTTCCATGTGAAAAAAACTGCATCATTTCATAAATTTGCTTGTAATAAAATAACTTTGGGCATATTGTGGTAATTATTTAATTATCATTTGCTTGGAGTTAGAGGCTCAGCACTGAGAACTACTCCAGGGTAGTGATTAAGAGTATGGGCAGCCGGGTGCTCATGCCTGTAATCCCAGGACTGTGGGAGGCCGAGGCGGGTGGATCACTTGAAGTCAGGAGTTCGAGACCAGCCTGGCCAACATGGTGAAACCCCATCTCTACTAAAAATGCAAAAATTAGCCAGGCGTGAATGTAGGCACCTGTAATCCCAGCTCCTCGGGAGGCCGAGGCAGGAGAATCGCTTGAACCTGAGGCGGAGGTTGCAGTGAGTGGAGATCACGCCACTACACTTCAGCCTGGGAAATAGAGCAAAACTCCATCTCAAAAAAAAAAAAAGGCCAGGCACAGTGGCTCAGGCCTGTAATCCTAGCACTTTGGGAGGCCGAGGTGGGCAGATCACGAAGCCAGGAGTTCAAAACCAGCCTGACCAACATGGTGAAACCCCCCCGTCTCTACTAAAAATACTAAAATTAGCCGGGCATGGTGGTGCACACCTGTAATCGCAGCTACTCAGGAGGCTGAGGCAGGAGAATCGCTTGAACCCGGGAGGGAGAGGCTGCAGTGAGCCGAGATCACGCCACTGCACTCCAGCCTGGATGACAGAGTGAGACTCTGTCTCAAAAAAAAAAAAGGTATGGCACAGCCACTTGGGTTTAAATTCCACCTCTGTCCCTCATTACCTGTGTTGGGCAAGCTACTTACCCACTCTCTGCCTTGGCTTCCTGACTGTAAAAAGGCGAAAATAGAAGTGCCTCTTTTATAGGGTTATTGTGAGGATCAAATGAATTTATATATGTGTGTACATGCACATATATGTATGTATATAGACAAACACATATACCCAGATATGGGTGTATATGGATGTGTGTGTGTGTGTGTGTGTGTGTGTTTGTAAATAGTAAAACGGTTAAATAGTGGCTGGCATAGAAAACATGAAAAACCATTAAGCTACTCTTCTTATCACTACAATACTTCTTATACATCAAATTATTTCATACAGTGTTTCAGGTTAAAATTAAGCAACCACTAAACGTGTAACTGTGTTTAATATGATGAGCTAGAGATGCTTGAAAATTATCAGCTGATTCCAAACAGCTGTGCCCTCAGAGCCACTGCTGCACAGCGAGCTTGTCTGAGTGCCTGCCACGAGCACCTCCCCCAACTCCATCCCCATTAGCAGGGAAAGACAATAAGTGAATCTGGTGAATAAGGTGCAAATAGAAACTCAACACTTAACAGATTTCAAAAAGCAGACTCAGGTAAATAAAAGTTCCCAGTATTAAATGAGGCACATGCTAGTTCATCTTCAACCTGAATGCGAAAGCTCAGACCACGACTGAAAGGAAGGGGTGGAAAAATCGAGTGAGTGGTGCACTAGTTTTTTTTGATTAATGGTTTTACCTCTGTAATTCTACCTATGGAAACTGTCCTTTGCCCCAGAATACCCTTCTCTCCTTTGATTTCTCACTGCTCTGTTGTTCCCTTGCTTCCTGCACAGAGAAATCTAACCAGAATGTCAAATTGTGTGTGTATGTCTGAGCATCAGACACATTCCAACCAATTTATAATTGATTATTTCATACTCATTCTTTGTATACATATTACTATTTATAATATTCACAAAGGCAAAATTCCAGTGGCCAGAAACATGGGTCAGAGTCCATTCATCCAGACCTGGTAACCTGGATTGGGAGACGGCCCCTCTCACTATCAGCAGCCTGGAGATAGTCAGAGGCAATGATGCAAAGAGGGAAAGAGAGAGCAGGAATGAAGCCAGGACGTAATAGTAATAATAATAACAAAAGCAACAGCCCCTAACAATATTAGCCAAATACTTTGAACTCATTTAATCTTCACAATTATAACGATCTGTTAAGACACAATAGAATAATTATTTTTATCCGAGTCTGCAGAATTTACACCTTTAAAAATTTACTTAAAGACCAGGCATAGTGGCTCACGCCTGTAATCCCAGCACTTTGGGAGGCGGAGGCGGGCGGATCACGAGGTCAGGAGTTCAAGGCCAGCCTGGCCAACACGGTGAAAGCCCATCTCTACCAAAAATACAAAAACTAGCCGGGCGTGGTGGCATGTGCCTGTAATCCCAACTATTCAGGAGACTGAGGCAGGAGAATTGCTTGAACCTGGGAGGCGGAGGTTGCGGTGAGCCAAGATCATGCCATTACACTCCAGCTTGGGTGACAGAACAAGACTCCGTCTCAAAAAAAAAAAAAAATGTACTTAAGTCTGGGCACGGTGACCCATGCCTGTAATCCCAGCACTTTGGGAGGGTGAGGCAGGTGGATCACTGGAGCTCAGGAGTTTGAGACCAGCCTGTCTCTACAAAAAGTATAAAAATTAGCTGGGCATGGTGGCATGTGCCTGTGGTCCCAGCTACTCTGAAGGGTGAGATGGGAGGATCATTTGAGCCCAGGAGATCAAGGTTGCAGTGAGCCGAGATGGTGCCACTGCACTCCAGCCTGGGCAACAGAAAAAAAAAAAAAATTACTTAAAATAACTTGGGACCAAAAACTGAAGATAGAAACATACAATGTTTCAACTAAATCTTATGGTATATAAGATTCTACCAGAAAATGTACTAGGCTTCGTCCTTTGCAGAAGTGATCATGACGACAGGAAGCAGAAAGATGTTAAGTCAACCAAGTTATTCTGAGAAACAATCATCTAAATGTCTAGTACCAAGTAAATGCCTCATGAAACAATTTGTCATTTTATCAACAAATCCTTAAGTGTCGAAGTCTCTGCCAAAAGGCAACACACAAGTACAGAAAGTCTAACATGCCCAAAAACAGCACTTCCAACGAAAATGTCAGACCCACAACTTAACAGCCTGATTGGCAGACAGACTACCCTGGGCCACAACATTAAAAGAGTAAAATTCATGTACCTTAACCTGGAAAAATGTGAAAGAATAATGAGGAAAAAAAAAACCTAACTAAATATTATAAAAATTAACTTTAATTCAAAAAAATTTTAAGCAAATTTATTTTTGTTTGTTTTATTTTGAGACAGGGTCTCACTCAGTCAACCAGGCTGGAGTGCAGTGGCACCACCATAGTTCACTGCAGCCTCGACCTCCAAGGCTCAAGTGATCCCTCCACCTCAGCCTCCCAAGTAGCTGGGACCACAGGTGCTGGCATCACACCCAGCTAATTTTTGTATTTTTTGTAGAGAGGAGTTTCACCATGTTGCTAAGGCTAATCTTGAACTCCTGAGCTCAAACAATCTGCCTGCCTACGCCTGCCAAAGTGCTGGGATTACAGGTATGAGCCAACATGCCCAGCTAGATTTATTTTCAATAGACATTATAGGCCAGGTGCAGTGGCTCACGCCTGTAATCCCAGCACTTTGGGAGCCCGAGGCAGGCAGATCACTTGAGGTCAGCAGTTCAAGACCAGCCTGGCCAACATGATGAAACCCCATCTCTACTAAAAATACAAAATTTAGCCAGGCGTGGTGGCAAGTGCCTATAATCCCAGCTACTCGGGAGGCTGAGGCATGAGGATCACCTGAACCCGGGAGGCAGAGGTTCCAGTAAGCCAAGATCACGCCACTGCACTCCAGCCTGGGCGATAGAGCGAAACTCAGTCTCAAAAATAAAATAAAATAAAATTAGCCAGGCGTAGTGGTAGGCACCTGTAATCCCAGCTACTCAGGAGGCTGAGGCACGAGAATCACTTCAGCCCAGGAGGTAGAGGTTGCAGTGAGTTGAGATCCCACCACTGCATTCCAGCCTGGGCAAGAGAATGAGACTCCATCTCAGAAAATAAATAAATAAATAAAAATAAAGACATTATAAAGGAATTAAACTAAGCAACACTTTATTTCTTGGTATTCCCTAAATAAACTTGAAGAAGTAAGAAAGATGGAATACACTGAAGGAAAATTTTCCCTTGAAGAATTGGGAGTTACAGAGAAGTCCACAGCACTTCATCGTTAACGGTATTATTGTACAGGCTCTTAACAGTGCAAAGTATTTTCAGTATATATCACAGGGTGTTAAAAAAAAAATCCTACAAGCAGAGTACCTAAGCCGAAAATGAAACTCAAAAAGAGATGATAGGTCAAAAAATGGTGAAACATACAGTCGTGAGGTTTGTCAAAAGAAAACAATCCCATCTGGAAGCTATTTCCAGGAAAGGAAAGGACAGAACAAAGCCCAGAAAGAAAAGCTTATGTTCAGATTTACTGACTGTGAGAGCAGAAATTTACATAAAGCAATGGAAAAAGTACCATGCAATATGATCAACTATCAAAGGGTTCCTTGACAGGAAAGTCTGAGGACTATTTTTAAAAATTAATTTATAAAAAGAAAGGTAAGAGAAGGTACTAATCTCTATTACAACAATTTGGTAATTTATCAAGATACCAGATTGGGGCTGGGCGCGGTGGCTCATGCCTGTAATCCCAGCACTTTGGGAGGCCGAGGTGGGTGGATCACTTGAGGTCAGGAGTTCGAGACCAACCTGGCCAACATGGTGAAACCCCATCTCTATTAAAAATACAGAAATTAGCTAGGCATGGTGGTGGGTGCCTGTAATCCCAGCTACTTAGGAGGTAGAGGCAGGAGAATTGCTTGAACCCGAGAGGCAGAGGTTGCAGTGAGCCGAGATGGCCCCACTGCACTCCGAAAAGAGCAAGACTCCATCTCAAAAAAAATAAACTAAAATAAATATATATATCAGATTGGAATGTTTAAATTGGCTTCAGGATTAAGGCAAATCGTTGGCGAACTTCCTGCAATCTCTCTTTTTTAAAAATGATTTTCTGTACTGTAACTGGTTTACAATATGGGATGCCACAAATGAGAGTTCTATTCATCTAGATTATCACATGTAGCTGAAGAAATAGCTTCCTCCATATCATTCGCTGTCCTATTTATGAGGTTCTGAGTTTTGGGGGTCCTCAGGACCAGGAGAAACACAAACTGCCTTATTTTATCAAATGTATTTGTGAGAATTTATGAATTATGTCAATCTTAAAACTAACCATTTTCTTATTGCTTTGTCTAATATGACACTTTGAGACAAATATGCATCCAAAGTTTAACAAGGGGAGCAAGCATGTTAGAGAAAGCAAACAGTTTCTGTGAACTACCCATGGCCTTATCTTACCAATCCACTCATTTCTTCCTCTCTGCATTGTTGTTGATTTTTGCTTTTTCAAAATCCTACTTCCTATGTGGCTCTCTGTAAGAATTCAGAATTAGATGGGGCATTTTTTAAATATGATAAAAAACTTACTCTAAGTCCTAACTAATAACAAGCATATCCTCATCTATGAAACACTGACAATTATATCTTCCCCATAAAATTATGGTAGGGAGTAAATGAAATAATATATTTGAAAGGCCCAACACATACACCTAGCTCTCTGCCTCCCTCTGTTATTTTAGGAAATATTTTCTCCATCTAAAATTAATTTCCCTTGTGTGCTCCAGATTAGCAAGCGATCAATTCATTCACACTTTGCTAACTTTTATAGTGAAACTAACTGGTTACAATTTTAAAAGTTAATGTATATCTAGATACTTCCTGTGAAAAACATTGACTTTGGCTAAGACTCCTGAACCCATACATTATTGGAAGTAAAAGTTTAACAGATTATGGTTAATTTTAAATGAAAGTAATGTAAGTGAAGAGACTGCAAACAAAGCAACAGCTATACTACTAATATATTTACCCAGACCCTCTCATTTCCGATGCTTTCTTTCAACATGACAGCATTTTCAACTCAATTGGCACCAACATTGTGCCCACTATCACACAAACCACCTGAATGGGAGCTATGGGGTCAGTAAGAGCCACCAATTGCCACACATATCCAAATAGGAGCCAACATCAGTCTATCCGTTGTTTTGTTTTTTAGAGACTTTTTTTGTTTTCTTGCAGAGACAGGGTCTCACTGTGTTTCCCAGCCTAGTCTCGAACTCCTGGCCTCAAGTAATCCTCCTGCCTCGGCCTCCCAGAGTGTGGGGTTACAGACGTAAGCCACTGTGCCAGGCCCCACTTTTAATACAACCATGAAAGATGAGAAGGTAGTGCAGAAGGAAACAACTGAGGGAAATGTATCCTGAAATCCTCTGGCTGCCTCTTCCATTTTGAAAGAGGGAGTGTACAGGGAACAGTCCTGTCCAGATAGCAATGGAGCCGAGGCGACCGTCAGCAGTTCACAGCGCCATGACGTTCTCATCTGTCAAATCATGGTAATACCTATTCTGCCAGATCATCACCAAATCATGCCAAGGATTCAAACACATATAAAGTGCTTTTCAGGTAGATTCCTACTAATGCCAAGCTGCCTGAAATCTGTCCACTGCATAAAGGCACGAGGCCAAGGTGAAAAACGAGGCTGAAATCCAGCCAGCACAGCGGCACGGAGGAAAGAACACCTTTTGCTTTGCACAAAGGCACAGCCCACGAAGTAGTGTGTCCATCAGACTGTGTCTCTCCAGAGTGGGCGCCGTTATCTAATTGCCCACGCAAAAGGGCTGCCTTGGTCTAAGTTAAAATAATGCCCAGCAGCAGCACTAACTAATGGCAATTTCTAGGTGAGAACAAGAACAAGAGTTTGGCATCGGGCCCTGTCCAACTAGTGTCAGAACCTCAGCCAGTAGCCAATTCCCCCTTCCCTGACCCCTTCAATGCACATCAAGCACCCGAACCTTCCTTCCTCTCTTCCCATCTCACCACAGTGCTGCCCACACTGCCACTGGGTCCTGGAACAGTGCCCTGACTGACCTACTGCCCCTGCCAGCCATCCAGGAAGGAAGATAAGCCACTGGTCAGGCCAGGGACCCCACTTCCTGACCCCGCTGGTTGAACTTAAGATGTCTTTTCTTAAGAAACAATGTTAGGATAATTACATCCTATGGCACTTTTACTGCAGTATTGTCTTTCAGCTACCATTAAATGTGAAACAGGATTCTGCAGGCTGGCTTATGTTCCAATGCTTCAAACAAGCAAATTAGAAACTCTTATAGCCCACTAAGTGCCCAGGCCCTGGGTCCTGGCCTCTGTTTGCAAAGGAGATCATCTCCTCTTGATCTTGTGTAAGCCATTCGAGCTCATGAAACCTGTTTCCTTAGCTGTTAAAAAAATAAATAAATAAATAAATAAATAAGGAAAAAAAATATAGAGAGAGAGGTATATATATACATAGGTATGTTTGTTGTGAGTACTTCAAATGCAATACATGTAAAATGGCACCAAATAGACACTGAGAAAGCAGTCACCATACCAGGTGCACAATCCCTTATCCACAATGCCAGGATCTGAAAAGCTCTGGAAACCAAAGGCTTTTTTCATAACCCATTTGGCAGCAAAACGTGACCTGAACTGACCTGAGGCTATTTATAACCCTGTTTGTGTTCCACTTAGTGTAAATATTCATACATTTTCTGCAGAATGATGAAGATATTGGATGATAGGGTACTGTCCCAAACTCCTCTGGAGGCTTTATGTAACATAGGGCATATGGGCCATAGCCTTTCTGAAATGGGAAAAAGAAAAATCATAAATTCTGAAGCATATCTGGTCCCAAGGATTTGGATAAGGGATGGGGAGTTTTATCATGAAGGAGGTTCGCTGGCCAACCCAAGAGCAGCTTTTTGTGCTAGACTTTCAGCTACATTTCCCATCAACAAGTTGTCACGATGTCTGAGCACAGCAACAGCTCCGCCCTGAAGAGGTCAGCATCCAGGTCCTGGGTCTGGGCTGGCCAGCTCTAGGGAGTGGATGGGGTTAGGAGCTAAAAGGCTGAGCAGAGAGGGAATGCGGAAACCAGGCCCGCGCCCTACTTCACTTGCTCTCAGACAACCCAAGCCATCAAGCACATTCTTATGACTTGTGTAGTCATTTTTTTTTTCTAGATTTTCAAAGTGAATCTTAGTTTTTATTCCCAACGCTGGCTCCCTCTAGTCTGGGCAAACTGCCATTTAATCACAAGGGCCACTCAAAGGTTGTTTTTTCTTTTTTTTTAAGCTGTTGAAAACATTAAGCTAAATAAGTGAATATTCTCCAGCCTCCCTCTCTGAGCCCCTCCCTACCTTTCTCATCCATTAAAACAGCACTCCATTTCATTACAAATATTCTACTCCTAGTGGATTAAAGATATAACATGTATATTATAAAAAGTAAATATGAATATTAATGAAACAGAAGCATGAGGAAAAGGGAAAATTTTAAGAACTGAATCAATGTAACATTCTCTTTGTAGCATCACCTGTAGACCTAGACAAGCGAGGACCTTGCCTTAAATCCTGACTTTTAGAGGGCCTTACTCTACCCTCTTCCATCCCCATCTCTCCCCCAGAAATAGAGAAATCAGAGGACCAAGGGGATATGCAAGTCCTAAAGCACAGTCTAGAGGCACAGGGTCCTAGTACTCACTGCTCAAATGAGCACTGGGCTCTTTCCCAAGCAATGGTGGACCACACTACTGTTTGCAAGTGGGAAAGAGTGGGAGACCATGGGTGCTTGGCCAACTGACCACAAACTTGGGTGCAAAGCCCTTCCCAGTGCCAAATGGAGCCAGCATGGGCAGACAAAGGGGAAAGTCTGCAAACTGGAGCCAGGGGGCAGCTCTCTCCACCACCATGTTCTGTCATAGAATTGGAGGACTTGGAAAATTCCAAATTCAAACTTGGCCCATGAAATTGTGATCAAAGCATATGTATATTTATTATTATCCATTCTCCTTTCTATTTTTTCTTTTTTTTTTTTTCAGTATCAGAAACCTGCTCTTCTCCTCCATCCCCACAGTTCTAGCTCAGCACAAGCCATATTTCTCAACCTCCCTTGCAGCAAGATGAGTCCACGTGGCTAAGCAGCAGCCAGTGGGATGTGAAAAGAAATCAGGAATGCAACCTGAGGGCCATGCACGTTTTTAAAAATTGCTTATTTTTTACTTCTCTTTCTCTTTCCTTGGACTAGAACTTGACATAGTGTTGAGGGGCAAGCCTCATCAAGAAGATGGAACAACACTTTGGAAAGGCAGAACAAGAGAGAAGGAACCAGGATCCCTGAGAGACCATATGAAGCGGAGCCACCTTCCCACCCTCCATCACCCACCAACTCTGAACTGTAAGGAGAGAAAGAAATAAACTCTGATTTTATTTGAGCCACTGTATTTTGCGGTTTCTTTGGTACACCCCTGGAGCCTCTCTGTAACTAATACATTTGCAAATGATCTACATAAACTGGCTGGAAATTAGTTGTATGAACCCACTATGGTGATTTCAGCCAAAAGAATATAGTATCCAGCCTCAGCAAGTAAAATAAAATAAAATGGGAGAGGAGAGCTACTGTGTGATGCAGTTATTTTTTCAAGAATTCTACCAGAAAATCATATCAAATATATAAACATGGAAGAGAAAAACTAAAAGAATTCCACAGGACAATTAGCCATGAAAAGGCTTAGTCTATCTTAGAATGTCTTGTTATTAAATATAAAGAAGCAGAAAAAGGGAAATTCTGTATATATTTAAGAAACAAAAACAAATCTTCCTAGTGCAATATGATTAAAACTATTTTTACATGCTTATTTTAAAAGACTGGAAAGAAATAAACCCACATTATAATAATTATTTGTATGGAGGTAACGGCTTACATTTATTGAGTGCTTCTATGTTCCAAATTGCTTTTTTTTTTTTTTTTTTTGAGATGGAGTCTTGCTCTGTCACCCAGGCTGGAGTGCAGTGGCGCAATCTCGGCTCACTGCAAGCTCCGCCTCCTGGGTTCACGCCATTCTCCTGCCTCAGCCTTCCGAGTAGCTGGGACTACAGGCGTCTGCCATCAGGCTGGCTAATTTTTTGTATTTTTAGTAGAGAGGGGGTTTCACCGTGTTAGCCAGGATGGTCTCGATCTCCTGACCTCGTGATCCGCCCGTCTCGGCCTCCCAAAGTGCTGGGATTACAGGCATGAGCCACCGCGCCTGGCCCCAAATTGCTTTATATATGTTAATTCACTTACTTTTTACAACACGAGGAGGTTGATGCTATTACTATCTCTACTTTACTCAGGCACAGAGCAGCTAAGCCATTTGTCCAGGTTCACAGAGCTAGCAGGTGGCCATGCTTACACCCACAGCACCTGATACTGTCTGAACCATTCCCTAAAGTATTTCTACAGCAGAGTACTAATAAGATTTTTAAATCCTGCAGGATTTTTCTTATTATTCTTTTCAAATATTGTGTAATCTAATACCATGCCATCCTTGATATCTAACTCATTTTAGAGATAAAAATGCTTACCCTAAATACCATCATATAATCTATATTTCTATAACCCCAACAGCAATATTGCAGGTTAGAATCCAAGTGTGCAGAATATTTGTGAAGATCAGTGTAGATAATACTGAAATGACAGTGATGAGGAAGAAGGTACTAGAACACAGCCCTTCCCGAGCACAGCTCGCACAATTAAGCATCAACAATTAGGTTCTCTGGAGCTTAGAAAGTGATCAGTGTGAGGTCATCTAGTCCATACTCCTTACCTTACAAACAAATCAATTAATTGTGCAGACAGCTTGAGTGACATATTCAAGGTCACACAGCTGGTGATCTGCAGAGCTAAAACTGGAACCTAGTTCCTCTTTGACACTAAGCTAAGCTCTTTTTTTAAATAGGGCATCCAGGTTTTCTAGAATTTAGCAATTAAAGCAGTGATTTTCAAATTGTGTTCCAAAAGACATGAAGGACCCTCAGAAGCCTGGGTTGAGCTACTCACCTGCCAGTCCCACCCCCCAAACTCTGCTGTATAGAAAGCCACATCCTACCTATCAGCAATGCATCGTCACATTCCTAAAATGAGCCTCCACTGGAAGACTTGTTTGCAGAAAGACTTCCAAGGCAAAAATAAAAATCACATAACCAAGTGAGGTATTCGCATCGTTACTTTCCAGAGCCCCATAACCTGGGACCTTTTAGAGTGCTTAGTAATCTGAAGAAAGCTTCTTACGCCAGAATTCATCCCCCAGGAAGATCCTCATCATTTCACTAAATGGGCATTTTCATGCCAAATAAAAATGTAATATAATCACACAATAAAGGGCAATCTTAGAAGAGGAAAGGCAGTTGGCAACCACGCTGACAAATATCTATACTACACTGACCTCAGTCTGCTCATTTCATGACTGCCTGTTGAAAACAACATCAAGTGATCGATCTGTCGTGAGCATCTGGGAAACACAGTCAAAGGCTGACATGCAGCTAATCAATCGGGACAATAAAGATACAACAAAGATTGAACTGATATTTTTCTCAGGGATTGCACACTTGTTTGTTTTTTGTTTGTTTGTTTGTGTTTGAGACAGCATCTTGCTCTGTTATCCAGGCTGGCGTGCAGTAGCACGATCTCAGCTCAATGCAACCTCTGCCTCCTGGGTTCAAGCGATTCTTGTGCCTCAGCCTCCCCAGTAGTTGGGATTACAGGCACGGCCCCCCCCCACCACCACGCCCAGTGATCCCTGTCTCCCCACCTCGGCCTCCCAGGTAGCTGGGACCACAGGCATGCACTACCATGCCCAGCTTTTTTTTTTTTTTTTTTTTTTTGAGACGGAGTTTCACTCTTGTTACCCAGGCTGGAGTGCAATGGCTCATCTCAGCTCACTGCAACCTCCGCCTCCCAGGTTCAAGCGATTCTCCTGCCTCAGCCTACTGAGTAGCTGGGATTACAGGCATGAGCCACCATGCCTGGTTAATTTTGTATTTTAAGTAGAGACAGGGTTGCTCCATGTTGGCCAGGCTGGTCTCCAACTCCCGACCTCAGGTGATCCGCCTGCCTCAGCCTCCCAAAGTGCTGGGATTACAGGCATGAGCCACTGCACCCAGACCAATTTTTATATCTTTTGTAGAGATGGGGTTTCACCATGTTGCCCAGGCTCACACTTGTGGAAAGCAATGAAAAATGTGATATGCTTCTGCACACGTGTATTTATTGAGCACATACTATGTGTCAGGCACTGTTTTAGATACTAGTGATTCAACCTAGACAAAATACCTGCATTCTAGTGGAAAAAGACAATCAGCATAATCCAGTAAGTGCTATGGGAAAAAATGAAACAGGATAAAGTGGGTGGAGAGGGCTAATGAGGGAAGGATTTGCTATTTTAATTGACTGGCACAGTAGCTCTCTGAGAGGAGGGAGTTAGCCACAAGGTTATCTGCTAGAAGAGGGCTCAGGCCCTGACCTGGGAGGTGCCTGCCTCATATAATGAGCACAAACTAGTAAGGGGAGATGAAGCCAGGCAGGATAAACAGGGTCCTGTAGATCACTGTAAGGTCTTTCGCGTTTATTACAACTGGAATGGGGAGTCACTGCAGACTTGGAAACCTGAAGCAACATATCCACTTCTGATTTGAAAAGGATCCCTCTACTGTGGGGTTCAGACCAGCCTCCATGGACCAAGGGAGGAAGCAGAGAGACAAGTAAGGAGACAATTCCAGAAAAAGCAATGGTCCCCTAGACCAGGGCAGTAGCAGTGGAGATCGTAAAATATGACTGGATTCTGTACAAATTCAGTATTAGGAAAATAGAACCAGCAGGATCTGCTGCATTGGATGTGGGTATACGAGAAAGAAAGGACTACAAAGATTACTCCAAAACTGGGGGTCTGGGAAATTGGAAGAATCACATTGCCTTTATCTGAGACAAGCAAGACTGTGGGATCAGCTTTGGGGTTTACGGGAGATCAGGAGTTCAGATTTTCAGATCTGAACGTAGAATATGTGAAGTAAACAACTGGAAATGCAAGTATGCAGTTGAGAGGAAGAGGTCTGGGCTAGAGATAGAAATTTGAGCCAGCATTCAAATAGTATTTAAACCAGGATATTGGTGAGATGACAAAGGGCAACAGTGGGGACAGAGAGGAGGTCCAAGGACTGGGTCCTGGGCCCTCCAACGTTAAGAGGAAGAATCAGCAAAAGATAAGGGGTGGGAAACCAGGAGCGTGTGGGGTGTCCTAGAAGCCAAATGAAGAAAGAGTCATGGAGGAGGGAGTGATCGGCAGTGTTGATGCTATTGAGAGGTGGAATAAGGTAAGGACTGAGAACAGGCTACTGGATTTAGCAACAAGTAGGTCCCTAATAACTTTGACAAGAGCAGTTTTACTGGACTGGTAGGGGGTCTGCCTGATTTGAGTGGTCTTAAGAGGGAATGAAAGGAGATGAACTGCAAATGTTGGTACATACAATCTTTGAGGAGCTCTTTCATAAAGGGGACCAGAGGAATGGCGTGGTAGCTACAGAGACAGGTGGGATCAAAGTAAAGTTTTGCTAGAAGAAAAACAATAGCATGTTTGTAAGCGGATCCACTAAAGGGGAAATCATAGGGATGCAGAAGAGAGAAGGGAGGTGACTTTGAGTAAGTAAAGGAGGATGGGTACCATGTACACAGTTAGGGTGGCCTTGGGTGGGTTCTGGTTGAGGATAGATGTGGTATTGAAGTTTCTGGATTCCTCTTTGGTTTGCTTCAATTTTCTTAGGGCAAGAGTAGGCAAAGTCAGCCGGGCATGGTGGCTCACACCTGTAATCCCAACACTTCGGGAGGCTGAGGTGGATGGATTGCTTGAGCCCAGGAGTTTGAGACCAGCCTGGGCAACATGGTGAAACCTCTTATCTACAAAAAAAAAATACAAAAATTAGCCAGGCATGGTGGCGCATGCCTATAGCCCCAGCTACTCCAGGGTGGGAGGATTGCTGGAGCCCAGGAAGCGGAGGTTGCAGTGAGCCATGCTAGTATCAAAACAATGGGACGCTTAAATTCAGATGACAGAGGGGCTGCCACCATAAACAATGAGCTGGTCTAGCCAGAATATACCCACCACAGTGGGAGACAAGATCACTAGAAAGAGAACTTGGAGAAATTAAGAGGACAGAGTATTAGAAGGATCATCAATGTTTACACCCAAATCACTAAAACAACAGTAACTTTTAGAGAGAGTGACAGAGCTAAACTCACTGAGAAATGAGAGTGAGCGGTGGAGGGAGGGAGTGACATCTCACCAATTAGGTTGAGTTGGTGATGCAATCCGATGGCAGGAGATTGCAGCTGGGGAATCTGGTCTGAATGTGGAATGAGGAGCAAAGGGCCATTATCTCTCTCTCCTGTAGTAGGAGAGGGCTGGGAGAAAAGAACCCACACAAAAGGCAGTCACGACAAACATGTCTACACTTTGACAAAGAAATTTCTTTTGATGTCAGAAAAAATAAAGCACTGTGATACCCATTCCACCAGAGCTTGATGAAGCCCAAGTTTCATTAATTAAAAAAAAAAAACCTGAGGCAGACTGTTAATTAGTAATCTATGTCTGATTATTTGCCACTTTTAGCAACAAAAGGGAAATATTCATCAACAAATAAAAAGTCATTATATGCAAAACTGGGTCAAACATTATCAGAAATTTTGCCCTTCAAACTTTGTGTCTTCTCAACCTAATTCTAGCAATCAGGTCTTTTGTTTGAGTGGCTTTAAGGCAGTAGAAGTAAAGTAAGGACCAGAATTTGAGTTACAGCAAAAGTGTGAGACCCTCAATTCATGCCAGCGTATTGGACTGCCAATCTAATTTCAGAAAAAAAGAAACATTATGAAGACATAACCCTATAATATGTCACTCTTCCTCTAACAAGACTTAACTTTTCATTAAGTCAGAGGTCTCCTTTGAGAATATAATGAAAACTGTGGACCCTGTTTCTAAGAAAATATGCAGAAACACAAGTGTAAAAACTTCTGCACATATTGCAGGATTTATTGTTAACCTCTTCTCTCCCTCCCCAAACACCCAGTCAGGCTAGGTAGAGTAATATCTGCAAGGGGGCTTCCTATGCCCTTGGGAGATAAATACAGTCAACAACTGCGGCATCAACTAATAATATCTACTAAAAAATATTACAAATCAAAAACCACTTCTTAATTCTTCATCTTCCGCTGCCATCATCTACCATCCAGATGCTCATTTTAGGGTCAGTCAAAAATATCTCAGAAAATACTAAGGTAAATAAAATATGCAACAGTTCTTGATTTTTTTTTTTTTCAACAGAGTCACACTCTGTCACCCAGGCTGGAGTGCAGTGGTGTGATATTGACTCACCGCAGCCTCCACCTCCCAGGTTCAAATTATTCCCATGCCTTAGCCTCCTGAGTAGCTGGGACTACAGGCGCGCGACCCCATGCCCAGGTAATTTTTTTTTTTTTTTTTTTGTATTTTTAGTAGAGGTAGGGTTTCACTATGTTGGCCAGGCTGGTCTTGAACTCCTGACCTCAGGTGATCCGCCCGCCTCGGCCTTTCAAAGTGCTGGGATTCCAGGCATGATCCACCACACCCGGCCTCTTGAATTTTTAACATTATCTTGCAAAGAGCTCAAAAAATGACTCAGGAAAGTACTCAAGACTCCAGCTGCCAGTTTTCAAGGGCAGACCCCAGCCCAAGCCAGTCTCATACATGTAAGAGAAATATATATATTACATATTTTTCCCAGATATCTCCAGGCACCTCAAAACTCAATCTAGAACTTCACTTACTATCCCCTTATGCACTGCCCTCTCCACAAAACCTAGAAAGAAAGGCTTCATTTGCGAGTGTTAAAGTCAAAAACCAGGCTTCTCTCTCCATCCCATCCACTACCCATCATCTGAAGACCACCACCATGTCCTATCAGGTCTGCCTCCTACCTAAAGCTTCTAAACTCTCCCCTCTGCTCCTTCCCAGCTACCTCAATCTCAGTTTTGGCTTCAATACCTCTTACCCTCTAACTGAGACAGCCACCCAAAGGTCCTCCAGAACCCCAGCCTTGCCTCATCCAGCACACACCCCACACCATCCATGCTCCACGTGGCTTCTAGAGCACCACTCAGAAGAACAAATCTGATCAGATCAGCCCTCTGCTCACAACCTTTCAGAGGAAGCAAGGCCTTCCCAAACCAGGAGTGAGAGAGAGGAGGCCATCTCAAGTAACCAAAAACACAGAGAAAAGGGAAAATAAAACAGAAAGTATGTAACCTGATATTACAGCTACGGTTTGTGGTGTGTGGTGTGTGCAGGGTGTGAGGTATGTATGTGTCAGGGAAGTAGTTCGGTGAATACTGCTCCTAGAAATTGGAAGCTTTTTTTATTTAATATGTCATATCTTTCAGACATAGAAATAGACAATAATAGGCAAAAGAAAATGGTACAAGGTCCATGACTGCAGTGAATCTCCTATCCAGATCTGCCTTTCAGGCAAGGCAATGCACAAATTCATTCCCCCAGCAGCTGAAGGCTCATAGCTGAGCATCCCTCCAGGAACTGCCCTTGGCCAAGTCACCTTGCCCAGATTTTCACCTCACCTCC
Organism: Pan paniscus; assembly: GCF_029289425.2. Classification (NCBI taxonomy): domain Eukaryota; kingdom Metazoa; phylum Chordata; class Mammalia; order Primates; family Hominidae; genus Pan; species Pan paniscus. The sequence continues at coordinate 164,295,992 of NC_073254.2, read as the reverse complement.
TTCCCAGGGTCAGCCGAAAGCCTACTGGTCAAGGCAAAGGTCCCCAGGCTCAACACATTGCCTCAAGTTGGGAAATCTCTGAAGGGCCATCCCAGCACCAGCATTCCCTATGAATCCAATGGTGGCCCTGCTGTAACTCAACTACACCTCAGCTTTTCCCTGGCCCAGTCCTTCTTCCCTCATTTCTTTCATTAACAGGAATTGTTCTCAAGTGCACACAAATCTCTGTCTCAAATTCTATTTCCAAGGAACTGGGCTTAAGACAATCATCACCCAGTTCACAAATCAGCATTATTTCATATTAGTTTAAGATTCTATTTCTATTTTCATTGAGGAATTAAATATTATAGATAAAACTGAAGAACCTCCTCTCTCACTATCTCTAAAGAAATCTAGTGTTTATAATTTCCATAAAAATTTTTGTATTTTGCTATATATTTATAATATGAATACATAAACACTGCAGGGTAATTTCTGCAGGTATATGAGCTTTATATACAGTACCAGTCAATACATTGTGCAACCTGATTTTTGTTTGTAGTCAAATTGTTTTTAAGATTTATCTATGCTGACATAATTAGCTCTTTAAAATACAACCTAAATCAAATATGTCAAAATATTACCAGCCTGGCCAACATGGTGAAACCATGTCTCTACAAAACATACAAAAAAAAATTAGCTGGGCATGATGGTATATGCCTGTAATCTCAGCTATTCAGGTGGCTGAGGCACGAGAATTGTTTGAACACAGGAGGGGGAGATTGTAGTGAGCCGAGATGGCGCCATTGCACTCCAGCCTGAGCAACAAGAGTGAAACTCCATTTCAAAAAAAAAAAAGTCAAAATATTAACAGCTGATAAATTTCAAATGAGGGCACTAGCATATCTGATATATCATTTCCTGTACATTTTTTTAGATTGAATACTTCAGGATTTTAAAAATGATAAATATATAAATATATATTTTTTTAATTTTAAAGCCCTTTAAAAGATTCACCATTATGCTTAGGATACAATCCAAACTCCTAAAGATGGCTTATAACACTCTTCATTAACTGGTCTCAGCTTCATTCTCCAGCATCCTGCTTTAGCCATATTGAAAACCTCACAATTCTCACCTCCAAACCTCTTGTCATCAACTCCCTCTGTCTTAACAGCCTCCCCACATCCCCACTCATTCTTTCAGATCTCAGCTTAGATATCTACTCTTCCAAGATGCCTTCCTTGAAGCCCTGGGATGTCAGGTACCCCTCCCGTGAGCTCACACAGCAATCTGTGCTGTTTTTACTTTTACAACTGTGTAACTGCCTGTTTAATCTGTTTTCTTAAATTCCTGCGTACCTGCCCTCTCTAGGTGACAGACAGTCGACAACTGGAACTGTGTCTTATTCACCATGTGCCAATCCACAAGCCTAACATGTTGTAGAGGCAAGGCAACAAAGTACTATGCAAAAGTCTCTTACTGGCCAAAGCAAAAACTTGGGTACCACCAAGAGACAACCCAAGAATGTTTGCAAGTGTTTACAAATGAGAACTTTTGTTTTTTCTTGAAGGTTAAGGGAACCACCATTTCTGAAATATCAGCATATATAGTAGATTTTAGTTATCCACTGAATGTAAAGGAAGATGAACTTACAAACAGTATGACAATAACAGCCTCTTCTTTCTTCTATTCCCAAAACCTCCACAGCAGAGCATCACGTTAAGGAAAGCATTTGTTACCTGAATTATTATAATTTCTGAGCATCCCAGCTTTATTAACTGAACTCCAGGGCCTTTCTACCACTTAAGAATTCCCTAAATGTAAGATATTTCTCAACATCTGCTCCTAATTTATTTTTAATTTGCATTTATTCTATCCTATTTGTTGAAGCTGAAATTACTAATAGAGGATGACGTTATCTTCACAGCATCACATTAGACTACTCTTTAAAGTTCCTCTGAAGTAGTTTTCCAAACTCTTTTAGTATATAGATTTTCTCTTAGCTGTGCAAGAGTTTTACCTTCATTTAAGATGAGATTAACATTACCTTTCTTTGCTACTTTTTCAAAGAACTGTTAATAGTATACTGCATAGACATATATAAACCATCTGTTTTCTCATTTTCATCAACTTTTTCCTAAAGCATGACCCTTCTTTCAGAATATATATAGAAAAAAATACAGATCCTATTGCAGCTGAACTGAATTTGAAGTTCCCTATATAAACTGACCAAGAGGTACTGTGAGAAAAACAGCAGTAGTCAACTTCAGTAAGAAGTAGAAGTAACTGTAAATGGTTAAGAAATTGATCAAGAAAATTCTAGAGAAAAAGCTAATAACTGAAAGTGTTGAAAATTTGAATTACAGTACGATTTGAAAAACTACATACCTCATTGAAAACATAAAGCAAATCCCACCAAGGTGAAGTTTACATTGCGGCTTTATAGATACTGTTACTAAAAAGTCCCACAAAGGTGAAATTTACCTAGAGGCTTTAAACATACTGTTACTAACTAACAAATCCCACAAAGGCGAAGTTTACATAGAGGCTTTGCACACCCTGTTACTAACTGCTAACCACTTTTCACATCCTTTCCCCTGCTCAGTCTCCTCTTTTACCACTCTGGTCCAAGTCCTTATACTCCTTAACCTCAATTTTTCCACAACTCTTACCTGTTCCCTGCCTCCCCCTAACTCTGCTACCTTCCAAATTTATCTTTCCTACTGCCAGCCAAGTCATCTTTCTGAAAAACAGTTCTGAGCTAGTCATTAACTCACCTAAAATCCTGTAGTGGCTTCTTACAGGGAAAGATCAAATAAACTCTGCTTCAAAAGGGCTTTCGAAATCTGACCCCAGCTTCTCCCATCATCCCCATTACCCCAGCCACACTCAGTTACCAGGGACAGACTTCAAATGCCTTGCTCTTTTCTCATCATCTGCAATGTTCTTCCCACACTGTCCACAGCGCTGCCTCTTACACATCCTTCAAGGCACACCTCAAATTCCTTGCCTCTTTCACGCTCTCTTACTCAAACCTACCCTCATTCCAACCAAAGCAAGAACCCATCCTTCCTCCCTCCATGTGTCCCTGGTTTGTGTGGGGATGTTTATTGATGTCTTTCTTTCCAACTAGCCTGAGAGCATCTTAAGAACAGAGGTGGGTCTTGCTTATCTCTGAGCCCAGCATCTAACAATGAATGAACAATAACCATTTGCTGAATGAATGAGGTATGTATGCAAGCAAGTGTAATTTTTAAAACCATTAAAAGGCATAGCAAGTCTTTTTTTTTTTTTTTTTGAGACAGAGTCTCACTCTGTTGCCCAGGCTGGAGTGCATTGGCACAATCTCGTCTCACTGCAACCTCTGCCTCCCAGTTCAAGCGATTCTCCTGCCTCAGCCTCCCAAGTAGCTGGGATTACAGGTGAGTGCCACCACGCCTGGCTAATTTTTGTATTTTTAGTAGAGACAAGGTTTCAGCATGTTGGCCAGGCTGGTCTTGAACTCCTGACCTCAGATGATCCACCCACCTTAGCCTCCCAAAGTGCTGGGATTACAGGCATGGGCCACTGCACACGGCCACAAGTCTTTGTTAAGCACTTACTGTGTGTGTGGAGAATAAGCTAAAGGCTAACATCAGAAAGTCAGATGAAAAAAGGCATATAGACATACACAAGCCAGAAGGGCCACAAACAGAAATGAAGAGTGAACACGTGGGAAAGATTGATTCTGGCATGGAGATTGCAGAGAGAGTAGAACACGTGGTGGCACTGATGCTGATGTTTTAAAGATGGAGTTTGCAAAACTGGGGACGCAGGGAGAAGGAGAACAATCAAGCCCAGAACACAAAACAAACGAAGTCACAGAGGTAAGAAAAGGACCATGGGCAGTCTTCACCTGGTGCCCTCTGCCTCCTTCATGGTGGTTTTTGGGGCGAGGGGGAGGGTGGGTCAGTGCTGTTAGAAAGTAGGATGGTGGCCACGAGCAGTGGCTCACGCCTGTAATCCAGTATTTTGGGAGGCCAAGGCAGGCGGATCACTTGAGGTTAGGAGTTCAGGACCAGCCTCGGCAACATGGTGAAACTCCACTTCTACTAAAAATACAAAAAGTAGCCAAGCATGGTGGCAGGCACCTGTAATCCAAGCTACTTGGGAGGCTGAGGCAGAAGAATCACTTGAACCTGGGAGGCGGAGGGCTGAAATTGAGTCACTGCACTCCAGCCTGGGCAATGGAGCAAGACCCTGTCTCAAAAAAAAAAAAAAAGAAAGAAAGAAAGAAAGATAGGATGGCATGAGACTTCCCTAAATGTCTCCCTTAGAAATATATGCAGAGAGACCCCCTCTCTGAGCAATCTGCCATGATGCCAAGGCCCTCAGAATAAGGTATGTCTGACACCAAATGCCCAACAAGGCTGCCCTGAGACAGCAAGCATATGCATGTGTTCCGAAAACATCAACACTCTTCTAATTTACAACACATTACATATCTTGAAAAAGCACATGCAAGTTCAAATAATTCAAGTCAACTCTGATTTTTCTATACAAACTATCAAAATGGGAGTTAATATATAATTAAGGGTCTGATATGTTAACATTATAGAACTGGCCATTGATTTCACATGTAAAAACACAAAAGTAAACATTTTTAGATTTGCTAATACGGCATTTTCTAATCACCTAAAGGAACTAGATGAGGTAACAGAGTAAACTAGAACACACACAGTTTTATTTATGAGCCCCCCACCGAAAAAGCTGGGCTTTAGGGTAAGGCCAGGAGCCTTTAACACTAAATAAGATGGAGATTCATCCTCCCACCCCTGAGACAATATTTACATTTTAAATTTTAAAAGATAATATAATTTCAAAACTGGCAATATAACAATCACTTTAAGAAATTGGTCATGTACAACTTAGGACCAAATGTTGTTTTAAAGTCTATTTGCTTCGGGGTATTTTATTACTTTTATTTTGCAGTTTCTTAGTTTCAAATAAATCTGAAAAGGCTTCCTCCTGTTTCATGAAAACTTACTCCACATTTGAACATGGCCAACCTCTGCACCAAAGTCTCTGTTCTAACATAGATTACCAGCCCACTCACACCTTTCCAGTGGCTCCATTTTTGATCCTTAATCTTAAAACTGCCTGAGGAGCAGGTCTCATTAAATTTTGAGATGTGATCTCAAATACCACACAATGATATACAAAGAAGCAATTACGTATCTCAAGTCACTCTGAAGGTTATTTTATCAAAGAAGAAATAAAGATCCCTTCCTGTATCTTCAAAGAGGTAAAAGATTAAAGCTCAAAAGACAGGTAAATAACCCCAAAGATCTGCAAATAACTCAAGGTCTATAAAAGGTTTGGGGTTTGTTATTTGACTTGATTTGGTTTGGTTAACTGAATATAAGGATATCACAAGAGGCCGGGAACCATGGCTCATGCCTGTATTTCCAGCACTTTGAGAGGCTGAGGTGGGTAGATCACTTGAGGTCAGAAGTTCGAGACCAGCCTGGCCGACATGGTGAAACCCCATCTCTACCAAAAATACAAAAATTAGCCAGGCATGGTGGCACACACCTGTAGTCTCAGCTACTCATGAAGCTGAGGTGGGAGAATCACTTGATCCTAGGAGGCAGAGGTTGCAGTGAGCTGAGATGGCACCACTGCACTCCAGCCTGGGCAACAGAGCAAGAGGAAGACTACGGCTCAAAAAAAAAAAAAAAATCACAAGACTTTTGGGCTGTTTCTACAGATCCACAGGGAAAATGCTACGGTGGTCTATGTCACTTAACTCTTTAATTCATCTTCACATAAAAATCACTATACATCTTTTAAAATTCACTCATTTTAAAGAATGGTAGGCAAATTATTTCAAAAGCAAGCATAGTTATATTAAATGTCACCTATTTAGAATTAAAAAACAGGGAGGCAAATATTAATACATATATAATACATTTCTCTAACCACCCCCCCTTAAGATAAGAAAACTAGCATAGAGGTTGAATGTGAGGAGTTTTTTTCCCACCGTGATTCAAAAACACATCTGTCTTTGAAATAATGTAATAGAAAATATACACAATACATTTTTATAATGAATGCATTAGTGGACTCTAAGCTGATGCATTCCCTAGAAAAAGAGTTCAAGATGTGATGTTACGCTCACAGCAAGAAGACCTTGAATACACTGCAGCAATAACTAAGGAGCGCAGTGGAGAAATATGTCGGCACTAGATATATTGGTATCATCTTCTGGTTCAATGGGCCAAAATAAGAAATGCACCAGGTTTCATCACTCTCCTGACCCACTTTCCTCACTTTTAACTTCACCCAACACAACCCAAACTCTTCAAAATACAGTGTAAAAGAAAAAATGCCCAACATCATGAAATCTATTATCTTTTCAAATTATTTAAAGGGAAGTGTTTATAAGTAGAAATAATAAACGTTGTAGCTTTCCTTGCTCCTCTAAAATGCAGATCATTTTCACTTTGGTTCTATGACTTTTAAACCTTCCTTCCTTGTCTATAAATTAAGAGCACTAAAGAGAATAGCCCACAGAACTTGTTAAAACTCCAGATGCTGGGACCCCACCCCACATATCTGAGTCTGGACCCAGAAGGGTGGTTCTGACATAAAGCTTGAATTAGGAACTCCATATGTGAGAAGCTCAAAACCTAGTTTTCAAAATAAAAGCATGTGCATAAATCTACATATTGACTGGATCAATGTTAAATAACATGACTCACACATAGCCTTTGAGGGGCAAGTGAACAAATCAATTAGTATCAACCTCAAAATGCTATTTCCTGCACCAAAAATCTTTTGCATATAAATATTGTATACCAAAATCTTAATTAGAGAATGGAGTTGAAGAAATTTGCAAAAATTAAGACTATAAAATTAAAGAAAAAGATCTAAAGAGATCATACTTTTGAAATTATACAGATGTGTTAATTTCAAAGCTGTACCACTTTAGAGACACAAAGTCATATTTTTTACTGGATTCCTCTGCTACATCAGAAATGCCCTTATATGCTTTTCTCTACACTTTGAAAAAAGATTTTGTTCCATAATTAAATGTTAAAAGGATTGAACTGGATGTAACTAGCCACCCGTCCACATACCAAAAAAGGCTCATTCGAAAATATTCACACAAAAAATGTGACTCTCATGCTCTATGTGTTGTTGAGCTCCACTGCTATGAAAGACAGATCTGCATTTTTTTTAAACTTAATTTCTTAAAAGTGAAGGTGAGGTTATACCACTGTAAACCTTAATCTTAGCTGCCAGGTGCGCATACACAGACATTTCCCTTATTAACCGGGCCAAGAGAATGTGCTTCTGATAGAAGAGCCCCACAGGATATTAATAAACGTCAGGTATTTGGTTGTTTAAAGGCACAAATGCAAAGATTGGAAAACCACATGGATGCTGGAAACTACCTGCTTCCTGGAATTGACATGTGCAAATCCAGTGTCACAGGAAGTAAAAGCGAAAGGACTGGGACCTGGTTTCAATTTCTCAGTCCAAAAGCCATCATCTCGAGAGTAAGTATACATTAAGAACTCATACTGCCTCACATTTCAAATATTGAAATAAGTCTATTTATTATTAAACAGTTAAGGCATATAAAAAGATAAAAATATAACACAGTAAATGTCTATGCCTCCACACAATTTAAGGGGAGAAAAAAAAATCCAGCCAATGCATCTGAAACCACTTCAGCAGAGTACCCTTTCTCCATTGCTTTAGATTAAATTTTAACTAATATTTACAGCTGCTCAAATAGTCTTGCATGTTGACTTGTTCCCAGAAAAATCATCATATCAGCATCTAGTTCAAACTTCTGGGTACAAATAAGGTTCAATAACATTGAGTTCTCTGTTCTGTCTATATAATTAACGTACTTCCTTTGCTTAGAATCATCCTCAGCAGTTCACGTTTTCCAGTCGGGAATGGATCTCCTCTAAAAGTTTCACAACCATAGTAACAGGTCATGAGAATCACATTAATACAAAAAAACTTTCTCATGATTGCACTACTTCAGCATAATGAGGTAACAACATGGAGAATATTTTTACAAGCAGGACAAGAATAGCTGCCCTTCTCTGCCAGAGTTGAATTTCCATCAGGGTTACTGTCTATCACTACAAATCCCCAGGGCTCATGGAAAAAAACAAACCTGCTCAAAGACCTCCCTTCAAAGCACAGGTATTCCAGCCAAGGAAAGCTTCAGGAGAAACAAAAAATGAACTATTTTTTCACAGTCCCTTGAGCTGTTTAGAAAAATCCCCTCACAGATACTGCTTTAAACATAAAAGAAAGAAATAGACCGATGACTGCCTAAATACAACTTAACTACTGTCTTTCCTCAAGAAAGGCCTCAGAAAGATAAACAAATAAGGTAATCCTCCTCAGAATTTTCATAACACTGAATCTTGTTAAGCAAGTTTACTTTCCAAACATAGCAGTTTTCAGGAGGCTTGCTATAAATGTAACCTGGTATAATATTTCATATTTAATAATTTGTTTTATTTTTATTTCACTGGTCTCTCTTTGCTTCCTTCCCCTACACTCCTCAACCAACCCTTTCAGTACCACAGATACCTATCTGGGCATCAGACTGGGACCTACACTGTGCCAAATGTCAGTCCTTATGAAATCCACTACCTTTTTTTTTTTTTAACTTCAGCTCGTTAAAAGCCTTGAGCAGTAGTCAGAAGAAAAGAGAAAAAGGAATTCACGTCAGAAACACATTATCCATTTCTCTATCTTCCACCCAAAGGACTGTTTGTCCTCTGGTATTTTCCCCTTTGCTAACTCAACAGAGAATGACAGAGACTAGAGCCAAAAATCAAGAAAGGATGCAACTGGCCCAGAAGCAGTAGGCTGTGTCTCTTACAATTGGCCTTCCCTTGTCAGGGCTCTGAGATACTAACCTGGGGTCCAGAGGAGCTCTACCTCACAGCCCAGGGTCCCACCCCTGAAAACTACAAAAAAAGAGATAGAAGAGCTGTATAAATACAATTAATACAGTGCAAAATGTGTAAGGGACAGAATTAGGCACAAAATGAAGAAGAGTCACCGGGCAGCAATGGAATAAAATGTCTTGTGAGTTAGGAGACTGGGCACTCCATAGAGGTCAAATGCAGGGTTTCTAGAGTCAGATCATCTGAGTTCAAATGCCAGCTCTGGCACTTCCAGACTCTGTAGCATTTATCATTGAATAAACATTTATTGCTCACCTATTATGAGCCAGGCATTGGGCTCAGTACCAGGGATGTACTGGTCCCTGCTCTTGGGGAGTTAATTAAAGTGCAGCAGTCCCCAACCTTTTTGGCACCAGGGACCAGTTTCATGGAAGACAATTTTTCCAAGGGACGAGGGGGATGGTTTTGGGATGAAACTGTTCTACCTCAGATCATCAGGCATTAGATTCTCATAAGGAGCAGGCAACCTAGATCCCTCGCATGTGCGGTTCACCATAGAGTCTCGCTCCTATGAGAATCTAATGCTGCCGCTGATCTGACAGGAGGCAGAGCTCAGGCGGTAGTGCTTGCTCAGCCACCACTCACCTCCTGCTGTGCCACCTGGTCCCTAACAGGCAACGGACTGGTACCAGTCCAGGCCCTGGGGGTTGGGGAGCCCTGTTCTAGTGGGAAGGCTATTAATGAACACACAGTACCAGAAAAGGTACCAGAGAGTGCTAAGAACAACACAGGGAACGTAAATACAGAGATGCAGTCAAGAGTGACTGGGAGAGCTACTTTCTAAAGTCAGCAAGGAAGATCTCCGAAGAGGTGACATTAGGCCTACATCTAAATGACAAGAAGGAACCAGCCAGGCAAAGATGGAAGAAGAGAGATGTGCAAAGGCCCTGAGGAAGACACACCAGGCCTTTGGAGAAATAGAAAGAAGTCCAGTGCCACAAATCACTTCAGTATGGCTCACATTTATCATCTACAAAATGGTGGTTGTGAGGATTAAACTGTTAGCACCACATCTGCACACAGAATGTGTTCAATTAGTGTAAGTTGCTAGAATCGTCATCATCAGCAGCAGCAGTGAGATGCCATCATTGGAGGTGTGCAAACAGAGACTGGGTGAGCACATCACAGGAATGGCTGGGTTATAGGGCCTCTAAGGTTCCCTCAACAGTTAGATCCTAAGATTAGACAAGAAGAGAAAATGCAAAGGAAGAAATGATAAAATTGTTACACACAGGCTTCCAGCCCAAGGTCTCTTGAAGAACACATTGAATTATCCAAAAATGTGAAGCTTGCCCAACTATTTCATTCATCAAACAGTTCTTTCCCAGCTGAGAGTCTATAATCCCAAACTGTCAAGAACTCCACATGGAGCCAGCTGACACACTGTCCTTAGCCCTGAGGTCTACTCTTTCTACAGGGCTCTGGGATAAAACCACAACAACACTGACAGCAACAGAAAAGGATGACTTATTCTGTGTTACTAGCTTTAATGTATGTTAATTATTGAATGAAACAGCAGTGAGGATATTCTTCGATTGTATATGCATCCCAAACCATTTTATTATTTCATGTTTAAAATGTTCCAAGCAGAACTTTCTGCATCACATACTCTACTGGCAATAAATTTCACTTTTTAAAAATTCTTAGTCTCGGCCTATTGTTTCAAAATATTTACTAACTTGTTGAACTTTCTAAAGCCTACTAATTAAGGCTGTTAATAATACAGTACTTGATGATGAACTTGGCATATGTGCTTTTAAGTTAGAGAAAGACAGGTCTACTTTTACCCAACACCAAATCCTTGGTCATTATAGATCAAATTCTTTCCAGTTCCTTTCTAAAACTCACCCAAACCCAAGGCAAGTATACTACAACCATAAATAAATACATGGCTTTGTATTTATGAAACTACTTCATTACGTACCCTTGACAACTTCCTATTTCTGTTTAGATGGTGGAAATGGCTTTAAAATTATAAAATTTAAAAAATTATAATATTCACAAATGGCACGAAACAAAGTAATACTAAGTGAGGACAATAAAAATAATCACAATAATTTAACATAAAATGCATAGACATTTTTATTATGCCAATTTAATTATGCCAGCCTTTTGGATTGTCCAAACTCGAGGATTTGGAGAGCAGAAACCACACTCTCCGTCCCCCCACTTTCATCCAATTTCCCCCCAAAAAAGAAACCTGGAAGAGCAGATGAGGATCAAAATTTTCCTAAAGGAAAGTATTCCCTTTTAAAAAATGGAAAAGCAACCAATTTGGCATAGAGCATGTAGACAGAGGATCTTTAAAATACATATATGATATGTAGACAATTCCTATGACTTAATCTAAACTAAAAATCTCTTAAAATATGTGAGTTTTAGAGTACCATGAAATATTACCTCTGTATAGTAAGCATTTGCCTTAAAAGAATCAAAAAAAGTCCCTTAGAGGAAGCCAGATTGGGACTAATGGGTCCATTCAAATCCAAATTTATCTACTGGCTTTTGCAACATAATTCAGCCAAAAGAATGTGATTCATATCTGAGCTATATAACAACTAAATTTTCAGTGTGTTTTGAAGTAGATGCCACCACAAAAAAAGTAATAGTCATAACCTTGGCATCTAAACACTCTAAGCAATTTGATAATCTTTAAAAATATAAGAACTCGGTAATGTGGGTTCATTGAAGAACTTTAGAAAATATAAATCAGCAAAAAAAAGTAATAATCTCAAATGCCAAGATGACCACTATTAACATTTATTGTATACTTCACTAATTTTTTAAAAAACATTTTTCATATAAATGACTTCATATAATACATACTTGTTTACTTACTATATCAAGAACACACTTCTATGTTCATACACACACACACACACATCACACACATCTGTATCACTTTTTATGAATGCTTAATCTTCTACTTTATGGATATACCCTAATTTAGTTACCTCTACTGAGATCATGTATGATCTGTTCAGATGTGCTAGAGTAAAGAAACAGAATAATAGGTTTAAACAACTATTTCCTAAAGCTATTTGACCATAACATCCTTTTGTGAATTACACATTAACAATCCTAGAACTTTTGATCTTTTCGAAATACTTTGGGAAATAATGATCTAACCAATTCCTAATATTAGATTTTCATGGTGTTTACAATGTTTTCTATTATAAATGATACTGTGATCAATTTCTTGAGTGTACCTTTTTATGTATTGCCTAGGGAAAAACTCTAGAAACAGAATTACTCAGTTAATTGATATGCATGTGTTAAAAACATGTTATCATTTTTGCCAAATTGTTCCCCAGCAATATTTGAGGTTCATCAGCCTTTTTAAAAGATAATTTTAAATTAAAATAGTTTGGGAGTTTATATGTTCATTATATATACACGATATTTCTGAAATTAGATAATTACTCTTTTATGGACACGGCTAAAGTACAAGTTATAAATATCAAAGGTCTTACTAGAATGAAGGTTGACTCAGAAAACTATTTAGGAATATACCTCCTCACAATTTATAGAAAATGACTAGTATGGAGACATTAAATCGTCTCTCTTCCATTTTCCTCTGTTATATTTACATATGTCTGAATATGTATTCCGTACTCCTAAGATGATATTAACAATCCCTTACATTTTTGTAGTATCTTATACCACTAAAACATTGAAAACAAAAAGAATTTTACAGGAAGAGAACATCCTCAAAGCATATTTTAAAACAAGATATTAAGCTATACCTTCAAAAGACCCGTCAAGCTACACAATAGTTGCTACATATTTACAGCCAAATCTGTAATAACTAAAATCTTTATCAATCAACCAACACCGGTATCATGGAGGAAAATGTGTATTTTAAGACAGTTAATTTAGATCTTATTTTCACTGTGTATTTCTACAGTTTCACATAATAAGAAATAAGCTCCTAACATAACATAAAGATGGTTCACACAGCAAAAACAGGCTTTGGGTTCCTTTTTTGTCTTTAAAGTGACACTGGATGTAATTTTATACCTCAAAGTAACTTTTCAAAGTTACTTAAGTATAGTGTTCACACTCAGGGTGGAGTTCTGTGTAATTTTCAAAGCTGAGAAGTGTTCTGCCTGTTCAAAAATATCTCCCCTTTGAGTTTGTCTCAGAATCATATTTGAAGCTTTTTAAAAATACAGAAATTTGTATTCAATGGGTCTGGAATGGAGCCAATGCATCTGCGTTTTTTAAAACTCCCCAGTTGATTCATCTGTACAGCCAGAGTCAAAAAGCACTCGGTTATATAAAAAGATTGGAGGAGGGGGTGGTATCCTGAGGACCCCAATTTAACTGTTCGCGTGAAAACCATGAATCTGTCTGAGTCTGGTTTATTAGATTACCTAGGTGAAAATTTTACCTTGAGAAGGCTCATAAGATATTTCAAGGTAGGACACCTGTTGGTCTATCAATGGCTACGAACAGGGATGGGGGTGAGGATATATGGTAATGAAATCAAACTGTGAAAGATCTTTCCTGCCAGAAACTGTGGCACTTCCTACATTAAGCATATAATCCCTTCAATTTCCAGAAAATAGAAAGAAAAATGTTCGGTCGTATTTTATTTTAATGGAGTAGTCTTCCAAATGAACAACCTTTAGCTACAAGCAGCAGTTTCACTAAGCAATGCCAGTTGACATACAGTTAGACAAAATTGGGTTGAGAAAGGATAGGACACTCAGAGATATTATACCTTTTACATATACCTTTTACAAAATTATAGTCATTTGTCAGAATTCAGTTTCTCAAAAGAACTTCACCTCCAAGAAGCTCTTGCAAGAACAATGCAAATCAATCCAAGAAACATAGGTTTTCTAAATACATAAAAATCCATAGCTTTCTTGAGCTTCCTTTACTTACCAGATCTGGACTTAATGATTTCACTGAATTCGTTCTGCCCATTGTCAGGACTGGCTTCATGTTCTCCATACTTGGCCATCTTGCCAGAGTTTCAAGATAATCCAAAAACTTTACCAAGTCCTCTTTCTAAGGGTTTCGACTTCCTACGATGGTTCAGCTTGACATCAATACCTAAAAGGAAAAGGGAAAGTACTGACTTGAAAAAATATATTTATATATTTCATATAGTTATTCGTAGTAACTATTCATTCACCAAATATTTATTGAGTGCCTACCACGTGTAAAGCACCAAGCCAGGCAATGGTGTTATGACTATCAACAAGAGACATAGCCTCTGCCATTACGGCGCTTATGCACACTAAGCAATTAATTACATAATGAATTATTTCATTACAATACTGATAGACTACAAATCATACAAAGGAGAAGCACAGAGTATTAAGAGCATACAGCAAAGGAGTCTGACCTGCCCTGGGCAATTAGAGAAGGCTTTCTTGAAGAGACATTTGAGCCAAGCCTTTAAAGATGACAAGAATTTAATTAGCCAAAAAGGGAAACAGAAAGAGAAAAGGTAAGAGCTTCCTATGCGAAGTGGCAGAAAGAATCATGGAGCAGTCAAAGAGTGGAGCACAAGCCAGTGTTTCTGGAAAGAAGACAGCCAAGAGACAAGTGTACCTGTTGAACCAGGTGAAGAAGCTGGGCAGGACCAGGGATAGGACCATGGAGAACAGGTCAAGGGTTTGTGTCTTTATCTGAAGAGCAATGGGGAGCCAGTAGATGGTTTAAAGGAGGGAACCAACATGGTCAAATTGGCCTTTTTAAAAGATCGTCAAGGGACGGGCACGGTGGCTCATGCCTGTAATCCCAGCACTTTGGGAGGCTGAGGCGGGTGGATCACGAGGTCAGGAGTTCGAGACCAGCCTGGCCAGCACAGTGAAACCCTGTCTCTACTAAAAATACAAAAAAAAAAAAAAAAAAAATTAGCCAGGCATGGTGGTGTGCACCTGTAATCCCAGCTACTCAGGAGGCTAATGCAGGAGAATTGCTTGAACCTGGGAGGTGGAAGTTGCAGTGAGCTGAGATCACGCCACTGCACTCCACCCTGGGCAACGAGAGTGAGACTCCATCTCAAAAAAAAAAGACGATTGTGGCTTGTAGGTAGACCACAGTAATATGTGGGGAACTAGTGAAGACTATGGCAGAATATAGCAAAATGCAAATTAAGGAACCTAGCTCATGGGTATATGAATGCTGAATGAAAATTTCTTGCAACTCTTCTGTATGTCTGAGAATTTTTTCATAGTAATATGTTGGGGAAAAATTCCTAATCATAACCAAGTGATCAAAATTCACATAACCAATCATGGGGCATCATGCAATTGAATGGAAAATCACCACATCATCTACACAATATCCTTGCCAAGATGTTGAACGTGAATCTTCTCATGAGCAGACAAATCTAGACTGTGGCTAGTTTTCAAAAGAAATGGCCTGGTTTCTTCAAAACTGTCAGTGTCTTGAAAACCAAAATTACCTGGGAGAGGGGGAACTTTGTGAATTAAAGGAGACTAAATAGACATGACAATGAAATGTAATCTTTGATTGAATTCAGAATTTTAAAATATAACATTTGAGGATCATTTGAAAAATCTGAATTTGGACTATGTATTAGACAATATTATTGTATCAATGTTAAATTTCTTTAACATTAATTATGGTATTGTTGCAGGAGAATGTCTTTGATTGTAAGAGACGTGGTGAAATATTTAGCAATGAAGTGTGATGGTATCTTCAACTTAAGTTCAAACAGAATAGCATATATCTGTCTATACTGATATAGGTATATTTAGGTTGATATATGTATGTAGATGTATATATGCATACACACAGACAGACAGAAAAATGCAGTAAGTATTGTAAAATAAGTGGGAAAACTAGGCCAGGCAAGGTGGCTCACGCCTGTAATCCCAGCACTTTGGGAAGCCAAGGCAGGTGCATCACCTGAGTTCAGGAGTTCGAGACCAGCCTGGCCAACATGGTGAAACCCCATCTCTACTTAAAAAAAATACAAAAATTAGCTGGGTGTGGTGGCAGGTGCCTGTAATCCCAGCTACTTGGGAGGCTGAGGCAGGAGAATCACTTGAATCCAGGAGGCGGAGGTTACAGTGAGCCGAAATTGTGCTATTACTCTCCAGCCTGGGTGACAAGGGCAAAATTCCATCTCAAAAAAAATAAAGTAAGTGGGAAAACTTGTTAAAGGGCATCTGGGGCTAGGCGAGGTGGCTCACAGCTGTAATCCCAGTACTTTGGGAAGCTTAAGCGAGAGGATTACTTGAGCCCAGAAGTTTGAGATCAGCCTAGGCAACATGGTGAGACCTTGTCTCTACTCCATGTACATAAAAATTTAAAATAATAAAATAAAATAAAATAAAAAGGACATCTGGGTGTTTATTGTGCTATTCTTTCTATTGTAATATTATATGCAGGAAACAAGTGTGGTCTAAACAAGAGTAGATAGAAAGAAATGGGTGAATATGTGGGATATTTAGATATCAAAGAAAGTCAATAGGATTTGGGAATTGATTGGATATGAGAGATTCATATCCAATGTGCAAAATGTGCAAAATGACTCCCCAATTTTGGCTTTGGCAATTAGGTGAAGTGTGAGTCATTGAGCTGGGCAACACTGAGGATAGCAGGCTGGGAGAAAGGAATCATCAATGTAATTTGGATTTGCAGAGCTTGAAATGCCTCTGAGTTATATAAGCGGAGATGACAAAAAGAGAGTTGGGCCCAGCATGGTGGCTCATGCCTGTAATCCCAGCTCTTTGGGAGGCTGAGGCAGGCAGATCACTTGAGGTCCAGAGTTCAAGACCAACCTGGCTAACACTTGAGGTCAAGAGTTTGAGACCAGCCTGGCCAACATGGTGAAACCCTGTCTCTACTAAAAATATAAAAATTAGCCAGGCATGGTGGCAAACACCTGTAATTCCAGCTACTCAGGAGGCTGAGGCAGGGGAATTGATTGAACTCAGGAGGTAAATGTTGCAGTGGGCCAAGATCGCTGCCACTGCACTCCAGCCTTGACGACCGAGTGGGTGAGACTCCATCTCAAAAAAAAAAAAAAAAAAAGAGAGAGAGAGTTGGATATAAAGGATTGGATCATCAATCTGACAGATTTTATGAGAGTCTAAAAAACTTTTTTCATTTTTTATAGGCTCTACTACTGCTAATAATTTATGGATTATTATATGATTACATTCTTTCATTCAAGTACATAACTATAAAGGATTTGCTAAATTCTTAAGTGTATTTTATTATATTCAAGAATCAAAAACTTTGTTCAGAAGAATGTCTATAAAAGTTTATTATGGAATTAAGTTTGCCCAGGGAAAAATTCTCTGTCCTGGAAAGATCTACAGTGTATCACTTTGGAGCAGTATCTCTAATGCTTTTCTTCACAATTGGTCTTAGCCAAGATCTCCACTTCTATGCTACCCAAAGTCTTTATTCACCCATAAAAGAGAAAAGTCAACTGTTTACACACTACTTTATTCCATTTGCACATTATCAGTAACACTTCTTCACTATAATGTTTCACTTGCCACTCTCCTCAAGGTGATTTTTCAAATTTTTCTCTTCTTGATAATGAAAATCCCTTACAGGTTGCAAAGATACAGCAGAAAAGGTGATCAGAGTACAGGGGAAAATGGGGAGAAAGAAGAATAACAGAAGGCTATTTAAATAGTGATAGCCACTGAGGTTACTTGCCATTAATGGCCAGAGGAATTTGAGTACACTTAAGGCAAAGGATGACTCCTTCTAATTGCCAAATGCAGAATCTTTGGTTCTCAGGAGACAGAATCAAAGTTTCACCACGAACAATGCATCCCAGTGTGACCCTCCCTCTTCCACACCTATAAAATGGAGGGAACACCATCTTCACAGAAGGCTAGGTGAGAAACTGAGAATCAATGAATGAGATGTTGCTTTAGAAGCTTCAAGCCCTATACAAATGCAACTTATTGTTACCTCTGCCCTAGATTTCCCTTCCCTTAAATGATATTCTGTAAAAGCCAGATGTTCTTACTGAAACCAATCCAGTCAAGTCGATATTCACTAACTCTCCCTTCAGAACGCTTCGGGCTGTCATATGGACCACCAAGCAAGAGTGTATGAAATAAACATAAGGTGTTTAAAAAATAAACATAAGGTGACGGCCTTAAAGACAAAACTAATGTTTCAATTTTTTAAGATTTTAGGAATTATACAATGAATATATGTATATAATTTTTATTTTGTACTATATTTTATGTATATAGCACATATATATCCAACAGTGTGCATTATGATGGAAATGCTGTGTAATGCAAACACTATTCATTAATTTACTATAGGAACCAAAACCTAGGAATGATTGAGATAGTAGAAAAGGAAGCCAAGCGGACAAGAGTTTGCTGCTCTGCTTGAAACACAGTAAAAGAAAACGGTGAGTGCCAAGAACTGCCATTTACACTCGGAAGCGCTCCAGGGAAGGTTAATACTACTGTGATTAATACTGTTTACAGAGCCAATAAATTTTAGGTAAACACCCAAAGGAGAGTTAAAGAGTTGTCTCATCGGTCCCATAAAGGCTGGTAAAAGGGGCGGGGAATGGTTCCACGCCAACCCTGTCCGTCACCGCAGAACTACCCACAAGCTTCGCATTCCTCCACCTCTCCCCTGACCCTGAGCTATCCGCAGGCTGCGTCTCCCACGCCCACCGCCAACGAACCGGGAGGGCCCAGATCGACTTCCTGAGGCCGGTGCAACTTACAAAGGAATGGATGCGGTCGCTGCCGCCCGGCCGGGCGGCCGGGAGGGTCGGCTCAGACCTAGGGAATCCGGCCTCCCCCGAGCTCCGCGCGCTCTGGCCGCGGCGACCGCTGCACTGACCCTCCCAGCCGCGGCAGGGGGAACTGGCCCGCAAGGCCCTGGTGATCCGGCTGACCTGAAGGCTGGGAAAGAGGAGGCCCTGTCCTGAACACCTCAGAGAGCGGGGCCGTGGAGTTAGAACCCGAGCTCTGCAGTTCCTTGTAAAATAAAGTGCTGGTCCCACAGCTCTCTCGGAGGTCGGGCAACGTTTCCTCCCTCCTCCTTGAAAAACGCACTGGAATGAGTCCCTTTCGTAATCTGAGGCTTGGAGGAAAAAATCCCTTTGAACAACCTGCCATCTAAAAGTTGCACAGCCTTCAATTGGTGCTTTGTTGGTTTTTAAGTGGCCTTGAGCAACCACAGCCTCGGACCCCGGGCCAAAGCGGAGCATGAATTACCTTGTCAGTTGCAGCAAGAGATCCCCAGAGTCCGGAAAAGGAGAGCCGGCGACTGCGCGGGACTACACACCAATGGGGCGCCCCCCTCCTCCTGTCCCCTCAGTCTCTCCAGGGCCGCTGCCAGGGAGCTTGGCGATCGCGCCACACTCTCTGGAACCCCACCCTTGGGAGCAGCAACCACCCAGAGGTCAAGCACGTTCCCCGCCGGGCGGCTGGCTGGGAAGCGCTCTGCTGGCCGCCGACCACACAGCCACCCTCTGCCCACCCTCTCTTGTGGACACCGCCGGAGCCCCGCCTTCCCCGGGCCCGGGTGTCTGTGACAGACTCTCCTAAGAGGCCACGTCCCCTCTTGCAAATCACTGGCCCAGCGCCCTGCACCGCGCGATGCACGGAGGGCGACCCTGTCACCCCGGCGGGGAGGAGGATTAGGGGAGCAGGGAGGCAGCACAGAGCTGGTCAGATAAGTTTGGATCGTTCACAATTAGTACGGATCCCAAGGACCTCCACGCCCGAGCTCTCCACGCCTCCGGCATTCTCTCTCGCACCGCGGGGAGCTAAACTGAGGCCCCGAGGAAAGGGCACGCAAAAGTTACTCCCATCTTCGACTCTGGGACTTGGGAAGCAGCTCGGGACGCCGATCCCAGGCGGAAGAACCGCAGAAAGAGCCATCCTCCTCCCGGCCCCCGCCCCATTCCCTCGGGGGCTGTAGTCACATTACCAGCCCGAGGCTTCAATAATGCATGGGCTTACCTGCTGCCCGCGGGCCTTCTCGCCTGCCGGTCGCCACCGCCGCACCCCGAGCTGGCCAAGGGCTCCTCTAGGAGTTTGACACGGAGTAACCGCGGGGGTGTGTGCGAGTGTGAGTTTGGTGGTGCGATGTATTTTTTAAAAAAAATAAAGCGTGGAGAAGCAGACACGAACCGAAATTTAAAAAAAAAAAAAGAAAGAAAAAGAAATTGACACCCGACTGAAAACGCCCCTTACTTGTGCAATCTTCCTGCCTGGTAGTTCCGCCAAAAACAAAACAGTCAAAGCGCAAACCTGGAACGGGCGCGCAGGCACCAACTTTGCCAAACGCTACAGAGTTTTCCGTTTGCAGAAATGACCCAAAAGAAGGGGGGCGCCGCTCCCCGTGATTCCCCAATCGGCTTCTGGAGCCAGAGGCTCCTCCTCGCCCCTCGGCGGGAGAAAGCCCGCGGCCGGCTGCTGCTGCCCGCTTCCCTGCTCCGAGGAAAAACGACTCCACAACTTTGTGCGCGAGAGAGGCTCGCTCCTTCGGCGGCTCCTCCTCCTCCTCCCCGCTGCGGGCCTGCCCCTTTGCTGGAGCCAAGCGCTGGAGGCGGAGGAGGGAGGGTGGGGCGCAGGACCACTGGGTCGCGCGTTGCCGCCCCCACCCCCCGGGAAGGGGCTCGCCTCCGGGCAGCCAGGAGTCCGCTTTCCAGATGAGAAGGGTGCAGATCAGCGCCAGCCCTCCGGCCCGCGCCTCTGCAGCGCTCCGGCTCCCCCTCGGCGCTCTCGCCCCGCCGCCGCCGGCCCAGCAACTTTGTTCCGGAAGATCAGCCCCAATACGTTCCCCGGTCAGCGTCTGCTGGGCCTCGGCGGTCACCGCGGCCACCGCGTCGGGAACTTGGCGCCCCAAGTCACCTGACCGCGCGCCCCGTCAATCAGCGCCGGCCCTGCGCGCCCTCCCAGCCCGCAGCAGCCCGGCTCGGCGCTTGGCTGGCCTGGGGCGCGCGCTCCAGAGTGAACCGTGCGTGCCGGGAGCCGGGAGTCCGGAGACCGAACCCGAATGGATGCCTCGAACAGACATAATTCCCCTTATTCAGATTATCCGAAAATGTGAGTCACGTCCCCCTAGGCAAAACAGGTCTCTAGTTAGGGTGATATTTTTTTAAGAGATAAATTCCAATCTGCCTTCCAACTCACCCCATCTCAGTTTGCTGACGTTGCTGATTTTTTTTTTTACCCCTAGTTCCAACCGTATATTTATTTTACATTATTTCTCTAGTGTCGTTGTTAATATTAAAAAAGAAGTTTTCTCTTACATTAGTTTGTATTACAAGTAGTGTTTGCGCTGACCTTATTTTTCTGTTTTCCAATATGCACACACAAACGCACATCTGTTATAGAGCCTGTTCCAAGCTTGAGAGGTTGACCAAAAAATATCTGGGAAGAAATGAGCTCGTGATGTGTGTGCATTTTCCTTATTTACACATTTCATTGCTCGTGTGTTCCTGTGATTCTTTTACACGATCAGCACACGTGGGAGGGGAAAGAAAACAGCAATCTGAGTTCCTAGTTCGTATTAACAGAGAAAAGGATGGTTGATACTGGAGCGCCGGTTTATTGCTGGCTTAATATTTGAGTTAATTTACGCGGCAGTAAAGATTAAACCACTAGGGGCCTTAAACTCATTTTCAGAAAGAGTTTACTCGCCTTTTGTTATAGTGAAAGGTTCCGCCATCCATCCCTAAGTGCTCCAGGGAGGGGGCAGGTAGGAGATTCCCAAAAGAGACTCTTCCTTGTAAGGTTTCTAGGACAGCTTCCTTCCTTTTGATGATTTTCTACGTATAAGCCAAATAAAATCCAAAGGATTAGCTTGAAATGGGTATGATTTAATTCATTCACTTCATTCATTCATTTAACAAGCATCAGTTTAGGGCTGTCAGGTTTGCTGGTTCTGTGGGTAAAGCAAAGATAAATCTGATAGTGATCTTACCCTTAAAGAACTTGGAATGTAGTAGGTGAGATAAGACATGTAAACAAGTAAGTATATACAAGATCCGGGAGATAAATGCCATAAGAAAAGAACAGATCAAGTGCTAGCTGAGTATGGTCACATAGAGGGACTCCAGGATTTTTTTCTTTCTTTCTTTCTTTCTTTTTTTTTTTTTTTTTTTTGACAGTGTCTCTCTCAGTTGCCCAGGCTGCAGTGCAGTGGCGCGATCTCGCTCACTGCAAGCTCTGCCTCCTGGGTTCACGCCATTCTCCTGCCTCAGCCTCCCTAGTAGCTGGCACTACAGGCGCCCACCACCACGCCCGGCTAATTTTTTGTATTTTTAGTAGAGACGGGGCCTCCCAAATGCTGGGATTACAGGCGTGAGCCACCGCGCCCAGCCCCCAGGTTTTTTTTAACTGATCATTTTGCAGACACCAAAAGTTGCTTCTCACTCACTGTATCCTGGTTGAGTTGATGAAACTCAGATTTTCTCCTTCAAAATAGATAATAAGGCCACATTGGAGTGTTTGAGGATGTTGTCACTTAAATTAATATTTGTGACACTTTTCACAATTTACAAAGTAATACATCATTTTAGCTCAAAAATTTTGAAAAACGCACGTTTAGGGTCCTATGATTTCTGGGATTGTAAGCTGTGAGGAGATGTTTAGTCGAGCTTCCTCAACGCCTGTAAGAGATGGAACAGGAGGCCAACAAGCCACCTTCTGTGCAGGAGTGACCTGCCCCGCCTATCAGCCATAGTGGCTTACAGCCAGTTACCTGGGGACCTGTGCCCTATCTGTTTCTAGCCCTTCTCTCCAGGCAGAGACTGATGCTCTTTGTAGGTAATGAGCAAAAGAGGCTAAAGAAATTCTTGTTGGCTGGGTGCAGTGGCTCACACCTGTGATCCCAGCACTTTGGGAGGTCGAGACAGGTGGATCATCTGAGGTCAGGAGTTCGAGATCAGCCTGGCCAACATGGAGAAACTCTGTCTCTACTAAAAATACAAAATTTAGCTGGGCGTGGTGGCACATGCCTATAATCCCAGCTACTCAGGAGGCTGAGGCAGGAGAATCGCTTAAACCCCGGGGCAGACGTTGCAGTGAGCCAAGATGGCGCTACTACACTCCAGCCTGGGTGACAGAGCAAGACTGTCAGAAAGAAAGAAAGAGAGAAATAAAGGAGGGAGGGAGGGAAGGAAGAGGAAGGGAGGGAGGGAGGGAGGGCGGAATTCTTGTTGATGGAACGATCAAGAGATCTCAAGCTGGTCCTGTGCTGGTCCTGTCCCCCAACACTTTCTTTATTTGGTAGGGAAACCACATTTGGTGGGCGATCTTGACCACAGAGGGCTATATTTCCATAAAGCACAGTGTGATCTTCCTTTATATCCAGAGAATCTAGGTGAGGCACGGTGGAGACAGGCCTCTAAGGTAATGGGCCTGCAACAAGGATGCCCAGTGGGGTTTTGTCTGCTCATCCCAAAGATCAGATCACTGTAGAACATCTGGAGAGAATAATAGGAATGTGGCCCTGGGTCTACTGGTAACCCAAAGTCAGAATTGCCCTGCTGTCACCACAGAACGGTGAAAATTAAGGAAAATGGAGTTAGTGTCACTGCAGGATAGAAAGCCTTTGACAAAGGAGAAAATTATGATATGAGTAGTGTATATATAGATTCATATATAAAGATATATGTATATGTGTGTATAGTGTATATAGACATGATTCACATAAATATTATTCCCATACAGGGAACTGCATCCTAATATAAGAACCAAAAGGAAAACATTTGCTACTAAACTTTGTGCAAGACTATATAAATGCAGTTTTTCTTTAAACAGTAGAAACATGGGAAAATACACAATGTATAAAAAAACAAGACACTCCTTTAGCTTTACCTTTGGTATTGACTATAATTAAAGCCCCACATACAAACATTTAAGAGAGGAGGAAAGTTTAGGGAATTTAGCCTTTCTTATATTTTTCAGGTAAAAAAAGTATAAATCTGGAGCTTGTGTGTAATAGATACTGGATTTTTGCTGAGTATTGTTGGTAAATTCTTCAGTCAAACGTCTAGTATGTGTGCGAGTTGATAAAATTTTATCATATAAATTTTTGTAATAGAATTGAAGAAACAAAAAATAATAGCACATGAAACTTTTAGAAAATAAATAGCACAAAGGCTGAGTTCCTTACAACTTAATGCACTCAAGAATTACCCAGAGAATATATTTTAAATTCAGATTGATTGCCATTCCCCAGAAATTCTGATTGACTAGGCCTGGTGGGGCCCAGGAAGCTGCAGGTTTAACATGCCTTAGCTTTAGATCAGAATAGCTGAGGAGCCACACTTTGAGCCCCTGTGCCCTGGAGTGCTGGCCTTAAATAGGCCACTTTGGATGATTGGAGGGGTCAAGAAATTGCCCTACCAAAAAAAAATCCATACTGAATCAATCATAATTATGAAATACCCGTGATTAGCTTTATCTCTTTGAATTCAAGTGTTTCATTCGATTCAGACCACCCTGGAGGTTACCTACAATTGGTAAAACCCTAGGACTATTCCTGGCAATTTAACCTGCACAGGTGGTAGGAAGCATGGCCCAGTTCTGAGGAAATGAGGCTCTGAAGAGAAAGTTTAATGATGAGAGGACAAGGAGGACAGGAATATTGAGAATACAGGAGCTGAAATGTGGAATCCAAAGAAGCTAAGGGCTAAATAAAAGCACTAAGTTATTGGGCAGAGAAGAGCAACTGATTGATCAAAATGGGAGAATAAAGGAAGCCCCAAAAAGAGAAGGAAGAGACGCAGAGAGGGTGGAGGGTGGGAAACCCAGAGCACCACCTTCGGGGAAAACTGAGCAAAACACAGTCTACGCTGAGTTTATCCTACTTATAAATTTTTCTTGGCTTAATTTAATTTGTATAATTTTATAATGTTGTTGCTGAAAAAGATTTTACAGAGTCTTTCCATCAACCCTCTGAATTTTTTTTTTTTTTTTTTTTTTTTTTTTTTTTTTTTTTTTTTGAGACAGAGTCTCGCTCTGTCTCCCAGGCTGGAGTGCAGTGGCGTGGTCTCGGCTCACTTCAAGCTCCACCTCCCGGGTTCACACCATTCTCTGCCTCAGCCTCCCGAGTAGCTGGGACTACAGGCGCCCACCACCATGCCCAGCTAATTTTTTGTATTTTTAATAGAGATGGGGTTTCACCTTGTTAGCCAGGATGGTCTCGATCTCCTGACCTCGTGATCCGCCCACCTCAGCCTCCCAAAGTGCTCGTATTACAGGTGTGAGCCACTGCCCCCGGCCAACCCTCTGATTTTACAAAGAAGCAAATGAAAGATACAAAGCTGATCAGGGAATACCTTTAGGTAAAATAAAACAATCTATTGGGGGAAAGTGTCCAAATTACTGAGAAGTGAAAAGAGAAGATCCCTATGTTACATGAGTTCATTGTTAACCAGAAGAAGAGGGGAGAAGGTGGGGGAAGAAAGCGAGCGTAGCTGAAAGAGAACTGGTCTAGATTTTAGTTACCTAAGTACTCATTATGATATTGAAGGCTATTAGCCATGTAAGCTTGTGGAACTTAACCTTTAGCTTCCTACCTGTAAAGTAGAAAGAATAATACCTTCTGCAAGTGTTGTGAGAATCAAATGAGTTAGTTAATATAAAGCATTTACCACCAAATCTGGTACTTTTTACTTTTATTATGTTCCTTTCCCCTTTCTCTTAACTCAAGAGGATTGGCTGCCATTTTGTGATTGTCTTCATTCATTCTTTATTGAAAACATTCCTGGAACTTCCATTATCTGCTGCAAAGCAGGATATGCAAATGGGATAGGCCACAGTGGTTACCTTCAAAGAGCTCACTGTCTCGAGAAAGACCAACACATAGATAGACAATTATAAATTAATAGGGTACACCAGTACAGCCAAAATGTAACATGAGCCAGGAGAGGGACACATAACCCAATAGAAAGGACAGGAATGGGCAGTACCAAGAAGTGACACCTGAGTTGAGCCTTAGCGGTTGAGTAGGAATCCTAAAAGGCACCTGTTGTCTTGCTGTGCCCAACATCTTTCCACTCTTATTGAAGGAATATTACTCCTTCCTTTGGAGATTTCCTTTTCTGCTCCAATTAGATTTTGTGTGGCTGTCAATCATTTTGTGGGACTGTCAATCACTGAGCCTGGGGGTGGGCTCATGACCTAGGAATAGCCAATCATAGGGCCCCTTCCCCAACCACAGTAATTAGTCTAAGAAGGGACCAGAGATCCAAGTTAAGCCCATAATAGTCCTTGCTAGGCGTTTTCATGGTAACACTGAAAGAGAAAGTTACCTTTTTCTTTTTTCCTTTGGAATTAGTAAACTGGAGTGACATAAAATTGAGACAAACTCCCTCCATTCCCCTCTCCTGCTCCTACTACTGGCTGGAGTTCCACTTCTATAGAAGGAGAAAATTAAACCATTGCACCGGGAGCTGAAAATATACAGAGAAAGTTGAGAATGCAAGAGTCGCTGGCTTCCATGCCCATCGGCAGTGCCCTATCACTCCCTTTATCCTGAATGTTAATGTGTATTGGAATTCTGTCACTTGCAACTGAATGAGCCCAGTTCAATATAAAAATTAACCAGGAAAAGAGCAGGCCTATGAGAAGGCTTCAGGCAAAGGAAGACATGGAATATGTATGAATGGTGGCAAGCGGCAGGAGGAACATTTCCTTTTGTTGGAGTCCTGGGTGGTCTCCCTAGCTCCCTAACACATGCTAAACCCAAACACATTTGCAGTCTTAGCCTGGTATGCAGGGGATGGGGGATTACCATCTAGATTTCCAGGCCATGATCAGATATCTTCTATGTCTAGTTTTGCACTGGTTCTCCTGCCAGACTCCAATTGGCTATTGGAACTGGAATGTGCCCTAAATCGCAGCCTATTTGGCAAGAGCCCTAACCTTCAATGTAGCTCTGCAGCTTCCTTGCCCAGAGGCAAGGTTCAGGTTCCTGGACACACCCTTGCAATTCACTTGCAAGAAGATACACCCCTCTAGCCTGGATTGTGCGTCCTCCTGCTCCAGTGCAACTCAACCGACAGGAAGGCTGGATGAGGTCAGCTCAATGTTTTTGATGCCCCTCTGGAAGGCTGACTCGAAACTGTCAGCTGATTTCTAAGGGATCTGGTGTCTCTATGGCCCATCCCCCCACCCCCCTCCCTGCTTCCGGGACTCCTCCCTCTGGGCACTGCCTCTCTGTATTGAGGAGAGATGGCCAACATGACTTACACCCGCGCCTGACCAAGTTATGGTATTAATCAACTGGCCCTGCCTTATCAACCATTATTTCCTTCTAGAAAACTCTCATAGTTTTTAGATGGATGCCAAATTCTTCTGCATTCTTACTCTGCCTTTCAAAGACGTGGCCAGGTGCAGGGACTCATGCCTCTAATCCCAGCACTTTGGGAGGCCGAGGCAGGGGGAATCACTTGAGTCCAGTAGTTAGAGACCAGCCTGGGCAACATATTGAGACTCTGTCTCTACCAAAAAATAAAAAATAAAACAATACAAATTAGCCTGGCGTGGTGGCACAGGCCTGTAGACCCAGCTACTTAGGAGGCTGAGGTGGGAGGATCGGTTGAGCCTGGGAGTTCGAGGTTGCCGTGAGCAGTGATGGTGCCACTGCACTCCGGCCTCGGTGACAGGCTGAGACCCTGTCTCAAATAAACATGAGTTTCCCATCTTAAATCGAGGGCCTGGAGGGCAGGACCAGACACTATGTGGATTTCTTCTCTGGGGAACTAGCAAGGGGCTCCAATGCACTGATAAGTGCCTCCCAGTGATTACCGGGCATTTCTAGCTATATGAGCCTAGGGGAAATCCCAAGCAGTCCATTGCAGTAAAAGAGGAAAATATTGGGACAATCTATTGGAGTCATGCAGACAATTTTAAAATACTGATTATTTTAACAAAGTCAACTATTTTGTTTTACAAAATTAGGTCACATTGCTTTTCAGTATAGTTCAAATTACCACAGACCTCAAACTGGTGGCCATCTGCCCGAGAATGAAATGGTATTGCCACATCAAATGTACCCTTCTTCCAATAGGCAGCTTTATTCACCTAGTATTTGCTCTTACTTTGTGAAGAAAATCCAGGAAAAGGTGCTTTTCATTTCTGTAATTCTACATAAGTACATACTATTTTCCTCCTTTGATAAAACGGTCACCTTCTCCAGGAAAGCTTCCCAGAGAGCTAAGGACCGACTGGTGTCACCAGTCAACTCATGTGGGCAGCACAAACATTCCTCAGAAAATATGTTAAAAGAAGAGCAAAATTCTTTTTCACATTTATGATCCCCTTGGCATCATGAAGTTGTGTCATATCTGTTAGAGACTAATATAATAAGAACAGATGCAGGCTCAGTAGGTAAAAGATGCATTCTTGCTAAGTCATGCTTGTATGGCAACAAACCTTGCTATCTGAAAAATGGTTTCCCTGTGTTTCAAATTCAGGGAGAGATGGACAAATTTGTCTCTCATGCAACACATTGTAGCAGATGGACGAAGAGCTTGAAAGAACCCAGGACACAGCAATAAGCACCATATTCATATTTAGAGCAGCAATTCTGCTCCATTAAAATAATCTGTCACATTAAATTTATGTTGTTAATTTGAATTAAATATGTGCTTTTGTTGTATTGGCTTTTTTGTCTTATATAAATGGACAAGAGCTATAAGTACAAATAGTGCAAGCTTGTTTGTACACATTTCTTTCTTTTTTTTTTTTTTTTTCGAGACTGAGTCTCGCTCAGTCGCCCAGGCTGGAGTGCAGTGACACGATCTCGGCTCACTGCAAGCTCCGTCTCCCAGGTTCACGCCATTCTCCTGCCTCAATCTCCCGAGTAGCTGGGACTACAGGCGCCCGCCACTACGCCCAGCTAATTTTTTGTATTTTTAGTAGAGACGGGGTTTCACTGTGTAAACCAGGATGGTCTCGATCTCCTGACCTCATGATCCGCCCACCTCGGCCTCCCAAAGTGCTGGGATTACAAGCGTGAGCCACCACGCCCGGCCGCTTGTTTGTACACATTTAAATAATGTTGTAATTAAAATAATGTAATTCAGCACCAGGAATCTATAGATTTCATTTTTCCATAAGAGGGGTTAGAACATTACTCAAGTTTGCAAAACATTGGGTTAATGCAATAGCTGTGTGGTATAGTTTGGATATTTGTTCCCTCCAAATGTCATGTTAAAATTTGATCCCCAATGTTGGAGTCTGATGGCAGTTGTTGGTGTTTGAGTTCATGGGGGAGGATCCCTCATGAAGCACTTGGTACAGTCCTTGAGATAATAAGTGAGTTTTCACTCAATTAGTTCCCTTGAAAACTGCTTGTTAAAAAGAGCCTGTAATCCCAGCACTTTGAGAGGCTGAGGCAGGAGGATCACCTGACATCAACAGTTCGAGACCACCCTGACCAACATGGAGAAACCCCGTCTCTACTAAAAATACAAAATTAGCCAGTCATGGAGGTGCACACCTGTAATCCCAGCTACTCAGGAGGCAGAGGCAGGAGAATCGCTTGAACCCGGGAGGTGGAGGTTGCAGTGAGCTGAGATTGTGCCATTGCACTCCAGCCTGGGCAACAAGAGCGAAACTCCGTCTCAAAAAAAAAACCAAAAGAACCAAGCCTGGCATCTCCCTCCCACCCTCTCTCTTCTCCTCTTTGGCCAGGTGATCTGCCCACTCTGGCTGCCTTTCCCCTTCCATCATGAGTAGAAGCAGCCTGAGTCCCTCAGCAGAAGCAGATGCTGGTGCTTTCTGTACAGCCTTCAGAACTGCAAGCCAAGTAGACCTTTTTTCTTTATAAATTACCCAGCCTTGGGTACTCCTTTATAGCAACACAAGAGGACAAAAAACACTGTGTTAAGACTGGCCAGATGATCGTAGATGCTTATAAAATGTTATCCAAAATTTCAAAAGCCCCATAAGTTAGTGTACTTATATAAAAAACTAAATACTCAATTTTTTTTTTTTTTTTTTTGAGACAGGGTCTCTGACGCCCAGGCTGGAGTGCAGTGTCGCGATCACTGCTCACTGCGGCCTCCACCTCTTAGGCTCAAGTGATCCTCCCACCTCAGTCTCCCAAGCAGCTGGGAATACAGGCATGGGCCACCACACCTGGCTAATTTTTGTATGTTTTGTAGAGACAGGGTTTCACTTTGTTCACCCAAAGTGCTGGGATTATAGGCATGAGCCACCTCTCCTGGCCTTCTAAACTTTTTTTTATCTTTGAGACAGGGTCTCCCTCTGTCGCCCAGGTTGATGTGCGGTGGCATGATCTCACCTTACTGCAACCTCCACCTCCTGGGTTCGAGTGATCCTAATGCTTCAGCCTCCAGAGTAGCTGGGACTACCTGCCACCACGCCTGGCTAATTTTTTTATTTTTTTGTAGAGGCTGGGTTTCGCCATGTTGCCCTGGCAACAAGAGGCTGTTCAAACTCTTTATAATCAAAAACTCAATTGCAGTGACTTCCAGGTAAAGATGGAGATTGAACTCTCTTTGCTTCTTCCCAAACCCTACCGAAACTACACCACAATGACTTATTTTAAGGCATAGAACTCCAAGGAGAGGGAGATAATGACAACAACACCTTTGAAGGAGGAAAGAACATGGCCAAATGGAAATCGACTTTGCAGGCCTGAAAAAGCCTAATCCTAAGTTAGCAGCAAGGGCAGCTAAGAAAAATACATATATAATTTCCACTGAAATGTCAGGCAAAAGCCCAGGAATTGAAGGCACCAAGTACCCTGAAAGTGGAGGGTGGTGGGGACAGGATCAAAAGGATTGGTTGAAAAAAATAGTTAGATTCCTCAATTCCTTGACCCACCCTACAAAACTAGGCAGCCGCAACCCCAGAAGAAGATTAGAACTGTGTTTTTGGAACAGAGAAACCAGAGGATCTCTAGACCAGGGAACCAAGTCAAGTCAGGGGAACTGTACCAAAAACAAGGAGGATCAACACCACCTGCCTCCTCTCCCAGTATGACAACCAGAATACAGGCAGCCAGGCCTTCCCCATTCATACAGGAGACTGAAGGTGCCTTCTATGGGGAATCTGAACAGCCCAAGAAGAAACACCGTAAGATAGACAGTGGAGGTTCCAAGCCAAAATAGCTACCCATGTCAGTGAAGAAATGAAAGCCACCCATGTAGGGAGAGCTTCTCCTCGGCTGTGTATTGTGATACCCTTAATCATGAGCAGACAGTCAAGAATTATCAGACATCTGAGGATAGCCTCTCACACAAATGTTGAAATAAAATACATAAACAGCAAAAGGCAACTTGAAGGTAACAAAGACTAGGTTGTCAGGAAAAAAAAATTTAAACTTCTTTTAAAATTAGTATTAATATCTATAGAGAGGAGTCCAGCAAGGTGGCACATGCCTGTAGTCCCAGCTATGCAGAAGCATCACTTGAGCCCAGGAGTTAGAAGCCAGCCTGGACACCATAGCAAGACCCCTGATATCGTTTGGCTGTGCCCCCATTCAAATCTCAACTTGAATTGTATCTCCAAAATTCCCACGTGTTATGGGAGGAACCTTGGAGGAGGTAATTGAATCATGGGGGCCGGTCTTTCCTGTGCTATTCTCGTGATAGTAAATAAGTCTCACGAGATATGATGGGTTTATGAGGGGTTTCCGCTTTTGCTTCTTCTCTCATTTTCTCTTGCTGCAGCCATGTAAGAAGCACCTTTCACCTTCTGCCATGATTCTGAGGCCTCCCCAGCCATGTGGAACTCTAAGTCCAATTAAACCTCTTTTTGTTCCCAGTTTCGGGTTTGTCTTTATCAGCAGTGTGAAAACGAACTAATACAACCTCCTATCTTTTTTTTAAATTTTTTTTATTTTTTTATTTTTGAGATGGAGTCTGGCTCTGTCACCCAAGCTGGAGTGCAGTGGTGCGATCTTGGCTCATTGCAACCTCCACCTCCTGGTTCAAGCAATCCTCCTGCCTCAGCCTCCCTAGTAGCTGGGATTACAGGTGCCCACCACCATTCCTGGCTAATTTTTTGTATTTTTAGTAAAGATGGGGTTTCACCATGTTGGCCAGGCTGGTCTCGAACTCCTGACCTCAGGTGATCTGCCTGCCTCAGCCTCCCAAAGTGCTGGGATTACAGGCGTGAGCCACTGTGCCCGACCCCCACTTTTTTTTTTCGAGACAGGGTCTTGCTGTGTTGCCCAGGCTGGAGTGCAGTGGTGTGATCTCAGCTCACTGCAACTCCATTTCCTGGGCTCAAGCAATCCTCCCACCTCCGCCTCCCAAGTAGCTGAAACTACAGGTGTGTATCACCATGAGTAGCAATTTTTTTGCATTTTTTGTAGACACAGGGTTTTGTCATGTAGCCCAGGCTGGTCTTGAACTCCTGAGCTCAAGCAATCCACTCACCTTAGCCTCCCAAAGTGCTGGGATTACAGACAAGAGCCACTGTGCCTGGCTGTTTCCCCCCATCTTTCAATAATAATAATAATAATAATAGAGAGAGAGAGGTATTCGAAGATTTAAAATTAATGAAACAAAAATTAATGAAGCAAAATAAATTTACAGAGAACAAAAAATAAATTTAAACGTTGTAAAAATGAAAACTCAATAGATGGATTGGAAGAGAAGGTTGAAGACATCTCCCAGAAAGAAAGAAAACAGCATGTAAAATAACAGGTAAAACATAGGCAAATTAAAAGGCCAGTCCTGAAGAAGTTCCTCAAAGATAGATTAGAAAAAGCAATTATTTCATCAATGAAATAATTTAAGATTTCTGAAAATTGAAGGATACATGTCTGCAGTGTGAAAGGGTTCACTGAGTATCCAGCAATGAAAATATGTCCACACTAAGACACATAACAGAGCTAGTTCAGAACACAGGACCTAGGGACAGAATGTTGATGTCTCCCCCACCCCCAGTTTATATGTTGAAATCCTAACCCCCAATGTGATAGTATTAGGAGGTGGGTCCTTCGAGAAGTAATTAGGTCTTGAGGGTGGAGCTTCATGAGTGGAATAAGTGTCCTTATAAAAGGAGACCCCACAGAACTCTCTTTCCCTCTTTCTGCCAAGTCAGGATACAACAAGAAGAAGGCCACCTGCAACCTAGAAGGCCCTCACCAGAACCTGACCATGCTGGCTCTCTGATCTTGAACTTCCAGCCTCCAGAGCTGTGAGACAAAAATTTGTGTTGTGTATACGCCAATTAGTCTATGGTACTTTGTTCTAGCAACCCAAACTGACTAAGACAATGGGGTCAATGAGAAGATTTTACAAGTTTCCAGGTGGGTGGGGGAAGGAAGATTGCATACAAAGTATCAGAAATCAAAAGGGCTCTGAACTTCTCAGCAGCAACACAGAAAGTTACAAGAAAATGGGGTAACGCATTCAAAATTCCAAAGGGAAATAATTTCCAAATAGTATTAAATATATAGCCAATTTCTTTTTTTTATTTTTTTCCTTTAACTTTGATTTTAAGTTCAGGGGTAAATGTGCAGGATGTGCAGGTTTGTTACATAGGTAAACATGTGCCATGGTGGTTTGCTGCACAGATCATTCCATCACCTAG
Source organism: Pan paniscus (assembly GCF_029289425.2). Lineage (NCBI taxonomy): Eukaryota > Metazoa > Chordata > Mammalia > Primates > Hominidae > Pan > Pan paniscus. Next base: position 164,262,493 of record NC_073254.2, on the reverse strand, counting down.
GTATTAAGCCCAGCATCCATTAGCTATTCTTCCTGATGCCCTACCTCTCCCCATACCCACCCCACCTTGACAGGCCCCAGTGTGTGTTGTTTCCTGCCATGTGTACATGTGTTCTCATTATTCAGCTCCCACTTATAAGTGAGAACATGTGGTGTTTGGTTTTCTGTTCTGGCGTTGGTTTGCTGAGGATAATGGCTTTCAACTCCATCCATGTCCCTGCAAAGGACATGATCTCATTGTTATTTATGGCTGCATAGTATTCCATGGGTATGCATATACCATATTTTCTTTATCCAGTCTATCATCGATGGGCATTTGGGTCACCTCCTGGGTTCAGGCAATCCTCCTCAGCCTCCTGAGTAGCTGGGATTATAGGATTATAGGCATGTGCCACCACACCTGGCTAATTTTGTATTTTTAGTACAAATGGGGTTTCGACATGTTGGTCAGGCTGGTCTCCAACTCCTGACCTCAGGTGATCCACCTGCCTCAGCCTCCCAAACTGCTGGGATTACAGGCGTGAGCCACCGCACCCGGCTTACATTTAAGTCTTTAATCCATCTTGAGTTAATTTTTGTATAAGGTGTAAGGAAGGGGTTCAGTGTCAGTTTCTGCATATGGCTAGCTGGTTCTCCCAGCACCATTTATTAAATAGGGAATCCTTTCCCCATTGCTTGTTTTTGTCAGATTTGTCAAAGATCTGGTGGTTGTAGGTGTGCAGTCTTATTTCTGAGTTCTCTATTCAGTTCCATTGATCTAAATGTCTATTCTTATACCAGTACCATGCTGTTTTGGTTACTGTAGCCTTGCAGTATAGTTTGAAGTCAGGTAGTAGGATGCCTCCAGCTTTGTTCTTTTTTGCTTAGGATTGTCTTAAATATCCATCCAACTTCTGAACTAAGTGTGAGGGTGCATATCTTTTAGTCAAAAATTTTAGGCCGGGTGCAGTGGCTCATGCCTGTAATTCCAGCACTTTGGGAGGCTGAAGTGGGCTGATCACGAGGGCAGGAGATCAAGACCATCCTGGCTAACATGGTGAAACCCCATCTCTACTAAAAAATACAAAAAATTAGCTGGGTGTGGTAGTGGGCGCCTGTTGTCCCAGCTACTTGGGAAGCTGAGGCAGGAGAATGGCATGAACCTGGGAGGTGGAGCTTGCAGTGAGCCAAGATGGGGCCACTGCACTCCAGCCTGGGCAACAGAGCCAGACTCTGACTAAAAAAAAAAAAAAAAAAAAATTTACCCCTCTCCCATACACATATTTTTCTGAGGGAGTTACTGCAGGATGTGCACCACCAAAATAATGGAGTAAGTCTAGAAAAATGAACACAAGAGTTACAGGGTAAAACAGATGTAACATAGAAGAAATGCAAAAGGAATTCCCACACTTACTCAGGATGATGCACCAAGCATGGGGGCAACCCATCTGGACACTTTTAGTCCTAAGTGCTCCAGAAGAAGACAATAAAACTGAGATAACACCCAACATTAATGAATGTATCAAGAAAAGATTTAACCATCTGGTGAGGAGTATGGATTAGGGATAAATGTGTACAAAGAAAATTGGGCAAATAAGAAAACATGACAATTCTTAACTGAGGAAAAACTACAAGTTGTACAGTCAAGAAAATGTCATCATAGTTGCCCATATGGCTGGACACTGAATAGCCTACAGAGTCACAGCAATGTTAACCCTGAACACTGAGTTATTCAGAAATAAGATAAATCTAAATAAGGAGAATGAATAGCTTAGAAGTATCTATGACTTTATTTGGTAAGGGTGGAGGACAAAAGATACATAAATCCTCATCTTCATGAAGGGAAGTCAATAGGTAATGTCTAAATCTAAAAAAAAAAAAAGTAACATTACAAGTGTATTATGTAGAGAAATGGAGTTACATAACAGATGAAGCATGTTTAAAAGTTAAAAATAGATACCACTGGGAAAAGGGATATGGAAAATAAGGGGTTGGGAGACAATTTTCTTTGCAAACTTTGTGGAACTTGGTGATAATTAAAATTATGTTTATGGGCCGGGCACGGTGGCTCATGCCTGTAATCCCAGCACTTTGAGAGGCAAGGCGGGGGGTGGGGGGGGAATCACCTGAGGTCGGGAGTTCGAGACCAGCCTGACCAAAATGGAGAAACCCCATCTCTACTAAAACTACAAAATTAGCCGGGCATGGTGGTGCATGCCTGTAATCCCAGCTACTTGGGAGGCTGAGGCAAGAGAATCGCTTGAATCCGGGAGGTGGAGGTTGCAGTGAGCCAAGATTGCACCATTGCACTCTAGCCTGGGCAACAAGAGTGAAACTCCTTCTCAAAAAAAAAAAATATATATATATATATATGTTTAAATATATTTTAATAAAAATTGGAAAAAACAGGCTCACAGAATTTACACATGTATGCAGAATAATGCAAAAAGCCATGGTTTTATGGTTAGAATTGGAGAGGGTTTAAGTATAGGAGGCAGGGCTGCATTATGACTGTCATGAGGCCTAGGCACTTTGACTATGTGGGCCCCTCACACTGTAATATTAATATTAAAATTTATTTTTGATATAACTTTAAATATTTCAATTTTTTTCCTTCTCAGGCAAAATTTAGTAGAATTTCATAGGCCTCTTAAAAGTATCATGATCCCTAGGCATTATGCCTACTGTGGCAGTCGATAAGTCCTTCCTGGTAAGAGAAAGAAAGGAGGAAAACTACAGAGTCCTGTTTACTTCATAGTTAACAAAGCTCCCTTTGCTTTGTGGCTTAACATTTCTAGGTCACAATAGTGGAAAATTAAGTGACTTTATAAACAATGAAGCTTCATTCGATCTGATCCCAACACTGTTAGTACGCAACCATCTTACACAATATTTTCTAAATTTATTTCATACGAAAAACATCGGGTTGAAATGTTTAAACCCAGCAGCTTAACATAAAACAATCATAAATTTGTTGACTGCATTTTTCATTTTCCATAGGAATATTCTCAATTGAATAGAGTACTCAAAGCTTTTATGTCTCCAATTATTTCTCCATTATTATAAAGTAAAAGTGACATTTTGTAAGCTTTGAGTTACAAGCCTTAAACTTCTGTATGAAGAGTATGTCATACATTGTGATCAACTTAATCCTTCCCATCTCAGCTGGTTAAGCTGGTGAGACCAATACTGTTGAAACTGTGCCCAAAGATGCAGATAAAAACCAAAAGCATTTGTTGAAAAATGTTTTGAATAGTCATGCCTTGCAGTTGTACAGCTCTATGCATTTTTTAAAGGACTTTCTCTTTTCTGCTTGGATGTCTATTTTTTCCGTATTGGCATATCTAAAACTGAACTTCCTTTCCATATTATTTCCCTCGCTTCACTCACCCAATCCATTCAACTAGAACCCCATTTCTCATCACTCCAGCTTGAACCTAGTATTCCTGCCTCTCCTCCTCACACTCAAAATCTAATTGATTAAAAAGTTCTTTTTTTTTTTTGATACGGAGTCTTGCTTTGTTGCCCAGGCTGGAGTGCAGTGGCACGGTCTTGGCTCACTGCAAGCTCCGCCTCCCGGGTCCAAGCGATTCTCCTGCCTCAGCCTCCTGAGTAGCTGGGACTACAGGTGCGTGCCACCACGCCCGGCTAATTTTACGTATTTTTAGTAGAGACGAGGTTTCACCATGTTAGCCAGGATGGTCTCAATCTCTGACCTCGTGATCTGCCCGCCTCGGCCTCCCAAAGTGCTGGGATTACAGGCGCGAGCCACCGCACCCGGCAATTAAAAAGTTCCATTGATTGTTCATTATATATTTTTTACATATCTACATTATCAATGTCCAATCCTACCACTGTACTTGAACTTGCCTTTGTACTTGAACTTTTGTATTGGCGTCTTAACTAGCCTCACTCAAACAACTCTTCCTCCTTCAATCCATCCTACACTTTGCCATCAAATCAACTTGTAAACATGGTAATCATGTTATCCAAAAATCTTCAATGGCTCCCAATTGCTTACAAGATAAAACTGGCCATTTATCTAATATCTAATAATATCAGTGTGTAATGGCGATTTATCTATAGTCTAATACCAACACATGCTGGATACTCTGAGACTTTTCTAGTCACTTTTTGTTGAACATCTTTTACAGCTCACCCCCATGTCACTCTGCTCTTTCATCTGGAGTGCCTGCTCATATTAATGTAGCGCAAGTCTACCTTCTCGTTGAAGCTTTTCCTGAGTATTCATCTCATAATGATTGTGTCCTTTGGATTCTTCACACTTACTGTGAGTACCATCATTTAAAACATATCAGATACTGCCTTTTATAGTTGTCTTCTGTTTATATATTGAGTCTCCTAAACAAATGATAAGCTCCTTGAGGGCCCAGAGGCTGTCTGATCCCACCATGTAGGGTCACATGGTATGTGTCCATTAAATAACTGACTGATAATGGGAAAGAATTTTTTTTTTTTTTTTTGAGACGGAGTTTTGCTCATGTCACCCAGGCTGGATTGCAGTGGCACAATCTCAGCTCGCTGCAACCTGTGCCTCCCAGGTTCAAATGATTCTCCTGCCTCAGCCTCCCAATTAGCTGGGATTACAGGTGCCTGCCACCACACCCAGATAATTTTTGCATTTTTAGTAGAAATGGGTTTTCACGATGTTGGCCAGGCTGGTCTTGAACTCCTGACCTTGTGATCTGCCTGTCTCGGCCTTCCAAAGTGCTGGGATTACAGGCGTGAGCCACCGTGCCAGGCCCAGGGGAAGACATTTTTCACTGACTCTTTCAATTGCCATGTAGATACTCAGCATTTAAATATATGTACATGGGGGTGGGGGGTGAACAATAAAAGACTCAAATTGGATTCAGTGTATACTGCTCGGGAGATGGGTGCACCAAAGTCCCACAAATCACCACTAAAGAACTTACTCACGTAACCAAATACCACCTGTTCCTCAAAAACCTATAGAAATAAAAAATTTTAAAGGAAATAAAAAACAAAAAACCAAAGGTATGTGTTTTGTTCAGGAGGGTAAAACATTGATTAACTTAAGACTTTATTAAATTACACACTTCATTAAAGTACACACATATATACGTGCGTATATGTATGTATGTGCGTGTATATACATTTATATATATATACTATAAACTCTAGGACATCCCATAAAATATAAAAAACAAAGATATAAGTTCTAAACTAGTAAAAGAAAAAAATAGAATAAGAAAAAATAAAACATGAAATGTAATCCAAAAAAAGTAAAGAAGGAATATAAAAGAATGTAGAAAAGGCAGAACAATAGAATGCATAAAATAAAATGGTAGAAATGGAATCCAAATTAAATATATATATAATAATGTGAATTTACTTAATGCTGCTGTATCGTACATTTAAAAATGGGTAAGATGATAAATTTTATGTCATGTGTATTTTACTACAGTTAAAATTTAAATATATGTGCCAAAGTTTATGTTTTATATCTGAAAATTTTAATGTAATTTTGATTTGGATAACCAACTATAAATGAGTTGGAAGAAAACACTGGGTTTTCTGAGCTAACAGAGTCCCTAGCTCTGTCAGAGGCTATGTGACCTTAGGCAAGTTGCTTAACTTTTTGAGCCTCCACTGCCTGGCCTGTAGGATGAGTGGATGGATCCACTAGAAGACCTCCCAAGGCCCGCCGAGTTCTAATAGTCTGTAACGTTACATCTCTCCGGAGAGCACACGTCATCTTTAAGAATTATGGGAGAAAATCCTCTACCTGGCTCCTGTCCCAGAATTGCAAACTGAGCCACACTAAGTGAACAGAACCTGTTCCACTCCCAGCCCTGCGGCTTCTAAAAACAGTTTTGAAACTGGTAGCAGCTGTGAATTTGGAGGACTCTGCTTCTGCCCCACCCCAGCTGTGCCTCTGTTTTGGGAATTCCGGCTGGGCTTGTACTCAGCCAGCATCCTGTCCTAGTAGCACTAACTGTACCTAGGCTTACTGGAAAGGGATAACCCTTTCGGAGGTCCACTTACCAAGTCTCTATTTCCAGCTCCTCCTGCTGGATGGGGGAGGGGTGGGAAAAAGAGCCTTTTCTTCCTTCAACTTCAAGACAACAGGGAGTGTTTGGGGAACAGGTCTAATTAATTAGCTCAGCAAGATTTTTGAACCATTTATTAACTTCAAATTTTAAGAGTTGGGACATTTGTCTGTTCTGCAGTTCCAAAATCTTTTAAAATATATATTTTTTTCAATTTTCCCAATTTGAGGAAAAAATACTGTTCTGATGGTTGTTCTTTGAAATTAATTATGAAAGCTGAGATTGTTGGGGGTTTTTGTTTGTTTGTTTTTTGTTTTTTTGCTTTTTTCCAAAGTAAGAGCAGTTTTTGCATATTTGCAAAAATCTCTAGTTCATTTTTTAGCTCAGGGTAGTTATGATAACTACCTTGATATACAAATTTATCAACCAAAAAGGCAGTAATATGAATAGTCTTTAAGAGTGCTAGCACACTGTAAAATCCCAAAGGCCCAACTTCTAAATGCAAAGGAGGGGGGTGGGGATTGTCATCTTAATTGTAGATCACTCGCCTACCAAGGCTTACCCAGAGTCCTGAACAATGGGGAAAGCCAAATACTTTAGGCCTGAGATCACCCGACTGTCAACCAACCTTCGTTTAAAAAGAGAAGCGAAAGAGGGAGATAGAAAAAATTTCTTCTGTCATTTTCTTAATAAGTATTTAAGTGTTTAGTGACCTGCTGATTTCTCTATGGGATTTAAGGCTATTTATATAAAGATTAAATAACATTGAAACTAAGTGAATGAGAAAACCTGTGCTAAAGAAAAATTATAGATTGGAAAGAAAAGAGATTAAGACACAAAAATATATGAGGAAATTTTTGCATATTTCTTTGGTGAGAATAAATACTCATTTAATCATCACTAAATGTTATTTGTTACCAGGACGGTACTAGTAAAAGGCTCTTCAAGAGCTATTCTGTTACGTGGCCCACTCCAGCTGTGTCAGAGCCCTGCATATTTTGCTTATCTTCCTTTGGCTCACGATAAGGTAATGAATACCAGAGTGTAGTTTGTTTAATATTAACCTGAGGGGTCGATGCCATTAACAGAGCCAAGATTCCAGGGACAAACCCCTTTAAATTCTAGAAGTTGCAATTTTCATTTTTCTTTGTGATCGGTTAACTGTCTCCAGTTGGCTGGGTGAACAGTATGGTTTCTACATGGTACCTTCCTGAACTTGACCTCCAGCCTCTCAGTGGTTACCTTGAGAAGCCAAGTGTTTGGATCCTGCCAGAGATCCAGTGGTTGCATTCATTTTTCTGGTTCTGTTGAAAGGAGGTTTTTCTGTCAGAGCTTTTGTTTCTAATATCACTTGTATAGTTTTGTGATGGCGCTGCAGTTTCTTTAGAACACTTCAATACCATCTTGAGTTTTTCCCACAAATTCCATAACCAACACATGACACATTTTTAACATATTAAGAGTAGAACTGATTTTCTTTAATCTAGAAAATGTTCCTAAAAAGGAAACTCAATCCCAGCTTGTCTATCAGTTTCCCCTAAAACTAAGCTTTTCTCTGTTTAAGCATGATGTTCCTTCAGTGTTCAAGCTGGGATGTAGGTGGGAAAGTGTGCCGAAGAATTCTTCCAGAGGAGAGAGTATAAATGTTTCTACAGCCCTTTGACTAATCAGAGATAGAAAACCAGGGGCTGGGCGACAGCTCATACACTAAAGAATTCTAGCACTAGAAAAGAATGCTGCCCTCCGGCCAGTGCTTTCACAGCTACATTTCTTCCCTCAAAGTTGGCCTTGGGTAAACATGGAGGAATAGGCATCAAGAGTGGAAGGCTGACATCAAAGAAGGAAGAGAGAGGCAAGAAAGAGAATTCGACTCCGGGGTTCTTTTTTGGCCACCTTGTCCCATTGTAAGAGCATGTATTCCAATTTTTACTCAGCAGAGAAGGTGACCATAAAGGTGAAAAACAGATTTCTCTCCTTCTATTTTAAGTAGAGCATTTCTCTCCTATTAGAGGAATCTCTCCTAAGGATTCCTCTCCTACTAGAGGAATCTCTCCTAAGGATTCCTCTCCTACTAGAGGAATCTCTCCTAAGTAGGAGGATTTCTCTCCTACTATTTTAAGTAGAAATCCATTTAAATTTATTTTGTGAACATTTAAGTAATTGTTTGCATATTTCTGTCTAAACAGAAGAGACCACAGACCACCTCAGAGCTCATGCCCTGGCTCTAGGTTCCGCTCCCATTTGCCAGTTGTGACATCAGGAAAATATTCAACCTCTCAGTTTTCATCATACCTACTTCATAAGAGTGATGGAGGATTAAATGAATATAATACATAAACCCATTTAGCATAACTCTGAAGACATAGTATTCAATAAGTGATTTTCATTCTTAACATTTTATTCAAAAGTACCTGATACATAGTCAATACCTATTTTGAATGTTTTCCTTTGGTTTTATTATGAGCCTGGGCTAATGCCTATAAACATCTTATTTCATTCTCAAACCTTATAAATAGGTGTGATACGTATTTTGCAGATAAAGAAACTGAATCTTAGTGCAATGGACTGAATGTTTGTGTCTCTCCAAATTCAATGTTGAGGCCCTAATCCCCAATGGGATGGTATTTGGAGGTGGGACCCTTTGGGAAGTGTTAGGTTTAAATGAAGTCATAATGTTACTAGAGGAGGGTGCCCAGGTTCTTGGCACCTTGCACAAAGAATTGGACAAAACGCACCAACAAAGCAGGGAAAGAATGAAGAAATTTATTGAAAACGAAAGTGCACTCCACAGTGTGGGAGCGGGCCCAAGCATAGGGGCTCTAGGGCACCATTACAGAATTTGTAGGGGTTTAAATACCCTCTAGAGGATTCCATTGGTTACTTGGTGTACACCTCATGTAAATGGACAGGATGAAATAAAGTTACAAAGTCGTTTGCTCAGCAAATGCCCTGTGGAGAGGATATTTCCTATCACAGCTGAAGTGTGAATCGGCCTTATGGTCCGTGCCTCCAGACCCTAATTTCCTGCCTCAATATGGGTGGGGCCCTCATGATGGAATTAGTGCCCTTATAAAAGAGGGAGAGACCAGAGACCAGAGCCCTTTCTTTCCCCGATATGTGAGGATATAGCAAGAAGGTGTCTGTCTTCAAACTAGGAAGAAGCCCTTCACCAGGTACCAAATTGGCCAGCACTTTGGTCTTGGACTTCCTAACCTCCAGATCTGTGAGAAATAAATTTCTGATGTTTAAGCCACCCAACCTATGGTATTTTGCTATGGCAGCTTGAGCTGACGAAGACACCTAGCAAGGTGAAGGAAGGTCACCTGAGTTGACATAGCTAGTGAGTGGTTGTGCCAGACCTTGAATAAGTGTCTCATGCCAATGCCTTAGCCTTTTTGCATAAAACCGTGCTGCCACCCAATGTTAGAGGGAAGCAACTTGGGTTTCTCCAGACAGAAAGTTTCCCTAAGCCAGCCTGAATCTACCTGGTATACTTTGCTATGCGTGATACTGTTGTCATATGTAAGTTACTTCGCTTCTCTTTGCCTTGGTTTCTTCATCTGTAAAATGGGGCTAATAGTCATACTGTATCCCACAGCACTGTAAAGAGTCTTATGTGAAGATATGAAATTTTGAAATCAGTGTTTGGCGTATGGTAAATTATAGTATTATTAACTTTATCATTGTGATTACTATTTATAATCCTGGGGTCAAACCAGATTAGCTTTTGGGAGATAGGAGGAAAGAACAACAAATATTATATTTTCAGCACAGGTTGTAAAACTTCATGTAGAGCAATACTTGTACAGGTAGTACAAGTGTATTACTTGTGGCTATTACCTATGTTTCCTGAAATCATCCCTGAGCATTTTAGAGTAGAACATGACTGGTCCCCCAGCAGAATCATGATTGGAGCTTTTAGAAAACACATCTCAATCCACACTCCTATCCCTAACCCCAGTCCCACCTACCTCCACCCCATTCCCATCCCAGACCACTAATCAGAATCTGAATTTTAAAAGTATCTCAAATTATTAAGATGTCAGATGTTAAACTTTTTTTTCTTTTTTTCTTTTTTTGAGAGAGGGTCATGCTCTGTCACCCAGGCTAAAGTGCAGTGGCACAATCATGGGTCACCGCAGCTTCAACCTGTCTGGCTCAATTGATCCTCCCCCCTCAGCCTCCCAAGTTGCTGGGACTACAGGCACAAGTCACCATGCTTGGCTAATTTTTTTTTTTTTTTTTTTGAGACAGTCTTGCTCTATTGCCCAGCCTGGAGTGCAGTGGTGTAATCTCGGCTCACTGAAACCTCTGCCTCCTAGGTTCAAGCAATTCTCCTGCCTCAGCCTCCCAAGTAGCTGGGACTACAGGTGCATGCCACCATGCTTGCCTAATTTTTGTATTTTTAGTAGAGATGGGGTTTCACCATGTTGGCCAATGCCTGGCTAATTTTAAAATTTTTTTGTAGAGACAGGGTCTTGCTATGTTGCCCAGGTTGGTCTCAAACTCCTAGCCTCAGCCTCCCAAAGTGCTGAGATTACAGGTATGAACTAACATGCCTTCTAATTCAGTCCATTAAAAAAACAAACAAACAAACAAAACAAGAAGAGACAGAGAAATTAAGAGATTTTCCCATTTCCCAGGGTTCAGTGCTTTTTTTTTTCTTTTTTTTTCTTTTTTTTTTTGGAGACAGGGTCTCCCTCTGTCACTTATCCTGGAGTGCAGTGGTGTGATCATGGCTCATAGCCTCTACCTTCTCAGGTTCAGGTGATCCTCCTGCCTCAGCCTCCTGAATAGCTGAGACACAGGCAAGTGCCATGAAACATGGCTAATTTTTAAATATTTTTATAGAAAAGGAGTTTTGCCATGTTGCCCAGGCTGGTTTGGAATTCCTGGACTTATGCAATCTGCCAGTTTCGGCTTTCCAAAGTGCTGGGATTACAGGCATGAGCTAACCGTGCCTGGCCAGTTCAGGGCTCTTTCTACCATAAGGAGTTGACATTCACTCAAATGCACAGCCTGATTATTACAGGTCTATTGTCTTTTTTCCTTGTCAGTCAAAATATGTATGAATTCAATAGAAATGCTAACTTGGTCTCACAGATTCTTCCCTTTATAGCAGGGATGTTAGGAGGCTGGGTTTGGGGGAAGACTTGAGTGCCAAAACCCAGTCCCCTCTTCTGTGAACGAGGGTGACAGAAAAAAAGGAACTCACATAAATGGGCTGGTCTCTGGGCCTGTCATAAATACTATTAGGATTCTCCATGTAAATCTGTAACTTATCTTATTTTTGGCCTAGTCCTGGTTAAAAGATAATGCTAGGTTACCCTTTTGAGCTGCTGTTAACACTGGGGTTGAGGTTGGCCCATTGATTCTATGGAAGATATCAAGTCATTCATTTACTTATTCCCTGTCAGGCTGAACTGTGCTTGTAGATCCACAAGATGACTTTCATAGCAAAAATGCTTTTGTACTGTTGACTTGTAAACATGGCCTTAGAGTCAACAGGGTCTTTTCTCTAAGAGCTCCCAGGCATTTCAAGAAATCTAAGACCAACAAATTCTCTTCAAGTCTCTCATGAAACCCATTTGTAGATATGATATAACAACTGCCTTAACTATTATTTAAAAACTAAGAATGCAATCATTTTTTGAGGTTGTTTCTAAGTATCTCCCAAACAGTAATAGTTTCTAAAATGTGAAGAACAGCTATAGCCACCTAGAGAAAACTAACAGAATTGTTATAAATACCTAATCTTACGAGTGAGCAGCTGTAAGCTAGAAATATGCCTCATGCTAAAAGGGATGTTTCTATTTTCTTAAAAAGGAAGAAAACATTATTCATAGGGACTTGTTTCTATTTCTTAATACAGATACTCCCTATGTGAAATCTTTCTTTTGGGTTGCCAGGAGTAGGAAATTAGAGAGGAAATATAGTCATATTTTTTAACCCAGTGGTTTATTCTCCTGAAGCCCAGAGGGAAAAGAAATATTCCCATAACAAACATTCTAAATCCCTTTTATTGTAATACTCATCAACCTTATAATTGCTTCTTCAATATCCATCTTCCCAGTTAGACTATAAATTCCACAAGAGTGACTACGTTTTTCCCATTCACTATTCTGTCTCTGGTATAGAGCCTTGGCACATAGTTTGATGTGCAATTAATAATATCTTTTGAATAAAAACGTTGAATAAATTACATTGAAGCAATAGTCTTCAACAGGAATAATGGGAGACATTGAGATTTAAATTGCAGATGAAGCCACTGTGTGGAGTTGGAGTTACTGTATGTATTCAAAGTGATATAGTTTATAATGGGAATAATTAGATGAAAGAAAGGGAATTTCTGGTTTTGAAAGCAGAAACAGAGAAGAACCTGACACTGGTAATCATTAAGAACCAAAGAGAAAAACGTATTTCAAATTGCACCTAAGTCTAATTGTCTTGAAATATTTTTGTTATCTATTATACAGTACACAGTAGTGTTTTAGGTTTCATTTGTTTTAACAAAGAGGGGTTTTAGATTTTTTTAAGTGCTACTGTAAAAGTAGTCACATCTGTGGTTTGGACTGTATAATTTCAACAACACAATTAGCATCCTAAAGCCATCTGAGGCAGTGTAACATCATTGCTGGTTTTATTGTTGATAAATAAAGCTCTTGAAAAATAAATCTCTGAAGTTAAACATATGAATATCTACAATAATGTTATAAATGCTATCTTTTTAAAAAAACTAAGAGAACAGTATCATTTCATACTACAACCTTTTTTGGTGGGATGAATATCTGAAAACGTGACGATGAAAAAGTCAAGTTGAAAAATAGTTGAGAGCGTATCTCTTCATCAAACTTCAGTCCCTTGATAATGCTGCTTCTTCTACAGAAAAGTGAGAATAATTGACTCAAAATTACAATAGCAGATCAGTACCAACATTTGAGAGCTATGAACATGTAAAGTAAAGGAGACAAATATACCCACACTGAATTCTTAAAGAATTTTGAATGACTACACTTAGAATTAAAAGATCATTGAGGGCCGGACATGGTGGCTCAAGCCTGTAATCCAAGCACTTTGGGAGGTCACAGCAGGAGGATCACTTGAGCCTAGAAATTTGAGGCCAGCCTGGGCAACACAGAGAAACCCTGTCTCTACAATACATTTTAAAAAATTCGCCAGGCATGATGGTGCGCACTTATAGTCCCAGCCACTTGGGAGGCTGAGGCCGGAGGATCACTTGAGACAGGGAGGTTGAGGCCGCAGTGAGCCATGATCACACCACTGCACTCCAGCCTGGGTGACAGAATAAGATCCTGTCACAGAAAAAAAAAAAAAAAAGGAATATAGCATAAAATTTACCATCTTAGGGAAATAATAATAAAGATTAGAGCAGAGATAAGTAAAATTGAGAATAGAAAAATTATTTTAAAAATCGATGAAGCTAAGATCAATGAAGCTAAGAGCTGAAAAGATTAATAAAATTGAGAAACCCTTACCTAGATTAACTAAGGAAAAAAAAAGAGAAGATTCAAATAATTAAAATCAGAAGTGAAATAGGAGATTTTTTCTTTTTCTTTGTTTTTTTGAGATGGAGTCTCGCTCTGTTGCCCAGACTGGAGTTCAGTGGCACCATCTCGGCTCACTGCAAGATCCGCCTCCTGAGTTCACGCCATTCTCCCGCCTCAGCCTCCTGAGTAGCTGGGACTACAGGTGCCCGCCACCACACCTGGCTAATTTTTTTTTGTATTTTTAGTAGAGATGGGGTTTCACTGTGTTAGCCAGGATGATCTCAATCTCCTGGCTCGTGATCTGCCCGCCTCGGCCTCCCAAAGTGCTGGGATTACAGGCGTGAGCCACCGAGCCTGGTCTAAATAGGAGATAATACAACAGATGCCACAGAAATAAAATGGGTTATAAGAGGGCTGTGGTTTCACTGTGTCCCCCAAGAGTTCAGGTGTTGGGACCTTAATTCCTTAATGCACAGTGTTGGGAGGTGGGGCCTAGTAGGAGGTGTTTGGGTCGCAGGGGTGGAGCCCTCATGAATGGATTAATGCTATTCTCTAGGAACTTGGTTAGTTACCTCAAAAGCAAGTAGATATAAAGCCAGCCCCAGCCCAGCCCTCTGTACTTGTCTCTGTTCACATGGCTTTCTTCCCCTTCCCCTTATCTGCCATGCTATGCAGCAGCTCAAGGCCCTCACCAGATGTGGCCACCATCTTGGACTTCCCTGCTTCCAAAGCCATGAGCTAAAGAAACTTTTTTTCTTTATAAATGACCCAGCCTCAGGTGTTCTATTATAGCCATGAAAGACAGACTAAGACAAAATGAATACTATGAACAACTGTATGCCAATAAATTGGATAACCTAGAAGAAATGGAAATATTCCTAGAACACACAACCTGCCAAGACTGAATCATAAAGAAAAAGAAAATCTGAACAGACCAATAACTAGTGAGGAGGTTGAATCAGTAATTAAAAACCTCCCAACAGATCCTCTGGCTTGAGGCTGTCCAGGCTAGAGCATCAGAAAAAGACAAAAGATTGGATTGTAAGAAAAGAAAGCAGAAGTCATGTTTTGAAGAACTGTATTGAAGATGCTTCATCAGTTTGTAAGACATGAGTCCAAAATATCCAGCAGTTTGGTTTTTGAAAGATCTCTGAATCATGTGTAGTTACTTTGGCAAGTGGGCCAAGACCCTGTGATTTAATAGTTGGGGGGAAATAATCTAGTCACCACATTGTCTCCGCCCACAAATGAGATACGGCAATCAAGGGAAAGTGAGGTATACGAAATGGGTGCTTAGATGGGTTAATTTAGTTGTTAATATTAGGGAAATAATGTACAGTACTAAAGAGCTAATTAGGAAGATGATTATTAGGGTATGACCATGAAAGGAAAGGAGTTTTTCTATAATAGGTGACGTAGTGTCTTGAAATCCTAGCTGAAATGGATACGCCAGTCAAAAGTCAACACGGCGCAGAACATCAGTATTCCTACCCAGCCTGAGAGGTGTGGCACATCAGTATATGAAAAAGAGGTCTAGAATTTATGTGGGAAGGAAGTAAACTATGGTGAATACTTAGATACAAATAACATGAGGCAACAATCATAGCTGATAACATTATATTTCTGAGGGACCAGACAAAAGAGAAGGCATAGAGTGGAAAATTCTTCTTTGGCCATTGTTTGGTACAGTCTCACTTCCAAATCATGTACAATCTTTATAGTTTCTAAGGACAAGATTTAAAATATTCTTTAAAAAAAAAAAAAAAAAAGCAGGGTTGGGTGCAGTGGCTCATGCCTGTAATCCCAGCACTTTGAGAGGCCAAGGTGGGAAGATCACTTGAGTCTAGGAGTTTGAGACCAACCTGGCTGATGTGGTGAAACCCCATCTCTACTAAAAATGCAAAAATCAGCTGAGCATGGTGGTGAGCACCTGTAATCCCAGCTACTTGGGAGGCTGAGGCACAAGAATCACTTGAACCCAGGAGGCAGAGGTTGCAGTGAGTTGAGATTGCACCACTGCACTCCAGCCTGGGTGACAGAGTGAGACTCTCTCAGAAACAAAAATGAAAACAAAAAAACCCACAACAACCCCAATAAGGAAAAGCCCAGGATCAGATGACTTCACCGAATAATTCTATCAAGCATTTGAAAAATAATCAACAACAATCCTCCTCCAACTTTTTCTTTAAAAATTTAAAGAGAAGGAACACATCCAAGCTCATTTTATGAGGCCAATATTATTAACCTGATTCCAAAGACTGGTAAAGACACCATAAAAAAAGAAAACTAAAGACCAATATCCCTGATGAATATTAATGCAATGATCCTTAACAAAATACTAGCAAACTGAATTCAATAGCATATTAAAAGGATAATGTACCATAACCAAAGGATGTTTTTATTTCTAGAATACACTATGGCTCAATATATGATAATCAATAAATGTAATACAACTCATTAATGGAATAAAGGACAAAAACACATGATTATCTCAATTGATGCAAAAAAAACCCCATTTGGCAAGATCAACAAACTTTCATGATAAAATCACTCATTGAAATAAGAATAAATGAAACTACCTCAATATAACAAAGGCCAGATATGAAAATTTCATCATTAATATCCTATTCAAGGGTGAAAGACTGAAAGCTTTTCCTCTAAGATCAGGAACAAGACAAGGATGCTTGTTCCTGTTGTTTCCATTCAACATAGTATTGGAAGTTTTAGCCAGTGTGAT
This sequence comes from Pan paniscus, assembly GCF_029289425.2. Taxonomy (NCBI): domain Eukaryota; kingdom Metazoa; phylum Chordata; class Mammalia; order Primates; family Hominidae; genus Pan; species Pan paniscus. The sequence goes on along the minus strand of NC_073254.2, from coordinate 164,246,235 downwards.
TAGGCAAGAAAAAGAAATAAAATAAATAAGTAATTAGAGGCTGGGCTTGGTGGCTCATACCCATAGTTCCAACTACTTGGGAAGCTGAGATGGGAGGATTCCTTGAGCTTAGGAGTTCAAGGCCCCAGTGAGGTATGATCATACCACTACACTCCAGCCTGGGCAACAGAGTAAGACCCTGTCTCAAACAAAAAAAAAAGTTGGACTTTTATCTTATACCATATACAAAAATTAACTCAAAATGGATTAAAGACCTAAATGTAATACCTAAACCTATAAAGCTCCTAGGAGAAAACACAGGGAAAATTTTTATGACATTGGAGTTGGTAATGATTTCTTTGATATGAAATCATTTTAACACCCAAAGCACACACAACAAAAGGAAAACAAATAGGGATACATCAGACTTAAAGATTTTTGTTCATTAGAAGACACAATCAAGGCTGGGCACAGTGGCTCATTCCTGTAATCCCAGAATTTTGGTACGCTGAGGCAAGAGGATCTCATGAGCCCAGAAGTTTGAGATTGCAGTGAGCCATGATTGTGCCACTGCACTCCAGCCTGGGAAACACAGTGAGAATCTGGTCAAAAAAAAAAACAAAACACACACACACACACAATTAACAGAAGGAAAAGGCAACCTATGGAATGCGAGAAAATATTTGCAAAGCATATATGTCTGATAAGGTGTCAATATCCAGAATATATAAAGATCTCCTACAATGTAACAACAACAAAAAAATCAAATAACCCAATTAACAAACAGGTAAAATTTCTCCAAAGATCATATACAAATGTCCAATAAGCATATGAAAAGATGGTTAATATCAATAATTATCAGAGAAATACAAATTAAAACACAACACGATATCATCTCACACTCTTTAGGATGGCTACTATAAAAAAAAAACAGAAAATAACAGGTGTTGGCAGAGATGTGCAGAAGGTGAAACTCTTGTGCATGGTTACTGTGGTTGTAAAATGGTGCTTTGGAAAACAGTATAGTTGTTACTAAAACAAATAAAAATAGAACCATTGTGTGATGCAGCAAACCCACTTCTGTGTATATATCCAAAAGAACTGAAAGCAGAATCTCAAAGATATTTACACATCCAGGTTCATAGCATCATTATTCATCATATTCAATAATGAGTATGACCATTACATCAGGTTCTTCAAGCCAAAAGGTTGAAAGAACCCAAATGTCCATTGACACATGAATGAATAAACAAAATGTGGAATATACACACAATGGAATATGATGCCACCTTAATAAAGAAGGAAATTCTGACACATGCTACAACATGAATGAACCTTGAGGATATTATGCTAAGTTATATAAGCCAGTCCCAAAAGAACAAATACTGCATGATTCCACTTACATGAAGTATCTGAAATATTCAAATTCAGGCCAGTGTGGTGGCTCACACCTGTAATCCCAGCACTTTGGGAGGCTGAGGCAGGTGAATCACCTGAGGTCAGGAGTTCGAGACCAGCCTGGCCAGCATGGCAAAACCCCATCTCTACTAAAACTACAAAAATTAGTCAGGCATGGTGGCGGACACCTGTAATCCCAGCCACTCAGGAGGCTGAGGCGGGAGAATCGCTTGAATCTAGGAGGCGGAGGTTGCAGTGAGCTGAGATCACGCCACTGCACTCCAGCCTGGGCAACAGAGTGAGACTCCCTCTCAAAAATAAATAAATAAATAAATAAATAAAGTATTCAAATTCTTACAGACAGAAAAAAATGATAGTTGCCAGGGGCTGGGGAGAGGGAACAAAGTGGAAGCTGTTATTTAATATATAGAGAGGTTCAGATTTGCAAGATGAGGAAGTTCTAGAGATGTGTTTCACAACAACGTGAGTATACTTAACGCTATTGGACAGTACCCTTAAAAATGGTTAAGATAATAAATTTTAGGAGTGTTTTAATTCACAATAAAAATTTCTGTAAATAAGTGAGTAAATAAATAAATAAAACTCACCACACCAAGTGTTGACATGGATGTAGAAGAACTGGAAACTTCATACACTGCCAGTGAGAATGTACAACAGTACATCCACTTTGGAAACCACTTTGTCAGTTTCTTAAAAACTAAACATATATCTCCCATGCCACACTAGGTATCTATCCAAGAAAAATTAAGGCATACATCTGTACAAACTTGAACAAGGATGTTCATAGTAGCTTTATGAGTAATAGTCAAAATCTAGAAACAATCCAAACATACATCAACAGTGTCAAAAGACAACATTATAACACATTTAGCTATAGATCTAATTGGCTTTTATTCTTGACTTACGAATCAGGGTAACCTTCATTCTACGAAATAGAATGAGAGCTCCACTGAGCAACAGTGGGGGTTGCAAGGTGAGAGCAAGAAAACAGAAAAGAAAAAAAAAAATCGTTTTTTTGGTAAGGATTAAAGCAGAGGGGACTTCCTTATTATGCTGGCTCAGCTAGACTGGAATCTCCTGTTTTCAGGAAAACTGGTTTGTTTTGGGATCTATCTGCTTCCTTAAAGTTTCAACTTGATTATGTAGCATTTAGTATGAGTGACTCCATTTTGGTTTGATCTGGTCTGCTGGAGTCTAGTTCAGGAGCTCAGTCCAAATTAATGGCCTCCACAATTTTCGTTTAACAAAAGTGAATAAAGAAATTGTGTATATCCATACAATGAAATATTACTCACAAAATAAGTATACTTTTTACATATAATTTACTGAGTTTTTATTACGTACCAAGCATTCTGCCAAATGCTTTAAACAGGTAATCAAACAACTCAGTGAGGTAGAAATAACTAACCTTATTACACAGTTGGTGAGGCTGAGTTTTGTAGAAGTTTAATAACACATACAAGGTTACACAGCCAAGCTGTGTCAAAATCAGAGTTTAAACTTAGGTCTAGAGTAATGGCAAAAATAAGAGTGTTTAATCCCTACACTGTATTTCTTGAATTCTAACAGGAGTTGTACACTCCTGATGATAGTAAACATCCTATACACTACTGATGATAGGCTGATGCTAGTAAACATCTCAGTTGACGAATTTCTTAGAAAACAAAGCTCTGACTGTTTGCTGGTCATGTTATCTGCCACTATAGTGCAATGGTTGAGAATGTGAACTGTAAATGTCAACAACACAGGTGTGGATTCCTACTGCTACCACTTTCCAGTTGTGAGAGCTATTTAATCTTTCTGTTCTGTTATCTCTAAAATGGAGATAATAGAATCTGTCTCATTCTCTGATTGAACTTCAAACAATTTCTGACACATGATAAAACATTACCCATCTTTCTTTTAACTTTAAATGCTGCTTGTCTCTGTCAAGAAAGATAAGCCACTTTTTAAAAAAATTATTTAATGTGTTAAAACCTGTTATATGCAATGTCCTCGACATTGTTAGGGATACAAAGATGAGTCAGATGGGAGTATCTCAGATGGGAGAATCCCTGTCCCCAGGAATTTTGCAATCTATTAAGCAAAAGCCATGCTCAGCCAATTCAATACTCTTAATATTCATGTGACCTGTGCCTTGTGGTTGGTTGAACTTTATATTTAAATTTTTGACTTTGCAACATTCTAACATATTTTGCATTATGAAATACTGTGTCTGAGCCTATTCTCATTTAGGCCTTCTTAAATTATTAGCCCTTCCTCCTTCTTGATAGCAATATTTATTGATGATAGTATTTCATTTTTTTACTGCAAAAACTTAGTGAAACTTACCAAGCTTATCCCATTTTGAAATAATTTTTGTAAAGTCTTTTAAGTATTATCAAATTAATATGTAGGTATTGTAATATTATACACAGTAATGGCCTGACTCTTTAGTGAGGGACAGACAGAATTACAGGTTATGACAGCTTAAAGCAAACCAAGCTTTTCATGTTGTGCAGGTGACCTCTTTTGCTTTCATGATTGACTGAATCTACTGAAGACAGAAACCAGCTTCAATTTTGGTAACCCTGTATGTGTTACTGAACTCCAAAACTCAGCTTCACCACCTGTGTAATAAGGCTAGTGATTCCTACCTCATTGAGTTGTTGTGATTACATGTTTAAAACATTTGGCACAATGCTTGGTACATAATAAAAACTCAATAAATTATATGTAAAAGTGTACTCACTTTGTAATATTTCCTTGTATGGATATACAGAACTTGTGTATTCATTTTTGTTAAACAAAAATTGTGGAGACCATTATTTTGAACTGAGCTCCTGAACTTGTCTAAATTGATCATTTAACCCCTCTGCAGTGTTGCCTTTAGGAAAAGGCAAATAGGAAAACTACATCAGGTTCCCTGGTTTAGGGATCAGCATTGTGATAGAAGCTACACAGTAGAATGTTAGAGACTGAATTGTGTTTTCTCAAAATCCATATGCTGAAGTCCTAATGCCCAGCGCCTCAGAACGTGACCTTATTTGGAAATGGGGTTGTTGTATATATGATTAGTTAAGATAAAGTCAGTAGGGTGGGCCTCTAAGCCAATATGGCTGATGTATTTATAAAAAGGGGAGATATGAACACAGAGATTCACACATAGAAATTGCCACATGAAGACTGGCATTATGCTGCCACAAACCAAGGAACTACAAGAAACCAGGAGATACCTGGAACAGATACCTCTCCAGTGTCCTCAGAGGGAGCATGGAGCAGCTGACATCTTGATTTCACACTTGAAGCCTCCAGAACTGCAAGACAATACATTTCTGGTGTTTAAGCCACTCGTTCGGGAGTACTTTGTTACAGCAGCCCTGGGAAACTTATGCAAGATGGGAGGGGAATTCTGTTTTCTTCTTTTGTTCTTTTCTCCATTATGATACACAAATGCAAGCGCTCTTCTGCAACTTGATTTTTTTTTTTTTTAATTTAAGGATACAAAGATATAATACTTCCTCCATGTTGCTTAAGGCCTACTACGGGAGATAAAACAGATCAACTGGGAGGTCATCGCTTGAATCTAGGCTCCGTCACTTTATTCTGTAGTTCCAGGCAAGTTACTTAGCTTCTCCAAACTTCAGTTTCTTTATCTATGATATGGAGATAATAATATAACCTACCAGTGTTATTGAATAGTTTGAGATAATGTGGGTAAACAGTGTGTGCTCACAAAATGCACCCACATCACAAGGCAACTGCAGTTTAAGGCAGAATGATCTAGACAGGAATGGAAGTATAGCAGGTGCTTTGGGAGCTCAGTGGGGAGAGATTTCACATATGCCAGGAAACCTGGGTGAAAGTGATGGCATTTAGGTTGGTCTTTAAATAATTGCAAATTGAATCAGTGAGAAGCCACTCATGGTGAAAGAAACAGCATGAATGAAGGCAGTAGGTCTCCCAAACACAGGGCACATTCAACAAGTAGTGTGGCTTAGGGTGGAGTATTGGATATGAATTTCAGTTTAACTGTCTTCCTGGAAGAGCTCTCTTGATGACGCTGGTTTAGTTTCAAACCTCCTCCCCATCCCTCTCCAGCACATCGCTGTATTTATTTCCTTCTTAACATGTATCACATGTGGAGTCCTAATTAGGGAGGGGGAGTTGGGCTGGCAGGACCTAGGGAAAGCAAAAGGAGAAGGCAGATAAGCTATAAGCCTGCCTTTCTTCATGTGCAGGACACATAGCCCTCCTGTGCAAATAATTCACAATCTTCTTGCACCTAGCGACCCTTGGGTGATAGAAGAAGTCAAGTTAGCTCACTGCAACCTTGGCATTATCGATACTGCACAAAGCCGTCTTTAGCACACAGCACAAACACCATTCTATAAAATCCCCGGCAAGCCTTTGTCTCTTTGCAGTCAGTTCCTTTTTGCTGACCTGCCCATTGCACCCTTGCAACATATTTTCGTGCTTTCTCTAATAAATTTGCTTTTCTTTACATACAACTGTCTTGGTAAATTCTTCTTATTGCCATGCCTCCAGCCCCAAATACTCGCTAATTACCAGCAACGTCACAAACTGTAATTCTCCTGTTTATCTGCCTATTTACTTGACTATTGTCTGTTTCCCCTACTAGACAAGGGCAGGGACTAGCGCTTTTATTCAGAACTGTCCCAGCGTTTAACGCAGGAGATGCCCAACAAATATTGAGCAAGGAAAAAAAGGAAGGAAGAAAAGGAGAGGAGTGGGAGGTAGGGGAACAGAGGAGGAAACTGCCTGGAGTAGCAGAGGAATACAATAAAATCCGTGGAAGTACTAGCTTGGAACCAGAGGATGGAGGAGCTCTTGGAAGGAAGGGTTATTAAAAACCTCAGCTCAGGCTTCTGAATCAGAATTCCTAAGGGAATGATTTGGTAGTCTGCCTATATAACAACCACCCCAGGTGAATCAGCTTCAGGCAAATTTGGGAAATACTATATGGACCAGCAGTACAAGCGTCACCTGGGAATCCATTAGAAAAAAAACTTCTCAGGCCCAATTCTCAACCTTCTGAATCAGGATCTGCATTTTAACACAAGGTCCCCAGGAGATTGAAATGTACTGAGAATTACGATCCTGCCTCTTACTGTAATGTCGTTAGATGCCACCCACCGCTTTGCTTCTTCCAGGCTTGAGTGGAGAATTGGGCTAAATGTGTTTTGAAATAATGGGAATCCTTGAGCAGAAATCAGGGATATAAATATTCCTACTCTATTTGGTGTCTATAGATAGATCTCAGCTTCAACCATGAGACTTCCTTAAAATTGCAACACAAAAAAGAGTCTTTTAACCAGCAGTTATTCTGGGACATTCTAGTTTGAAGCCAAAAATGATCTCCCACCCAAGAAAGGAACTTGAAAGACTCATACCAGTAACATAAATCACCACAACTAGAAAAAAAAAAAAAAAAGACTACGCAGAACACATACACACACAAATAAACTCAGAGAAATAACGTCTCCATTCAGGAAAATACTGAAATCTGTTTGTGGGGAAATCTTTAGGATAACTACAGAGGACTAAAGGAATAGGAACAAACCAAAATCCTTTAATGAATCATGGAATTTGTAAATTGGTATCAGATGTTCTCCAAAGAGCTGCAGACAGCCCAAACAACACTCCAAATTCTTCCAAATAAGGTAGCCCCAGCTACTGCTCTTAAACACAATTTTGCTCTACCTGATTGTCTGTTTGGTTTAGAATGAACCAGTTGTTTTCAGAATTAAAGTGCATTTCTACATATAAGATTAGAAGGATTGTGAGGAGGGCTTCTTTAAACACACACTCACTTATTTACTGAGTCAGATTTTCCAGTGTGTCATTTAGAGAAAAGGGTAGCATAAATCCAAGAAGCTGTCTTTGGTTTCATTTGGTGGTCAGGGAGCAAGGGGGATTTGTTTTTCTGTTGTAGCGTAGCAACTTGATTTCAGGGCCGCTCCTCTGTTGTATGTGCAAAGGGAGATACCAAGAGAATTTTCCAGAAGGTGCAGAGATGGTCTTTAGCCAGCCTGTGAGCTCTCAGACATATATTCAAAAAGAAATTACTTCAAAGAAAGTGTTTGAAGCAGAAACTTAAAAGAGTTAATAGTATAGAACTATAGACTCATAGAAAGAACTCTTAATGGAACATTAATTGGGACATTTACCAGTGTGACAATATATCCATCTCCTCTGCCACAGGTGGGGTGGGGGTGCTGCCTGGGCTAGAGTTAACTCCCTTAGGCCAGTTAACTCACATGATGAGCAGCTGCCTTAGTTTACCCCAGTGTGCCAACAAATATAGTTCTGTGTGACAAGTTGTGAAAAGATTAGGAAGCGCTGGTGTGAATCACACCCATACTGTGGGCTTTCAGAATGTGTGAATAGATTGATGATTTCAGGCGGCACATAGGCATGATATTACAAACGTTGAATTGCTTAGTGAGATCATTTCCCATTCAATTGTCTTTCAATCCATTGGAACAGAGAAAGAGAAATGATCAGTGTGTTATCATAGCTTCAACTATTAATTTCACATTTAACAAAGAGAAACTAGATCACAGGTATATTTTTGCTATTTCGATATGAATCACTTTTTTTTTTTTTTTTCTGAGACGGAGTCTGGCTCTGTCATCAGGCTGGACTGCAGCAGTGGCACAATCTCGGCTCACTGCAAGCTCTGCCTCCCAGGTTCAAGTGATTCTCCTGCCTCAGCCTCCTGAGTAGCTGGGACTACAGGCACGTACTACCATGCCCAGCTAATTTTTGTATTTGTAGTAGAGACAGGGTTTCACCATGTTAGCCAGGATGGTCTTGATCTCCTAATCTCGTGATCCGCCCGCCTCGGCCTCCCAAAGTGCTGAGATTAGAGGCATGAGCCACCGCGCCTGGCCCATTGTTTTATTTTATTTATTTTTGGTCATTGGTACTTGTTTTTCATTTACAGTAGTGATTTAAAGTTTCATCTTAAAATAAACTTACTTCAACATAAAAGGGAGCTGATGCAAAGAAAATATTAAACCAAAAGTGGTACAACTTGTGTCTTTACCATATGGCAAAAATTGTGAAGTTCATATTCAAATAAGTGAAGTTCCAAAAGCATCATCCATTGAGTTGCTTGAATCCACTCTGCAATATCTCTGATAAGTCACTTAAAACCCTTCTAGACAGAGCAGACACATTATTACTGCAATTTATTCCATTTTAGGGAAGGCTAAACTGTTAAAATTTTAAGACTTTTAGTTGAAATCTGTTTTCAGGATCTTCCTATTATTAATTCCAATTTATCTCCCTGGAGCCCAATGGAACAAATCTAATCACTCTCTACACTGAAACCCTCTTACATATTGGAAAATAACTCTATGTTTAGTATCCACCCCCGCATCATTAACATTCTTTGTCTCTTGGGACACATACACACTAGACCTCCTTTCGTCAAGCCAAACAGCCTTCAATTTCCCCCCTCTGACACAATTCTGATCATACTCACCCCCTGGCCATTCTTTTCTGGGCTTGTTCTAATTTATCAGTATCTCTCTTAAACCGTGTGAATCAATTAAAACTATTTTGGTTGCATGTGGCAGAAAACCTAGTTTAAGCTAGCTTGCACAGTTTAAATCTCCAGAGTAAGATTCATTGAAGGCATGATTTGATACAGGGGCTCACAGAAGACCCCCAGAATCAAGATTCACTGTCTCTCTTCTCTCTCAGCTCTGTTTTCTCCTAAGAAGGGTCTATATCTAGGCAGGCATTTCATTCAGCATAGCAAGATGGTTAAAGAGGTCCAGCCTTACCTTCTTACAACCTCAAGTCTAGTACAGAAGAATGGGAATCTCTCAGAAATCCCAGAAAAAGTCTCACTGCATCTCAGTAGCTCCGAATGTGTCACATGCTTTCTCCTGGACCAATCACTGTCAGCAAAGGAGTGCAATATCCTGATTGGTCAGAAGCAAGGAGTAAAGACAACTTTATCGGCAGCACAGAGCTTTACATGGGGATAAAATTCATGTCCCAGAGGGAGAGCAAGTTGTGTTTACTAGAAAAACTCATATAATGATGTCCAGATAAAAACTCAGTACCCCGGGTGAGGTATGACCAGAGAATAAAGCAAGACAATCACTTCCTTTATTATGAACTTTATATGTCAACATGGGAGTAAGTGAGATAGCATATTCTCCATTCGAAAACTATCAGGGGCTGTTATTTCTATCCTCTGTCTGTGCTGGCAGCCTATACATGGTGGGGACATTGTATCAACATAAAACATTGTTTTTTGGTTTCCAGACCAAAGCATATAATTAAGATGAGCTGGTTTTAAAAAGGAGAGAGAGTTGTATAATTGGGTACCCTAATAGCAACCAGGTATGGGAGCTCACAGCAAGAAAGGAAATAGAAAAGCCATACCAAGTGGTGGCTATAATTTAAAAAGCAAAAAGATAAAACAAAAACAAAATTTTCGACTTCAAAACATCATATACAACTGCAGTAATCAAGGAAGAGGGCTGAACCACATGGCCAAATAGAAGCCTTTGTCCACCCTACAGGAATGCCAATTTAACAACTATCTACACACAAAAAGCACCAATTTAACAAATATCTACACACAAAAATCAGGTGGTAACCACAGAACCTGGTTTTAACTTTAAATTGCTGAAAGAGGCACTGAAGAGGGTAGGAAGGACAGTCTTGAATTGCTCACACCACCCCTTCCCCATCCCCTGGCAGGACTGCATGGCATGGAGAGAGAATCTGTGCGCCTGAAGGAGGGAGAGCACAGTGATTGTGGGACCCTGCTGTGAACTCAGTGCTGCCCTGTCACAGTGGAAAGCAAAACCAGTTTAAATTCTGTTGATACCTGCCTATGAAGGGAGAGTCTAGACCAGCCCTAGCCAGAGGGAAATCACCCATCCCAGCAGTCAGAACTTGACTTTGGCAAGCATCAAGGGCTAAAATGCTCTGAGGTCCTAAATAAACTTGAAATGCAGTCTAGGCCACAAGAACTGCAATTCCTAGGCAAGTACTAGCTGTGCTGGACATAGAGCCAGTGGACCTGGAACACCAGTCAGGGTAGCTAAGGAAGTGCTTGCTCCACCCCTCCGGCAACCCCAGACAGCACAGCTTGCAGCAACAAAAGTGACTCCTTTCTTCTGCTTAAGAAGAGGAAAGCAAAGAGAAAAGAGGACTTTGTCTTGTATCTTGGATACTAGCTCAGCCACTAAAGGACAGGGCAACAGGCAGAGTCATGAGGCCCCCATTCCAGGTCCTAGCTTGCAGACAATGTGTCTAGACACACCCTGGGACAGAAGGGAACCTGCTGCCTTGAAGGGAAGGACCCAGTCCTGGCAGGATTTATCACTTGCTGACTAAAGAGCCCTTGGGCTCTCAAAAACCAGCAGCAATACCCGGGTAGTAAGCCGTGAGCCTTGGGTGAGACTCAAAGATGTGCTGGCTTCAGGTATCAGCTCAACTACAGTGGGCTAGAGCACCAGGTGGGCTCTTGGGGTCCCCAATTCCAAGCCTTGGCTCTTGGACAGCATTTCCGGACGTGCCCTGGACCAAAGGCAAACCCACTGCCCTGAAGGGTGAGTCCTAGACCTGGCAGCATTCATCAAAAGCTGATTGTGTGCCTTGGGTGTTAAGTGAACATTGGTGGTAACTTGGCAGTACCCCCATGGGACTGTGGTGGTGGTGGCCACAGGGAGAGTGCCACCTGCCTGTGGAAAGGGGAGGCAATAGTGAGAAAGACCTTGGATGCTGGATGTCATCTCTGGACCTGCCTGGGACCTGAGAGAATTTGCCGCCCTGAAGAGTCGGACCCAAGCCTGGCTGGTTTCACCACCTGCTGATCATAGAACCCTAGGGCCTTGAACAGACACAGGCAGTAGCCAGGTAGGGGTTAAACCTGGCCTTGGGTGAGACCCAGTGCTGTGCTGGCTTCAGATCTGACCAAGCACAGTCCCAGTGGTGGTGGCCACAGGGGTGCTTGTGTCTCCCCACCCTCAACCCAGGCAGTTCAGCAGAGACAGAGAGAGAGAGAGCAAGAGAAAGAGAGAGGGAGAGACTGTCTGAGAGAAAGTAAGGGAAGAGAACAAGAGTTTCTTGCCTGGTAATCCAGAGAATACTTGATCTTATCCAAGACCACCAAGTCAGTACCTCTATGAGTCTGCAAGAACCACAGGATTATTGGGCTTGGGGACCAAGTCCCTTCAAATACCTGGGAAGCTTTCCCAAGAAAGACAGACATAAACAAGCCCAGAATACAAAGACTACAATAAGTACCGAACTTTTCAGTGCCCAGACTCCAATGAACATCCACAAGCACCAAGACAAATCCTGGAGAAACAGGTATGTGACCTTTCAGTCAGAGAAGTCAAAATAGCTGTTTTGAGGAAACTCAAAGAAATTCAAGATAACGCAGAGAAGAAATTCAGGATTCTATCATAAATTTAACAAACAGATTGAAATAATTTAAAAGCATCAAGCAGAAATCCTAGAGTTGAAAAAATGCAATTAACATACTGAAGAATGCATCTAAGTCTCTTAATAGCAAACTTGATCAAGCAGAAGAAAGAATTGATGAGCTTGAAGACAGGCTATTTGAAAATACACAGTCAGAGGAGACAAAAGAAAAAAGAATGAAAAAGAATGAAGCACACCTACAAGATCTAGAAAATAGCCTCAGAAGGTCAAATCTGAGAGTTATTGGTCTTAAAGAGAAGGTAGAGGAAGAGATAAAGAGATAAGGGTAGAAAGTTTATTCAAAGGGATAATAACAGAGAACTTCCCAAACTTAAGGAAAGATATCAACATTCAAGTACAAGAAGATTATAGAACACGAAGCAGATTTCCAACTTAACCCAAAGAAGACTATCTCAAGGCATTTAATACTCAAACTCCCAAAGGTCAAGGATAAAGAAAGGATCCTAAAAGCAGCAAGATAAAGGAAATAAATAACATACAAGGGAGCTCCAATATATCTGGCAGCAGACTTCTTAGTGGAAACCTTACAGGCCAGGAGAGAGTGGCTGAGAGAAAAAAACTTTTACCCTAAAGTAGTATATCTGGCAAAAAATATCCTTCAAACATGAAGGAGAAATAAAGACTTTTCCAGCCGGGTGCTGTGGCTCACGCCTGTAATCTCAGCACTTTGGGAGGCTGAGGTGGGTGGATCACCTAAGGTCAGGAGTTCGAGACCAGCCTGGCCAACATGGCGAAACCCTGTCTCTACTAAAAATACAAAAATTAGCTGGGCGTGATGGTGGGCACCTGTAATCCCAGCTACTTGGGAGGCTGACAAAGGAGAATCGCTTGAACCTGGGAGGCAGAGGTTGCAGTGAGCCAAGATCATGCCACTGCACTCCAGCCTGGGCAACAGAGCAAGACTCCGTCTCCAAAAAAAAAAAAAAAAAGACTTTTCCAAACAAACAAAAGGTGAGGGATTTCATCAACACCAGACTTGTCCTTCAAGAAATGCTAAAGGAAGTTCTTCAATCCAAAACCTGAATAGAACAATAACAAGTAATGAGATTGAAGCCATAATACAAAGTCTGTTAGCAAACAAAAGTCTAGGATTCAATGGCTTCGCTTCCCTGCTGAATTCTACCAAACATTTAAAGAGGAACAAATACCAATCCTACTCAAACTATTCTAAAAAAGAGAGGAGGGAATACTTTCTAATTCATTCTATGGTGCCAGCATGACCCTGATGCCAAAACCAGACAAAGACACATCAAAAAAGTAAAAAAAAAAAAAAAAAAAAGAAAGAAAAGAAAAGAAAGAAAGAAAACCATAGACCAATATCCCTGAAGAATATTGATGCAAAAATCCTCAGCAAAATACTAGCAAACCGAATTCAACAATACATTAAAAAGATTATTCATCATGACCAAATAGGATTTATCCCAGAGATTCAAGGATGGTTCAACATACACAAATTAATCAATGTGATATATCATATCAACAGAATAAAGGACAAAAATCATATGAACATTTCAATTGATGCTGAAAAAGCATATGATAAAATTCAACATCCTTTCATGATAAAAACCCTCAAAATACTGGGGATAGAAGGAACATACATCAACATAGTAAAGGACATATATGACAGACCCATAATTAGTATCACACTGAATGAGGAAAAACTGAAAAACTTTCCTCTAATATCTGGAACATGACAAGGATGCCCACTGTCACCACTGTTATTCAACATAATACTGGAAGTCCTAGCTACAGCAGTCGAACAAGAATAAGAAATAAAGGGCATCCAAATTGGAAAGGAAGAAATCGAATTATCCTTGTTTGCAGATGATATGATATTATATTTGAAAAAGCCTAAGGGCTCCTCCAGAAAATTATTAGAATTGACAAACAAATTCAGTAAAGTTGTAGGATAGCAAATCAATAGAGTACAAGGTAGTACCAAATCAACATACAAAAATCAGTAGCATTTCTATTTGCCAACAGTGAACAATCTGAAAAAGAAATCAAGAAAGTAATCCCATTTACAATAAGTGCATATAAAATTAATTACCTAGGAATTAATTTAACCAAAGAAGTGAAAGATCTCTCAATGAAAACTATGAAACATTGATAAAAGAAATTGAAGAGGACACAAAATAATAGATATTCCATGTTCATGAACTGGAAGAATCAATATTGTTAAAATGTCTGTACTAGCCAAAGCAATCTACTGATTCAATGCAATCCCTTTAAAAATACCAATTACATTTTTCACAGAAATAGAAAAAAGAATCCTAAAATTTATATGGAACACAAAAGACCTAGATTAGCCAAAGCTATCCTGAGCAAAAAAAAGAAAACTGGAAGAATCACATTACCTGACTTCAGATTATACCACAGAGCTATAGTAACCAAAACAGTGTAATACTAGAATGAAAACAGATACACAGACCAATTGAACAAGATGGAGAGCCCAGAAACAAATTCATACATCTTTGGTCAACTCATTTTCAACAAAGATGCCAAGAACATTGGTGAAAAGACCGTCTTCAATAAATAGTGCTGGGAAAACTGAATATCCATATGCAGAAGAACGAAACTAGACCCCTATCTCTCACCAAGATGGATTAAAGACCTAAATCTAGGACCTCAAACCACAAAACTACTAAAAGAAAACATTGAGAAAACTCTTAAATCTAGACTTAAATCTGGGACCTCAAATGATCAAACTATTAAAATAAAAACATTGGGGAGTGGACAAAGATTTCTTGAGTAATACCCCACAAGCACAGGCAACCAAAGCAAAAATGGACAAATGGGATCACATCAAGTTAAGAGCTTCTGCACTGCAAAAGATACCAACAACAAAGTGAAGAGGCAACCCACAGAATGAGAGAAAATATTTGCAAACTATCCATCTGATAAGGAATTAATAAGAATATATTGGGAGCTCAAACAACTTTATAGGAAATAATCTAATAATTCAATTAAAAATGAGAAAAAGATCTGAATAGATATTACTCAAAAGAAGACATACAAATAGCAAACAGGTTGTTGAAAAGGTGCTCAACATCATTGATCATCAGAGAAATGCAAAACAATACTACAATGAAATATTATTTCATCCCAGTTAAAATGGCTTTTATTCAAAAGACAGGCAATAACAAATGCTGGTGAGGATGTGGAGAAAAGGGAAAACTTGTACACTGTTGGTAGGAATGTAAATTAGTAAAACCACTATGGAGAACAGTTTGGAGGTTCCTCAAAAAACTTAAAATAGAGGTATCATACAATCCAGCATTCCTGTGGCTAAGCATATACCCCAAAGAAAGGAAATCAGTATATCAAAGATATATCTGCACTTTCATGTTTATTGCAGCACTATTCACAGTACCCAAGAGTTGGAAGTGTATTCGTCCATCCTCACACTGCTATGAAGAAATACCTGAGACTGGGTAATTTATAAAGAAAGAGGTTTAATTGACTTACAGTTCCACATGGCTGGGGAGGCCTCAGGAAACATACAATCATGGCACAAGGCAAAGGAGAAGCAGGAACCTTCTTCACAGGGCAGCAGGATGGAGTGACTGCCACCAGGGGAAATGCCAGATGCACATGAGACTCACTCATTATCACGAGAACAGCATGGGGGAGACTGCCTCCATGATCCAATTACATCCACCTGGTCCTGCCCTTGACACATGGGGATTATTACAATTCAAGGTAAGACGTGGGTGGGGACACGGAGCCAAATTGTATCAGGAAGCAACCCAAGTTTTCATTAATAGATGAATGGATAAAGAAAATGTGGTACATATACACAATGGAGTATGATTCAGATCCTGTTATTTGCAGGAACGTGGATGGAACTGGAAGTCACTAAGTAAAATAAGCCAGGCACAGAAGGACAAACTTTGCATGTTCTCACTTATTTGTGGGAGCTAAAAATAAAAAGAATTGAACTCATGGAGATAGAGGGTGGAAGGATGGTTACCAGAGGCTGGGAAGGATAGTGAAGGGATGGGGGGAAAATGGGGATTGTTAATGGGTACAAAAAACACTGAGAAAGAACGAATAAAATCTTGTATTTGGTAGTGCAACAGGTTGATTATAATCAGTAATAACTTTATTGTATATTTTAAAATAACTCAAAGTGTATAATTGGTTTGTAACACAAAGAATAAATGCCTGAGATGATGGATACCCCACTTACTCTGATGTGATTATTATGCATTACATGCCTGTATTAAAATACCTCATGTACTCCATAAATATATATACCTACTATTTACCCACAAAAATTAAAAGTAAAAAATTATTTTGGCCAGGCGCGGTAGCTCACGCCTGTAATCCCAGCACTTCGGGAGGCCAAGGCGGGTGGATCATGAGGTAAGGAGTTCAAGACCAGCTGGCCAATATGGTGAAACCTCGTCTCTACTAAGAATACAAAAATTAGCCAGGTGTGGTGGCTCGCGCCTGTAGTCCCAGCTACTAGGCAGGCTGAAGCAGAAGAATCGCTTGAACCCGGGAGGCAGAGGTTGCAGTGAGCCAAGATTGCACCACTGCACTTCAGACTGGGCAACAGAGGGAGATTCTGTCTCAAAAAAAAAAATAAGTAAATAAAAAAAGAAAGTCAAAACCTTCTTGCACTTCAAAAGACACCATTTAGAAAATGAAAAGGGCCAGGCTGTCTTGGCTCATGCCTGTAATCTCAGCACTTTGGGAGGCCTAGGAGAGAGAATGCTTAAGGCCAGCAGTTCAATATCATCCTAGGCAACATGGAGAGGACATGTCTCCACAAAAAATTTAAAATTAACCAGCCATAGCGGCATGTGCCTCAACTACTTGGGAAGCTGAGGCAGGAGGATCACTTTAGCCCAGGACTTCAAGGATACAGCAAGCTAAAAAGATGTCACTGTACTCCAGCCTGGGCAACAGAGTGAGACCTCACCTCTAAAAAATAAAATAAATGTTAAAATGTTTTTAAAAAGAAATTGAAAAGATAAGCCACAGAATGGGAGAAAATATTTTCAAGCCATATATTTAACAAATGACTAGTATCTAGAATATAAAAAGGAACTTCTTCAAATCAATAATTTAAAAAACTCAATTTTTTAAATAGACAAAAGAATGGATGGACATACCAGCAAAGAAAATATGCAAGTAGCTAATATTCACATGAAAAGATGGTCAACATCATTAGTTATTAGGAAAATGGAAATTAAAACCACAATGAGATACTACTTCACACCCACTAGAATGACTATAATCAAAAAGTCAGACAATACCAAGTGTGGGCAATAATGTGAAGAAAATGGAATTCTCTACACTGCTGATGGGAATTTTAAATGATAGGGCCATTTTTCAAAAGAGTCTGGCAGTTTTCTTTAAAAATTAAACATAAATTAACTGCCTGGTATGGTAGCTCATGCTTGTAATCCCAGCACTTTGGGACAATGAGGAGGGAGGATTGCTTGAGCCCAGGAGTTCAAGACTACAGTAGGCTATGATCTTGCCACTGCACCCCAGCCTGGGCAACAGAGTGAGACCCTGTCTCAAAAAACAATAACATAATTTTACCATACAATACAGCAATTCCACTTCTGGATATTGACCCAGGGAAATGATGATATATACCCACATGAAGACTTGCACATAAATGTTCACAGCAACATTATTTATAATAGTGAAGAAGCAGAAACCATTCACTCTTCCCTCAAGTGGTGAGTGAACAAATAAAATGTGGTGGTATATCCATACAATGAAAGACTATTCTGCAATGAAAAGGAAAAAATTACTTATAATGCTACAACATGAATGAGCCTCAAAAATATTACGTTAAGTGAAAGAAGTCAGTCACAAAAGAACAAATATTGTATAATTCCACTTAAATGATCCAGAAGAGTCAAATCTATGAAGACAGAATAGAGACTAGTGGTAGACTCAGTCTCAAAACAACAATGTCGGGCACGGTAGCTCATGCCTGTAATCCCAACAGTTTGGGAGGCTGAGGCAAGCAGATCACCTGAGGTTGGGAGTTCTAGACCAGGCTGACCAACATGGAGAAACCCCGTCTCTACTGAAAATACAAAATTAGCTGGGTGTGGTGGCACACACCTATAATCCCAGCTACTTGGGAGGCTGAGGCAGGAGAATCACTTGAACCCAGGAGGCGGAGGTTGCAGTGAGCCGAGATCATGCCATTGCACTCCAGCCTGGGCAACAAGAGTCAAACTCTGTCTCAAACAAAACGAAACAAAAACAACAACAACAAAAAATCAAAAAATACAAAAATTAGCCAGGCCTGATGGTGCACACCTGTAATTCCAACTACTCAGGAGGCTGAGGCAGGAAAATCGCTTCAATTCAGGAGGTGGAGGTTGCAGTGAGCTGACACTGTGCCACTGCAATCCAGCGGGTGACAGAGTGAGACTGCGGTCTCAAAATAAAAATAAAAAATAAAATAAAATAAATAAATATATATATATATATAATATGAGTCAGTGAGTGTTTTTTGTTTTTGTTTTTTTGAAACAGAGTTATGTTCTATTGCCCAGGCTGGAGTGCAGTGGCATGATCTCAGCTCACTGCAACCTCCGCCTCCTGGATTCAAGCGATTCTCCTGCCTCAACCTCCCAAATCGCTGGGATTACAGGCATGGGACATCACACCTAGCTAATTTTTGTATTTTGGTAGAGATGGGGTTTCAGCATGTTGGTCAGGGTGATCTCCAACTCCTGGCCTCAAGTGACCCCCCTGCCTCGGTCCCCCAAAGTGCTGGGATTACAGGTGTGAGCCACTGCCCCTGGCCTGAATTGTATACTTAAAATAGGTATGTAAATAATATCTTGTTAAAGTTGTTTTTAAAAGCAGAATGCTTACAGCCACCTAGAAACAAACTTTATAAGTAAAGAAAATATAGTTTTTTTTTTGAGGCAGGGTCTGTCTGTTGCTCAGGCTAGAGTGCAGTGGCATGATCATAGCTTAGTGCAGCCTCAAACTCCTGGGCTCAAGCAATCCTCCTGCCTCAGCCTCCTGAGTAGCTAGATCACCAGGTGCAAGCCACTACACCCAGCTAACTTTTACATTTTCTGTGGAGATGAGATCTTGCTATATTTCTCAGGCTGGTCTTGAATTCCTGGCCTCAAGTGATTCTCCTGCTTGGCTTCCCAAAATGCTGGGATTACAGGCATGATCTACCACACCTGGCCTAACAAAACATAATTAAGTTCCAACTAGATGGTGGAATTATGAATGATTTTTATACTTTATGTTTTTCTGTATTTTACAAGTAAAAATATTTTTCATACCAGAAGAAACAATAATGATAATTTAAAAAATTATTCTCTGAGAGTCACACATAAATCCACTACATAACAAACCAGAGGAGAGCTGTGTAAAGTCACCTTGATAAAGAGACAGAATTACTCTCAGGCCTTATTTGGCAGTAACCTGATTAAAGTTAATGACATGTAAAGAATGAAGAATCAGGCTGAGTACCATAGTTTACGCCTATAATCCCAGCACTTAAGGAGGCCAAGGTAGAAGAATCGCTTAAACTCGGGAGTTTCAGACCAGCCTGGGCAACATAGCGAAACCCCATCTCTATTAAAAATACAAAAAATTAGCCTGGCACGGTGGCACATGCCTGTAGTTCCAGCTACTTAGGAGGCTGAGGTGAGAGTATCACCGGAGCCCTGGAAGTTGAGGCTGCAGTGAGCTGTGATTGTGCCACTGCACTCCAGCCTGAGTGACAAGAGTGAGACCCTGCCTCAAAAGAGAAAAGAAAGAAAGAGAGAGAGATAGAGAGAAAGGAAGGAAGCAATAAAGAGAGAGAGGAAGAAAGGGAGAAAGAAAGAAGAATCCATCAGCAGAGAACGTTCATCAATAAAGAAAGCAAAGAAAACAGACAGTTGCAGAGGCAAGCATTTCAGGGCTTAACCAATCCCATGCAGCAAGGTGAAGGCTGGTCACAGAGCAGGCATGTATAACCCCATGGTGGAGATGGACATCACACGTCTTACAGAACTTTAGAACATTAGGCATTTTAAATGTATGTCTTAGTGTATTCCTTCTGCTATAACAAAAATACCATAAACTGTGTGGCTTATAAAAAACAGAAATTTATTTCCCACAGGTCTGGAGGCTGGGAAGTCCAAGATCAAGGCCACACACCTGCTTTCTAGCTCATGGACAGTTTCTCTCTGTGTCTTCTCGCAATGGAAGGGGTGAGGGGTCTCCTGGGCCTTAGGGTCAGCTCACCTTTCTTGGTGACAATCCAATTTTGAAAAGAACATTTCATTCAATCTTCATATAAAGACATCCAAGACACCAAAATATATTAAAAGTATAATATGTTCAGCATATTTTATTTAAGAACCCACTCATTGGAAGAATTTAAATTCTTTAAATCTTGTACTTATTGGCCCCAGACCATCCAGCTATATCAATGAAAATTCTAGCACTAGCCAGTTCAATTTCACTCTAGTCATAAGACCCGTCCTGGTTAAACAGAGAGCTTCCTTCTAATGACTTTTGATGGCGTCGATGCTAGAAAGAGCCTTTGGCTCTGTACCTAAGTCCTCTGCTTCTGGGACAATGGAGCATATCTGAGTGCTGAGCTATAGTGTCCTGCAATATATAGGCACTGACCTTTTGTCCTGGTCATAATTTCTATTCTTATTCCCTTATGAGACTTTGAGGCCAAGACACTGTGCCTCATTCTGTCTGCCCTCTACCTCCTTTCATAAACCCCCATTCTAGCTGGACCCCAGTGAAATCCCCGCTCTGATCCTGGATGGATCTTTTGATTGCGGCACTCATTGGATGCTCTGAACCACCTTTTCCTAGAATAGTGGTTCTCAAACTTGGTTGCTGTGATGCAGCAATTCAGTTCTAATGCTCATCACCCACAGTTAGCATCAGAATCCACAGGTTTACAGGAAGTCCTCAATAAGACTGCCCTCATTTCAGATGCCAGCTGCAAGTTCAGGAGTCCCCAGGTCACCTGCACTTCTGACCAACTGGCTACAAATCTGGGAGTTCCTACTACCTTTTCAGGTTCAACGATTTGCCAGAATGACTCAGAGAATTCAAGAAAGTACTATTCTTATGATTGCAGTTCTATTGCAAGTGACACAAATTGGGACCAGCCAAATGACAATACACATAAGGTGGGATCTAGGAGGGTCCCAAATGCAGAACTTCCATGCCATCTCCCCAAGGAGTCAGGATACATCACTATCCCTGCACAGGAAGCTCCCCCAAGCCTTAGTGCCCAGAGTTTTAATTGAGGTCTCATTATGTAGACATGATTGATTGAATCATTGGCCACATGATTGAACTGAGTCTCCAGCCCCCTTCCCCACCCTGGAGGTCGGGCTAATATCACTGTTATTCAAAGACCCAACCCTCTAATCACATGACCAGTCTTCCCAACATGCCTAGTTCCCATTCTGAGTCATTGCCTTAGTGTAAACTCAGGTGTGGTCCAAGGGGCCACCATGAATAACAAAGACACTACTATCACTGGAGGGAATTCTAAGCATTTTTAAATCTCCCTCTCGGGAACTGGAGACAAATGCCAGCCAAATCCTTTCTTATAGAACAGTTGCATATTGCAATCACTTAAGAAGGTTTTTTAAAATGTTCACGCCTGGACCCCACCAGAAGAGTCTCATTTAATTGGTCTGGGGAACGACCTGAATATGAAGATCTTTAAAACCCCCAGATGATTCTAACATACTGCTTTGTTCCATTCAGGCTGCTGTTTTAAAATACTGTAAATTGCATGGCTTATAAACAGCAGACATTTATTTCTCACAGTTCTGGAGGCTGGGAAACTCAAGATACAGGCACCAGCAGATTTTGTGTCTGGTGAGGACCTACTTCTTAATTCATAGACAGCTGTCTTCTTGCTGGATCCTTAAACAGTAGAAAGGGCAACGGAGCTCTCCGGGACCTCTTTTATAAAGGTATTAATCCCATTTATGAGGACTACACCCTCATGACCTAATCACCTCCCAAAGGCCTCATCTCCAAATATCACATTGGGTATTAGGATTTAACATATGAATTAGGGTGGGTACACAAACATTCAGTCTGTAGCACATACCCCATAAGCTGTGTTGCTGACTCTCCTTCATCCTCTTTGTGTGAATTCCTAGGATCTGTGTGCTCCTTCAAATTAAATTGGAATTGTTAGTTTAGTTAATAGAGCTCACAACATGCCACTTGGCTGGGGCCAGACATCTTATGATCCAAGTTAAGTCTAGGGCCTCTGTGTTGCACAACTCCAGGGGGCTCTATTCATATTATACTCTGTGTAAATGGCGCCCCTGGATTTATGCAGTGTACACACTACACCATATAATGGGGCAAAGTCTTGTTCAGTCACCACCCATCAAGTTTACACCAAGCAAATTTGCCAAATGACCAACTTATCAGGTTTATCAATTTTACTTACATATTTATTAGCCCTATCAGGAATATTTTCATAGTTCTATCAGCTTTAGATTTTAAGTTTAAGACCATCTAAAAGTAAATCAGAATTTAGCTAAAATGATCTTCTATATTAAGAAGAAAATATGGACTAAAGGATTCCCATAGGAGATGCTGAAATTTTGAAAAGTTGAACATTTTGTGAAAGCCCATAGTGAATTTAACGTTCTTATTAAATTCACTATTAGCAAATTTTGTAAATTCATGTAAATTTGATATGTCAGATTATTCTATAAGTTAGCTTTCAGAAAACTGGCTTTCAGTGAGTGGGAATTCTTGAAATTGTTTTCTCAGCTTCTTCTTGTGGGAAAGAAGGATTTTTTTAAATTATCTAAAACAATTGCTTATGTGAGAATGAGTTATACCCTAGTATTTTCCACCAAGATTTCCTTGTATAGAATGCAATTTGGAGATTTCATTTTGAAAACATTTAAAATAGAAAGGGCAGGAATAAAGTGGATTAAAATATGAACCACTTGTGAGAACCAAGGCTTTTTCCCCAGGGCCTGGGAGGTGCTCCCCGGCAATGAAACAATAAACTTTTGCAGCAGAAAAAAAATTTAGCAAAACTTGGCAACTGTGGTGGAGTAAAAGGTTGTACTCAACATTAAGGTCCCAATGCGATACATTTCCTAAGCATAAACAGTGATTGCCTTTATCCTTACAAAGTCAATTCAAGGTACTTATGTGGGGCATTTTTTGTTCATCTACCTGAGGAAAAAAAAAAAATTAGAGAGCTCTTTCTACCTCATACTAGAATAGGAAATAATGTTTAGCAATCTTCCTTTTCTTTTTCCCCCCTTTTTTCAAGGAAAGAGGATTCAAATTTGTGGCTATGATTGTATTTTAAGCTACCTAAGAAAATTGCTCGTGAGAAAACAGTTGCCTTCTAAAAATAAACCAAAGCAACCTAATACAAACATCTCTAGCCCTGGCTTTGAAAGTTCTGTCTGAATTCCAAGCCTCTAGTTTTCAGTTTGTTTCTGAGTTTGTTGATGAACTAGCCAAGCCTAAGGATTGACATTGCAGGACTCCATAAAAATCCTTACAAATATACAGGTATGGTTGGTTGCTTTTGAAAAATAAAATTTCCCAGCTCATTCCACAATCTCAATGATCTCATACTGCTAGAGGATCTGGAAATACAGAGCCAAAGTTAAGGGTTCCAGCAGTCGGCTTCCAAAGTGTCATTGGAGTGGGCTAAAGGTGCACATTAGTTAGGCTTTTACACCTCCTGTTCCTTTTCAAGAGCGTGATTAATTACAGTGATTTATCTGTGAAATGTGCAGCTTGGAGTTGGATGTGGGGAAGCCACAAAACGGTGTCAATGCTTCAGCCTGGAGTAAATGGTGAAATATATTTAGCAAGCAATAATGCCAGGCACTGAGAAACAGAAATAAATAGAAGAAACTGTCTTTACACAAATACAGAACTTTACACAATACCATGTATTCACAAAAAGGAAATAATTATAGAAAATACAAACAGAGGGGAAAAAAAACAGAAAGTCTTCCAAGTTCCAAATTTCCATTCTGATTCTAGCTCCAAAACAGCAGGTCAATTTCTCAGGAACTTTATTCCCTCCCATTTTCCAGCCTCTCTTCATGTGTAAGTGACCAATTCTAGATAAAATGAAAAAGTGGCTTAGATGATAATACCTTCCCGGGTCAAGGCCAATGTGAAGATTCAAGCCAGGGTTAAGATTGTAGTTAGTGATTCCCTTCCTTTTCCCAGATGCGCCTAAAGAAGGACTTTGGCAGGACTGTGGAGCCTGACATAAAGAAGGTTTTCCCTTCCAAAAAATGCTGCTTTCCTAGTTTTGCTTTTCTCTAACATAGATTGGGCTTGCACACAAGTATTAATTTACTTCAAAGGGCTTGGAAAGTCTAATCAAACAACTGACTTTACAACTGACTTTGCCAAGGAATGCAAACAAAAGCCAGCCAAATTAGTTTGTGTTCAGAGATATATCCAAGGATATATCTAATATCACTTAAATGTGAGCTTTCTTGGCCTGGCAAGGTGGCTTACGCCTGTAATCCCAGCACTTTGGGAGGCAGAGGTGGGCGGATCACTTGAGATTAGGAGTTCAAGACCAGCCTGGTCAACATGGTGAAACCCTGTCTCTACTAAAAATACAAAAATTAGCCGGGCATGGTGGCACATGCCTGTAATACCAACTACTTGGGAGGCTGAGGCACAAGAATCACCTGAACCTGGGAGGTGGAGGTTGCAGTAAGCTGAGATCACGATGCCACTGCACTCCAGCCTGAGCGACAGAGTGAGACTCCATCTCAAAAATAAATGCACTTTCTGCAGTACTCTCAGAGACCCTCTTCTCACCATCCTCTCTTCTTGCATAATTGTATTCAGGCCTTTGCTTCCTTTGCCACCTATATATTGATGACTCCCGTCTTATTACTCTCTCGAGTTTTAATCTCATACATTTGAGGATCTTTGGAGAAGCAGAGAATGAGGGATCCAGAGCCTTCAGTTTTAGAAACTCTTTTGCTCCTTCAATGTTCTAAAGAAACTTAAATATACATACAAGCTGTTGTCTGCTCTGCTTGGCACCATAATGTTCATATTATTGGCTGTATTTTCAATTAGATACATTTTCTTCTAAGCTGATTGATGTGGTTTGAGTCTGTGTCCCCACCCAAATCTCATGTCTAGTTGTAATCCCCAATGTTGGTGGTTGGGCCTGGTGGGAGGTGATTGGATCATGGGGGCGGGCATCCGTTTTGGTGCTGTTCTCATGATAATAAGTGTGCTGTCACATGATCTGGTTGTTTAAAAGTGTGCAGCACCTCCCCACTCTCTCTTCTCTCCTGCTCCAGCCATGTCAGATGTGCCTGCTTCCCTTGGCTTTCCACTACGATTGAAAGTTTCCCGAGGCCTCCCCTGCCATGCTTCCTATACAGCCTGTGGAACCATAAGCCAACGAAACCTCTTCTCTTTATAAATTACCCAGTCTCGGGTAGTTCTTTATAGCAGTGCAAAAACAGACTAATAATTGATATTCAGATAGATAGGTTGGGAATCTGACAATTTCCTTAAACTGCAGGCCAGCATTTCAGAGCAGAATTGACAGGATGTGTAATAAAAAGAAAATGCTAAAGCACTGGTATGCAGTGGATGGTTAGTGACTTCTTTCTTATATTTTTAATACTAATACTAATATTTATATTGATTTGTATTAATATCAGGTTGGATTAACATTGGCTGCAGGTGAAAGAAGCCTTCACCAAATAACAGTTTATTTCTGCCTTCATGGACGCCTGGAGGTTGGTAATCCAGGGTTGGGATGGTTGTTTTGCTTTAAGAAGGCCTCAGGAAGAAGCTCTTTCTAGCTCTCTTGTCTTCCAACCCCAGGCTGTGCCCTCCGTCCTCATGGTGCAAT
Source organism: Pan paniscus (assembly GCF_029289425.2). Lineage (NCBI taxonomy): Eukaryota > Metazoa > Chordata > Mammalia > Primates > Hominidae > Pan > Pan paniscus. The sequence goes on along the minus strand of NC_073254.2, from coordinate 164,220,473 downwards.
GTGATGGTTGAAGCATCAGCCATCATATCCATGTTCCCAGGAACAGGCAATGGGCACACACATGGTGTCTTGAGGATGTTTTCCTGGAAGCTGTCCAATAACACTTCTACTTATAAGTCACTGGCCAGAACTTATTGCCATTGCTGTTCACAGCAGAGAGAAAAGCTGGACAATGCAGCTTTATTCCAGGCAGCTTTGTGTCCAGTTCAGCATCGCGCTGCAATTTCTACAGAAGGAACGGAGAATAGATCGGGGGAGGGAGCAACCACCAATCTTGGCAACATTGTTTTCTGAACACTAAATAAAACCACTAGAAAATATCTAGATTCATTGGATGACACCGGGATGGGACTGTTAGTTTCGCATGAAGATTTAGTGGAGAAACAATGTATTTGTATGGATGAAGTGAAATGAATGGCCTGGCAGGCGTCTTTTCAAGGGCTCTCATGCGTGCTCAGCCTCCGATGCATCACATGGGTAGCATCCTGTGCACTATGAGGACTTAGGGACCCACGGGCCATTTTCCTGAGAGACAGCAGCCAGCCAGGCCTGACCGCAGGAGCTCAGACAGCCAGATAGCCCTAAGCAGCTGAGTCTGGTGGGCGAACTTTTCTGAGCGGCTGCCAGTTTGTGATGGTCCCCACAGAAGCGCCTCTGTTATTTTGTGCAGTGTGTCTCTAAGTATTCCAGTGAGGACACCCACCACTTCTCTTGAATGTACAGACTCCTCTGTGGGGGTTTTTCTCCCTGCTTGTCAGCTTCAGTCTTCTTTGTTCAGAATCTTTCCTCTTCCTCTGGACTTACCCCTTCAACACGACCACAACCTCAAGAATGTGATGTTTGCACTTACAACGTTCTATGAAATCCAGCAAAACAGCCTCAGTAGACAACTCTTCTACTTAAGGAGATTTTTGTTTTTCTCTTCTCTTGTTTAAATCTAGCATAGACACCTTTATCAAGCACATGGGTATGTCTTAAGTGACTTTTGTGGCATTTCTAAGCTTTAATGTGCCTTAGATTAAAGGTGTTTAAAAAGGAGAAAACAAAGACAAATTTTGAACTCTCCTTCGAACTAAAAAATTGTGCTGAACTCCTTAATATTTGAAATATTGATATTCTGAGAGGTAAAAGAATGTTAAGTAAATATTTCACATGGACAAATAATTTACTGTCATAATTGTCTTTTAGAAATGCTTTGCTCGTAAAGAGACTCACAGCTGCCTTTCTAGTTTAGGTTTCAATCTGTACATCAAATGAGCAATTCAGCAGGACATCTTGGTACAGGGTTCAAGAAGCTGTTAAGAATGGTTGCTTGGGGAGGGTCATTTGAGCCCAGGAGTTCCAGGTTACAAAGAGCCATGATCGCACCATTGCACTCCAGCCTGGGCGACAAAGCAAGACACTGTCTCATTAAATTAAAAAAAAAAAAAAATAGAAAAAGAAAGAAAAGAAAAAGAATGGCTGCCTGTATACCCCCAGGGAACTGAAGCAGTGCCCTTGAGCATGCCTACAGGCCAAGACCTGCGCTCTGACAATATCTCATTAAATTGGCATGAAATAAAAATAGAAAAAGGAGGACCTTTTCCCATCCCAATGAAAACAGATGGAGGGACTGTGGAAAGGGCAAGGTTTTAGCGATATATCAGCCTGGGTTCAAATTTCAGACCTTCACTTACTAACTACACTGTGAGCAAGTTACTTAACCCCTCTCATAAGAAAGCAATGAGTAGTAGAAGCCAGCATAGATTCATTAATAACATCTTAGGTCAAACCGACATAATATTTTTTATAAGGTTACTATGCATAGACAGAATGTAATTTAATTTTGGCACAGTATTAGAAAGCACATCTCCAGATATTCTTATGGTCACAATGAATAAATGCCAGATCAGGTAATCATTAAATATAAGTTTGGAGCCAGTTGAACAATGACATACAAAAAGTGTATATTAATGTATTAATTCCATCAGGAATTAATTCCAGTTGTCTTCAAGATTTGATCAACAACTTGAATACAAATTTATTAAATGTTTTGATAGCTCCAAACTAGGAGGGGCAGTGAATGCAGTGGATAACATAATCAAAATTCAAAATAATTACTTAAAATAGCTAAAATAAAGACTATTAAAAGCGATCTATCAAATTCAGCACTTAGATTATAGCTACTTGGGATCTGGGCATGGTCCAAGGTTGAGGATGGTGTTGGTTCAGTATGACCAGAGCAAGCCAACTGGACCCACTTGACCAGCAGGTGTGGAGTGAGCCAGGAAGAAGAGATGATCCATGTGACTGGAAATTGGTTACATACTGGGAGATTATGTGAATATGGTGGGGATAATGGAAGGCAGATTTCTCACTGTTGGAGAAAGTAGGTACAAATATCAAAGTGGAGAAAGTTAGAATTAACCCTGTGCAGTTGTACTGGAATTGGAGGTGTATGTATACATACATACACACACATACATACATGTGTATGCATGTGTGTGTATGCATACATAAATTTCATAGCTCTATCTGCTGAAAGGGACTAGAAGCAATAATATCCCAGTACCAATGAACATATTTGGTACCCAGATTTTGGTTTCTAAATACCATTTTCCTCTGAAGGAATCATCTCCTTGGAAATTGGGATGATTCAAGGCCGCTGGAGGGAAACATTCTAGATGAGCCTAGAACACTTGTATCAGAAAGTAAGAAGTGTTCAATGAAAACTATTGAATGAATACAAGAACCAGCCTGAAGGAGCGCCTATTGGCCAAATCTGGAAATTTGAACAGCTACATTTTAGTTAATGATTATAATGGATTAAAACTAACTGAATAAAATAGGAATCCATGAGCCAATATTGACATAAACAAGTAATGTCAACTAGTAAATGCAGAAGGAATAATGGACATAGAAATCATCATTTGGTAAGAATCACAGTTTAAGAATAATTGTAAGGTAGGTAAGAATAATTCTTTCAGACAAAAATCATAAATGGATGCTCATACTAATGGAAGTACCAAAAATGCGGTAAATAATTTTACAGTGGAGAAACCTGTCCAGTATCATCTTATCTAAGTCGTAAAAATCAACATCACCAGAAATGGGACAAATTGACATCATGTGCCACCTGATATGATATACTAAGAAGAACATGGCAGCACGTCTGTGGTATTGCTGGATCTAGTTATAACAATGTGTGAGACAAACATAAATTGAAGAACATTCGACCAAAAGAACTGATCTGCACCTTCCAAAGAGTAAAGGTCATGAAAGTCAGTATGTAAATACTAGAGCATGATTATAAAAGACAGAGCCCATCAAGTCACAGGAATACAGCAGCTGCAAATGCACACTGATATGGATGTATTGAACTAGGGACTCAAATACCACGGCTGCTGTTGCTGTGAGTGACGTGACTTTCCAGTGTGGAAACTTTTTTTGTTTTTTGAGACAGAGTCTCACTTTGTCACCCACGCTGGAGTACAGTGGCATGATCTTGGCTCACTACAACCTCTGCCTCCCCTGTTCAAGTGATTGTCCTGCCTCAGCCTCCTGCATAGCTGGGACTACAGGCGTGCACCACCACACTAAGCTAATTTTTGTTTTAGTAGAGACCAACTTTCACCATGTTGGCCAGGTTGGTCTTGAACTCCCAACCTCATGTGATCTGCCCACCTGGGCCTCCCAAAGTGCTGGGATTACAGGCATGAGCCACTGCGCTCAGCCAGGAACTAACTCTTGATGAAATTCTGAGTAAAACAAAGTACAATTTTCCCTTAAGTTACATGGTAGCTGTAGTACTTGCAAAACTAACTGTATAATGAAAGCTTGCAAAAATATTTTGTGCTTAATATGAAATGCAGAGTTAGTCTGTGGGTCCAGATAAACAGCCCTTTAACCCACGGGAACATCCTGTTGAACACTCAAAAGTCTTGCAAGATGAAGGACGATTAGTTATTGTGTGGGACTCCCAGATATTGCAGCATGCCTAGCAGCCCTGGCTGTCCCTCATGGCAGAAGCCCCCACAAGCCAAGACAAGCCAAAAGTGCTCCCATACTTCCCCAAATGTCTCCCAGGGCCAGTGCCACCACTATTAAGAACCGCTGATTTAGAGACTACTTTGCCACTGTCGGAAGTGATCAGTGGGTTATTTCTGCTTTATTGGAAGATTTGTTCAAGTAAATCCCTTCCAACTCTTACATTCAACAAGCCCATGATTAAATCTCATGTAGCCATTACCTGTTTTCCTTCTGAAACACTGCAATTTTTTTTACTCCTTTGATGAAGATACTCAAATATATATCAATACTTTAAAAGCTATATTAGTTAGCCAGGACCCTTTCAGCTGCAAATAACAGAAACCAATACAAACTACTATCTATCTATACACGAGAGGAACTTACTGTCTTAAATTGGAAATGCAAGGATGGTGTTGATTCTACAACAATGTGATCCAGAAATTCAAGTGAGGTTTGGGAGGGGCCCTCCCCACTTCCTTCCTTCCTCTTCCCCTTCTTTCTACCTTCTTCCTTTTTTCTTCTCTTTCCTTTTCCCTTTCTCTCCTTCCTTCCTTCTTTCTTTTTTTTTTGAGACGGAGTCTCACTCTGTCACCAGGCTGTAGTGCAATGGTGTGATCTCGGCTCTCTGCAACCTTCGCCTCCAGGGTTCAAGCGATTCTCCTGCCTTAGCCTCCCAAGTAGCTAGGACTATGGATACACGCCACCATGCCCAGCTGATTTTTGTATTTTTAGTAGAGATTTCACCATGTTGGCCAGGATAGTCTCAATCTCTTGACCTCGTGATCAGCCTGCCTCAGACTCCCAAAGTGTTGGGATTATAGGTGTGAACCATTGCACCTGGCTCTTTTTTTATTCTTTCTTTCTTTTCCTCTTTCTCTCTCTTCTCCCCCTCTTCCTCTCTCTTCTCCCCCTCTTCCTCTCCCTCTTCCTTCTCTCTGCTTCCTCCTCCTTCTCCCTCTCCCTTGGCTGAATGCAGGCTGTCTCCCAGTGATAGGCAAATACTACTGGTTGTCCCTCATTCACATTCTATCACTTCTGTGAACAGCTTCTGCTTCTTCTCTACTGCTCTGAACTGTAACCCACAGTTCAAGGGGAGATCCACAAAATAACTATGAAATAATCAATTGTATGATTTTAGTTGTTTAACACCATGAAGGCAGAACCTTGTCTTTCTTATTCATTGCTATATCCCAGCTCCCAGCATAGTTGAGTGTGGCCATTCTGGCCACTTTCAAAATACTTATTGAGTTAATGAATTGCCTAGTTGGAACTAGAGGTTTCCAGCTTTCAGTGCTTGTATCTCTCTACAAGACTTTCCTACACATTTTGAAAAAAGTGGGTAAATGGCAGCAGTAAGCTGTGTGTTCTGGAAGGAGCCTTTAGGCTGGCTCACAGTGCTGAGATATAGAAGCAGAACAGAGAAATTCAGTGGGGAAAACACTTTTTACCCCAAATCCACCCAAGCCGGCTTCTCCACCCAGACTTACCCAAGTTCATCCTCATTTTACTTTCATCTGAGGGCCATTCACAGGAGACTAAAGAAATTGACTAATTGGGCCGGGCGCGGTGGCTCACACCTGTAATCCCAGCACTTTGGGAGGCCGAGGCGGGTGGATCACGAGGTCAGGATATCGAGACCATCCTGGCCAATACGGTGAAACCCCGTCTCTACTAAAAAAAATACAAAAAATTAGCCGGGCATGGTGGCAGGCGCCTGTAGTCCCAGCTACTAGGGAGGCTGAGGCAGGAGAATGGCGTGAACCTGGGAGGCAGAGCTTGCAGTGAGCTGAGATCGCGCCATTGCACTCCAGTCTGGGCGAAAGAGCAAGACTCAGTCTCAAAGAAAAAAAAAAAAGAAAGAAAGAAATTGACTAATTGACTCAATTAATATAATGTTGAGGTCACTTTAACTCGTTAGGCCACTTTAAAACTTCATTTGTTATCTGCAGCTAAAAGAGTACATTTGTGCATGTTGTTCTTTGTAGAGCACTAATGGAATTAGGCATTACACTGAATCACAGTAAAAGAGCTTTATAATAATAGACTTCAATTCCACTTTATACTCTTCTGGTTCACTTTTGCTGCTCTTAAAAGCAGGATATCATATATTATTTTGCACATCTTCCTAGTGTTACAGGTTTCTTATTTTTCTTATGTGGGATTAAAAACAATTTTTTTTAAGTCAGGTTGCATTTAAAAAGCTGAACTGGGTGGGTCCAAATTGCTAGTGTTTAAAAAATGTGAAAAACATCCTTAATATAGCTATTTGTGACTAACCCAGTGGGTGTGATACGCAGGGAGAAACAATAAGTTCTCTTATTGTGCATTTGAAAAGTTAGAGTTTAGAACTCTGCTATTTCAGAAATTATTCAGGGAATTACCCAGACTTTTCTTTAAGAAGAGGTTGTTGATGATGAAAAATTAGACATTTCAAAACTTTTAAATGAAAAAAGTTTAATAAGTCAGAAGAATGCAATCTATGTCTCTCTCCCAATTTTCTCTCTTTTAAAAATTATATCTGTTGCTGATGATCTCATTCTACTCTCCTGCAATTGCTGTGGCAAATACAATTGTCAACTGAAGAATGATGAGGTTCTTAAATTTGGAAAGGAGAGCTTTATTTCTCATAAAGAGTTCCAGCCTGCAGGATGGCCATTATGACAGGCGAGGAAATATAGCCTCTGGCCAGAAGCCAGAAACAGACACTTTGAGGAAGGGGCAAAGGGAATAGGAATTTATGCTGGGCAGGATGGTAAATATATAATACATATTTAATAAGCCAGAGGAGGACTCATGCATACTTATGAAAGGAGAAACATGTGTGTGAGCATTTGAGCTTCATGCCCCTTCATGAGTCCCAGGTACAAAAAATGGCGGTGTTAGCATGATCCCAGAATGCAGTTTTCAGCCCTCTGATGTCAAAAGATGAAGCAGAGGCCAGATGGGGTGGCTCATGCCTGTAATTTCAGCACATTAGGAAGCCAAAGCAGGAGGATCACTTGAGCCAAGATTTTGATACCAGCCTGGGCAACATAGTGAGACTCTGTCTCTATGAAAAATAAGAAAAAGTTAGTTGGGCATGGTGGCTTGAGCCTGTCATCCCAGCTACTCTGGAGGCCGAGGTGGGAGGATTGCTGGAGCCCAGGAGTTTGAGGCTGCAATGAGCTATGATCACGCCACTGCACCCTAGCCTGGGCAACAGAGTGAGGCTCTTTGTCTCAGAGGAAAACAAAGGGTGAAGCAGAGGACACAAAAACCTTTACAGTACCTCCTCCACAGACTGACAAGAACCACTCCATGCTTGGTAGTCTCTTATTAGGCAAAAAAGGAGGGGCAGTGTCAGGCAGTTGGTTGATGTCAGTGGTGGAGTCTTTTGAAAGGGCTGGTTTCTGTTTAGGCCTTAGGGAAGAAAGCCTGATCCTGGTTAGTGAGGGAGAGGATATAAGGAGGCATGTCTGACCTCTCACCTCACCATGAGTGACAACTTAGTTTTCAAGGTTACTCTGGGGTCCCGTTGGTTAAGAGGAGGTCTGTTTAGTCAGTGGGGACTTAGAATTTTATTTTTAGTTTACACACACAATGTGCATCCAACAGAATCAATTCCATGAGCAATTTTTGCCTTTATAGCAAAACTGATCTCACAGTCAATCCATATATACACTTTATGAGAATCACTAAAGTATAACAACAGGTTCATCTATTGATCATTTTATATGCCAGGCACTTTCTAAGCATTTTTTCAACTTTACGTTTATCTCTTACAATGAATTGTTTGATGGGTGCTATTATTGTCAACTCCATCTCATAGGCGAGAAAACAGGGACTTGGAGAAACTGAATAGCCAGTCTAAAGTCATATAGCTACCAAGGGTTGTAGCTAGGATTAAAAATTGAACTGGCAGACTCCTAATCACAGTTCTTGTGTTGCCTCATAGGACCTGTGCTGTGTATTTCACAAACACACACAATTCTGTGTTTATATATAAATTAAATTGTGGAATTGAGGCAAATATTCAACACTCTTTTAAATAATCCATCTTATCCATGCAACTTAAAAAAGTTACCTTATTCAGTAACTGCCAACCTTACCATGCTATGGCAGTGAATAAAATGGCTGAAAATACAACCTAAACCCAAAGATAAACTTAGAACTTGAATTGCACAAGTGTATTGTCTAGCCTACCCAGATAGAAATGACTCAATGACTCAAAAACTACTTAAGTGTTGCCTCTTTGGGCTTCTGAATGCTTTTTTTTTTTTTTTTTTTTTTTAAACAGAGCCTCACTCTTTCATCAGGCTGGAGTGCAGTGGCGCCATCTCGCCTCACTGCGAGCCTCGACCTCCTGGGCTCAGGCAATCCTCTCGTTGCAATCCTCTCATGCAGCCTCCTGAGTAGCTAGGACTACAGGCATGCGCCACCACACCCGGCTAATTTTTGTATTTTTCGTAGGGATGGGGTTTTGCCATATTGCCTAGGCTGGTCTCAACTCCTGGGTGCAAGCTATCCGCCTGCCTCGGCCTCCCAAAATGCTAGTATGGCAGGTGTGAGCCACTGCTCCCGGCTGACTTCTGAATCTTGATTAGTAAGGTCCACCCTAGCTGAACAAAGAAGAAGAGAGGGAAAAGAAGTAAAAGAAGTATGAGAATGCCTGAACCCACAGTGTATTAACTACATTTTTAAATGTTCTGTATTTTTAATGCTCTGGCATCTGGGGTCTTACTGATTGGGCAGAGATTGTCCCTCCCAAGGTCAGCTAATTCCTAGAGACAGGAGACAACTCAGAATAGCCCTTACACCTCAGAGCCTGCTGAAATTACTCAAACCAGCCAATCTTAAGCATGCTTACCCTTTCTTGCCCCCTTTTTTCCTGCAAAAGCCACAATAAAGGCTGTTTGTAAAAATCTTACTGTTTTTTCATTCTTATTTTAAAAAAATTTTATGGGTGCATAGAAGCTGTATATGTCTGTGGGTACATGAGATGTTTCGATACAGGCATACAATGTGAAATAATCACATCATGGAGAAGAGGGTATCCATGCCCTCAAGCATTTGTCCTTTGTGTTACAAACAATCCAATGACACTCTTAGTTGTTTTATTATATTTTATTTTTTATTTTACTTTATTTTTGAGAAAGGGTGTTGCTCTGTCACCCAGGCTGTAATGCAGTGGTGTGATCACGGCTTACTGCAGCCTCGGCCTCCTGGGCTCAAGTTATCCTCCCACTTCGGCCTCCCGAGTAGCTGGGACTACAGGCGCACACCACCATACCTGGCTAATTTTTGTATTTTTCATAGAGATAGGATTTTACCATGTTGCACAGGCTAGTCTCGAATCCCTGGCCTCAAGTGATCCAACTACTTCGACCTCCCAAAGTGCTGGAATTACACGCATGACCAGCTGCGCCCAGCCACACTGTTTATTTTAAAATGTTTAATGAAGTTGTTATTGAAGATAGTCACTCTGTGGTGTGATCGAATAGTATGTCTTATTCATTCTATTTTTTTTTTTTGGTACCCACAATAAAGGTTGTCACTCATGCTTTCCCTTCAATCTTTCTGCCACTGACTGATCCCACTCCTTCCCCATTTGGCCCTGCATGGTGTGGTGTGACTCCTGTGTCTAGGGATCTGCAACATAAGAATTGCTTCCTTCATGACAGTCATTTTTCTGTCGTGTCCTACTGTTCCTGATTAAAATAAATCCACAGTACATTTTAAAACACATACCCTGAATAAGGATTAATATGTGTACAACACACAAAATGAATTATGAATACTCAATGGATTTCGGGGTAGTTCACTTATTCAGCAGGTATTTGTTGAGTGCATGTAATGTACTGGAGACACTCTGCTGGACGAAGTTTTCATTTCAGTTCTGTAAGGACCCACTGCTGACCCTTGACTGGTGTGGCTAATGAGACAGTTCTGGCCCTGGCTGGCTTACATTCCACTGTCAGAGGTTGTCACTGCCCAATGCAGCCTGTTCACACTGGGACATCCACTTTTTGCTTCAGAGCTCTTAATATTGAGTTTGGCCTTTGCCACATACTAATCTACAACCTGGGATTCTGCCTCAATGTTGTTTTCTTCTAAAATGATATAATAACAACAAAAGAATCATTCTTCTCTGCCAGGCAGTCTGATAAATGGTTCAGAGGCATCAAAATCTATTTTGATGATAATGAAACATAGGCCGGGCTGGTTCGCAATCACCCTTTATCCGGTAGCAGAGTAATGAGGAGATGCAAGGCACCTGGGATTATGTTCTCTGCCTCTTACACAATATCTTTGAACTAAACAGACTTATTAAAACATGGAGCATTACCATTTATCCCACTTGAACAATTAACATATGGGTGAGATTCATAGCATATACTGAATTTGTTCTTTAGCTAGCTGCAATTGTATTTGAAAGTAAAATGAAAAACAAGCAAAATAATTAAGGCTTCCAAATTCCAACTTCCTCCTGAGGACCAAGAACGCTACTTGTTCAGGATCTCTCAAATTGGACATGACTTCTGTGTTTTAAAGCTGATGGCTAATCCAGATATCTATTATCCTTCAACTTCATAGCCAGATTTGGAATTGGAAAATGAACTGAAACAAACAAAGAAGATGCAGTGCAATAAAGCTTCTATTGATACAATGAAAATAATGTCTCGTGCAAGTTGTATCAGCGATTCAGGATTATTTTCAATGGCAGGTTTATCATTAATGATTAAAAGAGAAAAAAGAAAGTCAATTTACTGGCTGACATAGGTATAGCCTGAATCTGCTTCCAAACACAGTAACTGTGGAGCAAATTATCAGAATTCTACAGTCAGAACAAGGCAGACAGAATTTAACAAAAAATTTCCCTCAACTTAACCAGTAGGTGTCACTGCGTAAATACATTGGTAGCAGCTTTTCCTACAGAGATCTATGTAAAAGCCCAATAGAAAATAAACAATTTTGAATAACTTACAACTAGTTCAAACCCACAGAGAATGTTTATAAAGCCACATTGTTAATTTATAATTCAAAGGATTGACTTAAGTTCTTTTTGTTAAAATAATTATTAGAAAATCATTATAAGTTTAGTGGCAGTATACAAATTTAATGATTCAAATTTAATTTAAACTAATTTAAATTTAATTCAAACTAAGTTAACGATTCAAATTTAACTTCAATATATTCGCTATGTTTTAAGAACTTTTGAAAATATATAAAGAATCTAATATAACAAATCTGCTTTTCAAGGAAAAAATCCTGGGCTTTTAAGGAGGAAGAGAAAGACTGAGCTCAGTCTAACTGGCTATTAACAGAATTAAACAATTTTTCCCCCAAAATATTTTCTACCAATTCAACATGCCCCCCATCCCAAGCCTATAAAGACAGACCAAGATTCTCTACATCGGTAGACACAGATACTTCCAAATGTAACACTCGTCAGGTTCCTTCTGTTGCAAATCCTTCAGGGCATCCTGGGCATTATACTTCACAGGGCCCCCAGATGGCTCCCATGTGGCTTACCCCACCTGTATCTGTCTCCCTCTCCCTCTTGCCCCTCCCTCATCCCTGCTTCTCTTCTTTCACCTCTCAACTAAAGCTGGCTCTCTGAGGAAGAGTCAGGCCTTCCCAAACCACTCCTTTAGCACCTTGGGCATAATTCATATTTTTTCATTACAAATGTGGCTTATTAAAATCTCTGTCTCTTGCTATCTGAGCTCACTGAGACAGAGGCCGGGTTATTTATCTGCACATCCCAAGTATCTAATAGTGAGTGGCTCAGAGCCTGTTCTCAGTTGCTGGCAGGATGTTTATTTCCAAAATATGTAGACACTCTTTTTCTCTTTCCTTTTTGAACAATTCAATTCTAAAGCCATTACGTGAGCTTAAGCAATGTATAGATCTGCATTGGGGAGGCAGGAATTCAGGGAGTTACAAACAGGGATGGGGAGACAAAATAGAACAAAGTCTATAGTGTTGGATCAGAATTGGAGGTATATATAAACTCCTTGATATACATAAAGATATATGAATAAACATAGATATATATTTATATAGATAAATATACAAATAAATATGCACACACACACACACACACACACACACACACACACACACTCCTTAATTCTGTCTACCCAGAGGGCCTGGAAGTAGCAACACCTCAAAAGCAATGAGCACACCTAGCACTGAGACCTTGGTTTCTAGATACCATTCTCCACTAAAAGGAACCAAGGATCAGTACAAGGTAAATCTGGACTATCTTGGAGTAGGAAGTAAGGAAGTGCTAAAGAATAATGCAGACAGGTCAAAAGTCAGCTTGAATGGGCTGTCACTGGCCCAATCTGAGACACTCTGAGCATCAAAATGAATGAATGGATTGTAACCATTAATTAAAATAGGGCACCATGGATACATACGTACATAACTTATAATTCCATAAATAATTGAATAAAATGAAAATTTGATAAGGCACGGGATATTACACAGCTTCAAAGCACTTCCCTCTAAAACAGGTACTAATCACAAAGGGAAAACAGTAACTTTACAGAGGAGAAGCCTGGCAGAGAAGCAGGCCACACGGAAATCATGCGACCTGAGAGGCTGCCGTGAGAACACTGCATGGCTTCTGTGGAAGTCCTGCTAAATAAACAGAGCCTGGATCTCATCAGGAGGAAACACCAGAAAACCTAGACTGACAAAGGGACATTCTACAAACCGGCTGGCTTGTCAGCAGAAGTGTCAAGATCATGAAAGTCAGCAGAGGCTGAGGAGCTGATCCACACGGAAGAAGCCGAAGGAGACAGGACAAGTAAATGCAACGCATCATTCTGAAGAGGAGCCTTTTGCTATAAAGAACATTCTTGCGACAACTGGTGACCGATTGCGCACCGAGGATTAGATGGTATTAAATCATCAATGTTAATTTCCTGATTTTAATAGTAGTACTTGGGCATCCACTCAGTATTTTACTTTTAAATGATTCAAGAGAGGAAAAAAAGTTATTTGCATTGTACTTGCAACTTTTAAAAATTCTTAGATGGCTCTCATTAAACAAACAATTTTAAAGGGAGAAGAAGAAAAAAAAACTTGACCACGCTGTATTTAAAAATTCTAAGCCGAACCCAAGTTGGAGTGCATTTTACATCTAGGATGATACAGTCTCCGCCTTCTAGGAGTTAATAGAAGAGTTGTGTGCACAAAATTAACATTGGCGGGGGAAAAAAAAGGGAGACAGAGAGAGAGGGGGAAAAAAAGAGAGATGCATTTTTTACTTTTTTGCAGAGGCAGTTTTAAAAACACCCTCCAGGTCACAGCCCTCCCCCTCCCGGCCGCCTCCCGCCCCGCAGCTGGGGAAGTGAGCGGAGCTCTGAGGGCCGCCGCCTGCGCGGTCTCTTGGTGGGAAGCGGGACTTTGCGTGTGAGCGTTGCGCTTCTCCCAGCCAGAAGTCGGAATTCTAATGTCCAAGGCGTGGTGTGTTCAGTGAGATTCGTATTTTTAAAAAATAAAATAACTTAGAGAAAAACCTGAAGCTACCAGGAGTGGGGTTCGAACCCACGCGGACATATGTCCATTGGATCTTAAGTCCAACGCCTTAACCACTCGGCCATCCTGGTGCAGACGTTGAACGTTGTTTTTGCTCTCCTTACAAGGCGTCCTCTACCTCCTCCTGCACGCACCCTCCCTCCAGAACGCAGAGAGTTTTCGCCGCCACTCTCTCGACTCTCTCGGCTCTCTCAGCCCGGGCTGGGGCGGACGCCACGCCGGTACCTCGGTTTCTCGCCGCCGCGGCTCACTGTTGCCCCCGGCCCGCTGCGGCAGTGAAGACAACTGCAGCGGAGCGGCGCGCTCTCTGTTGGGGTGGAGGCTGCGGCAGCGGCGCTCGCGGGCCTTTGGCTGGGGCGAGACTCCGGGCCCTCCAGTTGCGCTTTCAGTTTCGAGGTGCGCGGGCGCCGCAAACACACACCAGCAAACTGAGTTCCTGGGAGCGCGTTCTGGAGGCGCCTGGTTGGTGGTGCAGGGACGCGGCCCACAGGGCGGCGTTTAGTTTGTGTTGTTCTAACCAGAGTAGGTTTCAAGGAATGAGGTGCACGGGCAGCAGCAGAGTTCCTGGACCCCTGCCCCTAGGGGCCGCTTTTCTTCTTCGCACGTGCCACAAGTCACACGGGAGGGAGGCTTTGTAGAAATGCGCGTGTCGGCTGTGCCACGCCACATGCAGGGGAGCGTGGCAAAGTCGCCCTTCCTGGTGGCTGAAGGCACCATCGCCACTGCACAGCCTTGGATGCAGCGCGGTGGCCTCCTCTTTGCCCCCGCTACCCTACGATGCAATGAGATATTTCTGTCCCCCTTCCTTGTTTTGCAATGCTGTCCTTCCTTTCTGTGCACATGAGATTCAGTTTGTCCTGTTATCCCTTTTCCCAGGACTTCCACTCCATTCCCCACTACCCAGGACCTCATATCTCCCACAGAACCCAGAGCCCAGGCTCTGTGTTGTGGAGTGGTAGGGGCCTGTGGCTGAGCTGGGATCTGGCAGCCACACAACTGTCCGGCCACGCCCTTGTTCATATGGTGCAGGCAGCGACTTCTTCATCAAGAACTTCTATCAGCCTGGAGACTGCACACACTAACCTCACTGTGCAAGACCTCACCAATGGCTCTCCTACTGGGTCACATTGTAAGAACTGTCTTGCCTCTTCCTGGAACTCCTGTGATCCCTGGGAACACGGGCTGTCACGAGCCTGCTGCCCTGGTTCTTGGAGTTTCCGCCAACTCTTAGAGAACTGCCCCTGCGAGAGGGCCTCAGGATAGTAACCGGGAGAATCACCCCCTTCACACTTTGCCACACAGCATTGTAAGCTGTCAGAGGCCTGCTCCTGTGTCCTGACCTCAACAGCACCCCTCCTTCTAAGCGCCAGGCCCGGCCCTCCGAAGTACACGACAGGAGCTCAGGCAAGAGCAGTTCCTCAGGCCTTGCCCTGCGGTGCTGAGAGAAGAAAGGGAACTTAGACTCTGCCAGGGTCAAGAGGCAGCCACGTGGTGATGACATGGGGTCACCAGAGTGCCACCTGCCACCCGCTATCTCCATTGTATGGCGCCAAATTGTCAGAGGCCACAGTCTTGATAAAAATGGCTTTCAAGGCAATGAAATGATAATAATAACATGGATTGAGAACATGTCACTATGTGACAAGCATTGCTCTAAGCTCTTTACATATATCTTCTCATTTAATTTTCAGCTGGGCGTCGTGTTGCATTCCTGTAGTCCCAGCTACTCGGGAGGCTGAGGCCAGGGGATTGCTTGAGCTTGGGAGTTCAAGGCTGTGTGTGTCATAATTGTGCCTGTAAATAGCCACCACTGCACTCCAGCCTGGGCAACATAGTGAGATTCCATTTCTAAAATAAATGAATAAAAATTTCTTAACAACCCTGTAAAGTAGGTGTGTGAGGGACACATTCACACCACAGTACTATTTGAATGATATTTTTGTTAACCCCAGACTCAGCTTCCAACAAGCCCCTAGTATAAGACAGTTTGGAGTAACACAGCTGCATCGTAGGGTATCCCTTAGAAATGCACCTTCTGAAGCCTCAAAATTGTATTAAAATTTTCTGGCTGCTGTTTAAGGATGGGCCTGGTACAAGTTAGTTTATCGTTGGTCATCTTTGGAAAAATACAACCTGCCACACAGCAAAACTATACCAGTATCTCCCATTACTAATGTTTTTCTTCCAATGTGATTTTGACACTCCTCCCATTAGTAGGTGGAATGTGGGGGGAGGGGGAGGTTTGTGTTCTCATTCATTGAATCTGGAAAGGGGCTTGTGTCTATGGAGGAGTGATACTATGTGACTTCTGAGGCTAGGTCATAAAAGTTGCTGTACCTGTACTTCACTTTGTTTTTTTGAGATACTTGATCTTGGAACTGAACCACCATGCTGTGAGGAAGCCCAAGTAGCCACATGTAGTTGTTTCAGGTAACTGCCCTCAAACAACAGGCAGTATTAACTGCTATAAATATGACTGCGTGAGCCTTCAGATGATTCCAGCCCCTAGCCATCAAGTGACTCCTCCCCCACAGCCACTGATTCCTTCCAGTTAATTACCCCATATTATTATGTATGCAGCGTAGACAGTTTGTCCCCATAGTATCCTTTTCCAATTCCTGATTCACAAAATCTGTGGAAATAATAAAATAGCTATTATTTGTTCCACTGTTTGTTTGTTCGTTTGTTTAAGTGAAGCAATTGATAATGAAAATTCTGAGAATGATAAACTGGGAGTGCGGTGATGAGGCACTAGGAGCACTGGAAGAGACAGGCAATCTGAGAATAAAGCCGGCACAGGGGGAAGCAGAACCCCAAGATGGAGAGAGTCCAAGGTCTGATTCCATCATTGGAGTCATTTACTCCATCCTTCCTAGAAACTGGATTCAGGGCCATGCTGCCATCTTCCAAATCTACATCATACATGGAAGTGTCTGTGTGGAAGAACAGAAGTTCCATCCCTGGATGCTTGCTGCAAGGGTGGATAGGAAAGAAAGTTCTGGCTTCTGCCTCAGGAAGCAGTCTTGAAAATGGAAGAAATTCCCCAAACATAGGAAAAGTTGCCAAACTTGCTGGCAACTACAAGGCATGACAAATACCCGCTTGAGTGTTGGAACAAAATGTGAAAAGCACTGTGCCATGGCATTTGTTATAACTGACAATATTAGAGAGTAAATGTCAATATTAGGACAGATTTTGTGACGTTGAAATGGCTTCACGTTCAAGAAACTGCATTTAACGTACTTCTTACAGAGAAATGTTCCACGCTATTTAAACTAGTTTTCAGTGTGTATATGTGCTTAGTTAAGCCATGATATTCTTCATACATTCTGCGATGGTTTTAAAAATATGTCCATAAATGCTTTCATACTTCTGTCTTCAACAGGGGAAGACTACCTTTCCTCCCCTTGAGTGCGGGCTGAATCTAGTGACTCATTTCTGATGGACAGAATAAAATGAAAGTGGTCTGCAAACTTGGAGATGAAATCATCAACAGGCACTGCTGCTACCACTGTGGTTGTCCTGTCTTGGATCATTCACTCTGGAGGATGCCAGCTGTGATGTCCCACATGGAGGCTCTGAACGGAAGCCTCTAGTAACCACCACAAGGACCTGAGGTCTCACATGAGTGAGCTTGGAAATGAATCTTCCACCTCAGTCAAGCCTTCTGATGACTGTAACAAGAGGCAGCAACTTGACTGCAACCTCAGGAGAGACCCTGAGCGAGAACTACCCAGCTAAGCCCTGATTTCATGACCCTCAGAAACCAAGTGAGATAATGAATATTTGTTGCTTTAGGCTGCTAAATGTTGCGCTATTTTTTACACAGCTATGAGCACTAATACGTTAATATTAATATTCTATTAATACTATAATACACTAATTCTAATACTAATACTATAGCACTAATACTAGGCAAAGTTAGTTTCTCTAGCACTGATGATGTGCTCACAGCATGTATTTTGTTTCTTTACATCTATTTTATTTTATTTTATTATTTTCAGAGTTGTTTATATATATTTTATTTATTTATTTAGAGACAGAGTCTCTCTGTGTGGCCCAGGCTGGACTGCAGTGGCATGATCTCGGCTCACTGCAACCTCTGCCTCTGAGGTTCAAGCGATTCTCCTGCCTCAACCTCCTGAATAGCTGAGACTACAGGCATGCACCACCACGCCCAGCTAATTTTTGTATTTTTAGTGGAGACTGGGTTTCACCATGTTGGCCGGGCTGACCTCAAGTGATCCAACTGCCTCAGCCTCCCAAAGTGCTGGGATTACAGGCGTGAGCCACCACGCATGGCCTGTTCATATATATTTTAAATTTTTCTTTCTTTTTTTGAAAAATTTTAGATTCAGAGGGTACATGTGTAGGTTTGTTACATGGATATATTACGTGATACTTTGGTTAGGGCCTCTAATAAACCTGTTGCTCAAGTAGGGAACTTCGTACCTAATAGTCTTGCAACCCTTTTCCCCACTCTCTCACACCCCATTGTAATACCCCAGTGTTTATTGTTCCCATCTTTGCATCTGTGGGTTTCTACACATCTATTTTAAAAGAAAGAGTAATCCTGCTAACCTCCTTGCTAACATCCAACTTTCCTTCTTGCATTTGTTTTCAAATTCTTAAATAGATTGCCCTTACTTTCCAAGCCTACTCATTTGCTTTCTGTTTTTTTCCAGAATCCTCTGAAATGTAGCTTCTACGCTTATCTTTCTCTCTCTTAATCTTTTCAGAATGAAAACATCTTTACAGAAACAGATTCAAGTTGTAAATGTTGTATGACATCCAAACAATGTAGAAATAAAGTAGAATGTGAAACCTCTCATTCACAACCGGTATAATCAAAATCATACTAAATTGGGGTCCCTTGTCTTTTGAAGATGCTAAACCATTTTCTGTCTCCTGCTTTTTCCCATGCCTGCTCTTCCCCGCCTAACTCTCTTCCAAGCCCCCCATAAATCCTATCTTCCCACCACACACACAGTTGTAAAGTTAAAGGAGTAAGAATAAGCTGCACTTACAAGTGTGAGTTTACAAAACTCAGGAAGCTCCAAATTACACTCTAGAAATATCCTTCTTGCTCTGCCTGGCCTTACTCATTATATAGTAGCCCCCATTAGCTGCAGTTTTACTTTCCTCAGTTTCAGTTACCCACAGTCAACTGCGCTTTGAAAATATTAAATGGAAAATTTCAAAAGCAAACAATTCGTAAGTTTCCCATTGAGTATCGTTCTGAGTAGCGTGATGAAATCTCACGCATGGAACGTGAATCATCTCTTTTCCAGTATGTCCACTCTGTCTATTCTTCTCGCCTGTCAGTCACTTAGTAACCCTCCTGGTGGTCAGATCAAAGTATCATAGTGTATATCAGATTCAGTACTATCTGCAGTTTTAGGCATTTGCTGGGGGTCTTGGAATGTATCCTCAAGAGTAAGGGGGCCCTACTGTAATAGAAATTACAGTTTGTGTTATCATTAGAAATATATTCTTTTTGGTGGCAGAATTTTCTCTTTATTTACTTGTAGAATTTAAATTTTTGTCTCAAACTTTTATGAAATAGAGTATACACATATCCTACATGGTAAGCAGGATATAAATTTGCCTTTTCGTCCATAACAGAGGGTTTTCATTATGATAACAATAATTTTTCTGAATTGTAGATAAAATAAAAGGCAGCAGTGCATAGTAATGTAAATGTATTGTTTAAACTGTCAAGTCAGTAGAGCTAGTTCAAATCATAATTCTTTAGTAGCTGTATAGACAACTTACCAATTTCCTCAAGTCTCATCTGTAAAGTGGGAATAATCATTCCTACCTGAGAGAAATGTTGTGAGAATTAAGTGAAATATGCATGTAAAATATCTCTGCTGGTTGTCTGGCATTGAAACAGAACCCAGGTTTGCCACTTAAGCCAGACACAAGAAATGAGGGTTGATGGGAAGAAAAGCAGGTTTATTCAGAAAGCCGGCAAAACCGAGAAGATGGTGAACTGGCGTTCCAAAATACCATCTTAAGTCATTACAAATTTCAGGCTCTTTTTATGTTAAGGGCAAAGGGAGGAGGAGAGAGTTGAGACTAAGGGTTAACCAATGACTGAAGACACCTAGGTGGCAGCGAGGGTCTGAGGAGGTTAGGAAATTATTTGTCCTTGGTCATAATGCTTCTACAAATCTTTAACAAGGACCAACTAGACACAACCAGGTGGAACAGCTGCCACAGAAGAATGGAGGAACCAGGATAACTGGCACGCTCCTAATAGACCTTCAGAGGGAAGGCACCAAGAATGGATGCAGGGAAGACACAGAAGCTGGGCTGAAGGGGGGAGGAAGCTGGGAACCCTGCATGAGGCTACCAAGCATCAGGGCTCGTTTCTGGCCCCCAGCAACTCTGGGGTAATGGGTGAGCTGAACTGGTAAGGAGCAACCTGCTTTTGTCACAGCCTCTGGAATCCCAGCAGGTAGAGACCCCTCAACCACCATGGACACCTGAATTGGCAAGGAGAGCTGCTTAGAGAACTGGTAGGGGCAGCCAACTGATGTGCAGCCCAGAGTGTTTGGTGAGGGAGCATCTGTGGTGGAGCACAGCCAGGGATAGCCATCTCTGTAGGCCCCACTAGCTCCCACAGGAGACTTTAGTCCTAGGGGAACTGTCAGACTTGAACTCTGCAGGGTGGTCTTGCCCATTAGACTGGACTGGTCTGACCTGAATAATCCTTGGTCTTCTGGTCCCTTCTGGAACCCCAACCTGGCAATGTCTGCTTGCAGGGCAGCCTCGGGTGCCCTGGGGGCCCACACTATAGCTTTTGCACTGGTGGACCATGCCTGACTAGTGGAGAGCTGCAGTGGGGTGGTCTCCATGGCCACACATCAGTCTACCCACTCCTTCCCTGCACTGTAGCTTCCTCTGGGCCCATGGCCACCCCCCACATCGCTTTGTCAGCATCTATGTGCACGAGCAGATTTTGCTTTCCTTGCCCCACCACCATGTCTGTACACATGCACCCTGCTTCACCACTGCTGCTGGCAGGAGTGCATTTGACTCTACCAGCCTCCCTCCCCCGCCATACTGCCATTGCAGTCAGAGCCTTGGTGGGCATAGAGCCCACTAGCCCTATCCCTGCCAATGCCCTGCCCCTGCATCAACACTGCCACTAGAGTGAAAGTAGGCACAGAGAACAGCAGACCCTCCCCAGCCATCCCCACTTGCATGAACGTGCACAGATGACACACTCAGACCTGTGCTAATCAGCACCCCAACCCCATGCTAACACCACCACCAGCACAACTGCATGTACAGTTGCCAGTGGGGCCCTCCTCCTCCTCAAGCCATGCTGCCTCCACTGCAGCTGTGAATGTGCACAGGGAGGCAGGCACCCTGGCATCCGCTAGCACCCTGCTGCAGCCAAGAAGCATGCACCTCACCATGCTGCCACTGCTGCTGGCATGTGAGAATGAGGACAATCCTGCTGTCACCACACTGAAAACACTTTGGGTGACACCACCAACTGGAGTGTAGTGACCAGCCACCTGGGAGCATATCAGCCCCCCAGCACAGTGGATTCCTAACCTCGAGGAAACAGAGAACAAAGTTGAGGCTGATACAAGTCCCGTAGAGTTAGAGCATACAGTCCAGGAGTTGGAAGCTGAGCTTTGGCCCCCTAAAATCTTCCAGAAATGAAGCCAGTTGGCTGAACCCACCTTCCTCCACAATAAAATCATTAAGAGCATCAACTAAGATAAAAGGAAAAAAGCCCATCCAAAGAATAGCAGCTTCAAAAATTGAAGGAACATTAGCCTAGCAAGATGAGAAAGAACCAGTGACAACTCAAAAAGCCAGACTGCTTTCATTCCTCTAAACAATGTCACTACATCGCCAGGAAGGGCTCTGAACCAGGCTGAGATGGCTGAAATGACAGAAATCGATTTCAGAATACAGATAGGAATGAAGATCATTGAGATGAAAGAGTACATTGGAAACCAATCCAAGTATACTAAGAATCATGATGAAACAATGCAGGAACTGACAGACAAAATAGCCAGTATAGAAAACAATGTAGCCAACCTGATAGAGCTAAAAAACACACTACAATAATTTCATAATGCAATCACAAGTATTCAAAGCAGAATAGACCAAGCTGTGGAAAGAATCTCAGAGCTCAATGAATAGCTTTCTGAAATAAGACAGTCAGACAAGAAAAGATAAAAAAGAAGGAAAAGGAATGAACAAACCCTCTGAGAAATATGGGATTATGTAAAGAGATCAAATCTATGACTTATTGGTGTCCCAGAAAGAGACGAGGAGAATGGAAGCAAGCTGGAAAACATATTTCAGGATGTCATTCATGAGAAATTCCCCAACTTATATAGAGAGGTCAATATTCAAATTCAGGAAATGAAGAGAACCCCCCAGTAAGATACTTCACAAGAAGATCACCTTCAAGACACATAATCATCAGAGTCTCTAAGGATGAAATGAAAGAAAATATGTTAAAGGCAGCTAGAGAGAGGTCAGGACACCTACAAAGGGAAGCCCATCAGACTAACAGTGAACTTCTTAGCAGAAACCCTGTAAGCCAGAAGAGGTTGGGGGCCAATATTCAAGATTCTTAAAGAAATTCCAACCAATAATTTCCTATGTGGCCAAACTAAGCTTCATAAGAAGAGGAGAAATAAGATCCTTTTCAAATAAGCAAGTGCCAAAGAATTTGTTACCACTAGACCTGCCTTACAAGGGCTCCTGAAGGAAGCACTAAACATGGAAAGGAAAGACCGTTACCAGCCACCACAAAAACACACTGAGGTACACAGACCAGTGACACTATAAAGCAACCACACAAGTCTGCATAATAACCAGCTAACATAATGATGACAGAATCAAATCCACATATTTCAACACTAACCTTGAATGTAAATGGGCTAAATGCTGATTGCACAGAGTGGCAAGCTGGATAACGAAGCAAGACCCAATGGTATGCTGTCTTCAAGACACTCGTCTCACATGCAATGACATACATAGGCTCAAAATAAAGGGATGGAGAAAAATCTACTAAGAAAATGGAAAACAGAGAGAAGTAGACATTTCAATCTGAATTTCAGACAAAACAGACTTTAAACCAACAAAAAAACAAAAGAAAAAAGAAGGACATTACATAATGGCAAAGGGTTTAATTTAACAAAAAGACCTAACTATCCTAAATATGCACCCAATGCAGGAGCACCCAGATTCATAAAGCAAGTTCTTAGAGACTTTCAAAGAGACTTAGGCTCCCACACAATACTAATGGGAGACTTTAACACCCCACTGACAATATTAGACAGATATTGAGACAGAAAATTAACGAAGATATTCAGGACCTAAACTCAGCACTGGATCAAATGGACCTGACAGACATCTACAGAACTTTCCACCCCAAAACAACAGAATATACATTCTTCTCATTGCCACATGGCAATACTCTAAAATCAACCACATGACTGAACATAAAACACTACTCAGCAAATGCAGAATAACTGAAATCATAACAACCACAGCACCACAGTGCTATAAAAATGGAATTCAAGACTAAAAAGCATGCTTAAAACCATACATTTATATGGAAATTGAATAACTTGCTCCTGAATGACTTCTTGGTAAATAATGAAATTAAGGCAGAAATCAAGAAGCTTTTTGAAACTCATAAGAACACAGACACAACACACCAGAATCTCAGGAACACAGCTAATTCAGTGTTAAGAGGAAAATTTGCAGCACCAAACACTCACATCAGAAAGATCTCAATTTATCAACCTAACATTACAATGAAAAGAACTAGAGAACCAAGAGCAAACCAATCCCAAAACTTGTAGAAGACAAGAAATAACTAAAATCAGAACTGAACTGAAGGAGTCACACAAAAAACCATTAAAAGGATCAACGAATCCAGGAGTTGTTTTTATTTTTTTTGAAAAAAATAAAAAATAAAATGGTCAGCCTGCTAGGTAGAATAATAAAGAGAAAAGAGAGATGATCCAAATAAACACAAGTAGAAATGACAAAGGGGAGATTACCATTGACCCCACAGAAATACATATAACCATCACAGAATATTATGAACACCTCTCTGGACTCAAACTGGAAAATCTAGAAGAAATGGATAAACTCCTGGACATATACACCCTCCCAAGATTGAACCAGGAAGAAATTGAATCCCTCAACAGACCAGTAATGAGCACTGAAATTGAATCAGTAATAAATAGCCTACCAATCCAAAAAAGCCAAGGACCAGATAGATTCATAGCCAAATTCTACCAGATGTACCAAGAAGAGCTGGTACAATTCCTATGCAAACAATTCTGAAAAATTGAGGAGGAAGGACTCCTCCCCAACTCACTCTATGAGGCCAGCACCATCCTAATACCAAAAGCTGGCAGAGACACAACAGAAAAAGAAAACTTCAAGCCACTATCCTTGATTACCATCGATGTAAAAATCCCCAACAAAATACTGGCAACTCAAATCCAGCAGCACATCAAAAAACTTCTCCACTACCAACAAGTAGGCTTTATCTCTGGGATGCAAAACTGATTCAACATACACAAATCAATAAATGTGATTCATTGCATAAATAAAACTAAGACAAAACCACATAATTATACCATATTTGCAGAAAAGGCTTTCAATAAAATTCAACACCCCTTTGTGTCAAAAACTCTCAACAAACTAGGTATTGAAAGAACATACCACAAAATATTAAGAGTCACCTGTGACAAACCCACAGCCAACATCATACTGAATGGGCAAAAGCTGGAAGCATTCTCCTTGAAAACTAGCACAAGACAAGGATGTCCTCCTCTCTCACCACTCCTATTAAACATAGTGTTGGAGGTTATGGCCAGAGCAATCAGGAAAGAGAAAGAAATAGAGGACATCCAAATAAGAAGGGAGGAAGTCACACTATACCTGTTTGCAGATAACATGATTCTATATCTAGAAAACCCCAGTCTCAGGCCAAAAGCTCTTTAAACTGATTATCAACTTCAGTGAAGTCTCAGAATACAAAATCAAAGTACAAAAATCACTAGCATTCCTATACACGAACAATCAAGCCGAGAGCCAAATCAGGAATGCAATCCCATTCACGATTGCCACAAAAAGAATAAAATGCCTAGGAATATAGCTAACCAGCAACTGAAAGATCTCTAAAATGAGAACTATGGAACACTGCTCAAAGAAATCAGGGATGACGTGAACAAATGGAAAAATATTCCATGCTCATGGGTAAGAAGAATCAATATCATTAAAAATGGCCATACAGCCCCAAGCAATTTACAGGTTCAATACTATTCCTATCAAATTACCAATGATATATTCCATAGAACAAGAAAAAAACTATTTTAAAATTCATATGGAACCAAAAAAGAGCCCAAATAGCCAAGGCAACCCTAAGCATAAAGAACAAAGCTGAAGGTGTCACACTACCCAACTTCAAACTATCTATAGGGCTACAGTAACCAAAACAGTGTGATACTTGTACAAAAACAAACGTAGACCAATGGAACAGAATAGAGAGCCCAGAAATAAGGCTGTACACCTACAACTACCAGATCTTTGACAAAGCTGACAAAAACAAGCAATGGGGAAAGGATTCTGTATTCAATAAATGGTGCTGGGATAACTGGCTAGCCATATATAGAAGACTGAAATTGGACCCCTCCCTTACACCACATACAAAAATCGACTCAAGATGGATTAAAGACTTAAAGGCAGAACCCAAATCTATAAAAACTCTGGAAGATAACCTAAGCAATACCATTCTGGACATAGAAACAGGCAAAGATTTCATGATGGAGATGCCAAAAGCAATTGCAACAAAAGCAAAAATTGACAAATGGGATCTAATTAAAGAGCTTCTGCACAGCAAAAGAAACCATCAACAAAGTAAATAGATAATGTACAGAATGGGAGAAAAATTTTGCAAACTATGCATCTGACAAAGGTCTAATATCCAGCATCTATAAGAAATTTAAACAAATTTACAAGAAGAAACAACCCCATTAAAAAGTGGGCAAAAGAACATGAACAGACACTTTTCAAAATAAGACATACCTGTGACTACAAACATATGACAAGAAGCTCAACATCACTGATCATTAGAGAAATGCAAATCAAAACTGCAATGAGATACCATCTCACACCAGTCAGAATGGCTACTGGTAAAAAGTCAAAAAATAACAGATGTTGGTGAAGTTGCAGAGAAAAAGGAATGCTTATACACTGTTGGTGAGAATGTAAATTAGTTCAACCATTGTGGAAAGCTGTATGCTGATCCCTCAAAGAGCTAAAAGCAGAACTACTATTCAATCCAGCAATTCCATTACTGGGCATATATACCCAAAGGATTATAAATAATTCGACCATAAAGACATATGCATGCCAACGTTCACTGCAGCATTATTCACTATAGCAAAGATATGGAATCA
Source organism: Pan paniscus (assembly GCF_029289425.2). Lineage (NCBI taxonomy): Eukaryota > Metazoa > Chordata > Mammalia > Primates > Hominidae > Pan > Pan paniscus. The sequence goes on along the minus strand of NC_073254.2, from coordinate 164,194,470 downwards.
ACCTAAACACCCATCAGTGGTAGACTGGATAAAGAAAATGTGGTTGTACCGTGAAATACACACCATGGAATACTAAGCAGCCATAAAAAAGAATGAGATTATGTGTTTTGTGGGAATGTGGCTGGAGGCCATTATCCTTAGTAAACTAAAGCAGGAACAGAAAACCAAATACTGCATGTTCTCATTTATAAGTGGGAGCTAAATTATGAGAAATCATGAACACAAAGAAGGCAACAATAGGTGCTGGGGTCTACTTGAGGGAGAAGGGAGGAGGGAGAGGATAAGGAAAAAATAACTGATGGGTAGTAGGTTTAATACCTGGGTGACAAAATAATCTGTACAACAAACCCCCATAACACGGGTTTACCTATATAACAAACCTATACATATAACCCTGAACTTAAAAGCAAAAAAAATTAATAAATATTAAACAAACCATAGTTATTTCCCCTTTAACCCCAGCCTTTACTGGCTGCTTTTGCATATTGGCTCAGTGCTCTAAAATTATCCTAGCCTATGTGTAAGAATGGGCAAAGCCCTCTTAAACAAAACTGGAGTTACTTATGTTAGCTTTTTTGCTGTTTCACTGCTACAGCATGAGATGGGCTCTTTGGGTAGCCATTGTTTCTTGCTTATCCAACAGCCATTCCTCACCTTTCTCCCTGATAAAGGAAATCTTATTTTATTCAGGCAGTGGGAAGAGACACCTTAATTTCGGGGAAGGTAGACTTATTCTCCAGCTCCAGGGAATGAATCATTATTAGTGTAAACCAGTAATTGTCATCTCAACTCTTTGGTCAATACAGTAATTGGTTGGGAGACAGTGGCAGAGTGGTGTGTGATCCAGTTCTGGCCAATGAGAGATAAGAAAAAGCTGGTTGGAAGTTCTGGAAAGGATTTTCTTTTTGGATTTAAAAAACATAGTCTTGGGAAGTAAAAGCCTTGTGCTTGCTATTCCTTCCCATTTTCTTCCCTTTTTCTTCCTGCCTTGAATGGGATCATGTTAGAAGCAAAGCTCGGAGTTGCAAAGAAAATGAGCACTCAAACAAAAGATTTCTCAGCAAGGCAAATTTACTTCTGCAGAAGGGTGCTTCTCTCAGTTGCCATGAGAGCACACTGAACAAAGGAGGGAAAGGATTTTTATTCCTAACGCAGCTTGTCCCTACTACTGTGTCCTGTCCCTGTTGGCTGGAGTTGGACCACACAATCTAAACTGAACCCAATTGGCTAACTTGAAAGACAGCTTTGGCGGGAAGAGCTGTTACAGTGAGAATGGTAAATTACAGAGTGAATAGCAGATGTGGGCTCTGTAGATAAGGACCAGTGGGAGAGTTGTTTACTGGAACCAGGAGCAGGGAGGCAAAAAGGATAAGGAAGTTGGACGTTGAAAGTAGAGAATAAGGAAACTAAACAAACTAAACTTTTGAAGAGGAACTTCTCTGGGATCTGACAATGTGAAGATAGAAGCCTTGGAACTGTGTTGGCTATGCTGTGACCACGGGGCCAGGATCGGGGGCAGGGAGGTCACATTTCTATGGATAATGTGCTAATACCCAAAGATGTCAGAACGGTAAATTAGAAAGAGATTTTGCCTTTAAAGACCTTATGGAGCCACAGCCAACCAGAAACCATCTACCTCCAGTCTTCTTATTGTATGAGAAAATTAACATGCTTTTAAATATAAGCCTGTGGCTCTCAAAGTGTGGTCCTCTGACCAACAGCATAAAGATTATCTGGGAACTTGTTGGAAATGCACATTCTCTGGCCCCACCCCAATGTCCTGAATCTGCATCTCAGAGTCCAGCGATACTGAAGCATGCTCAAGTTTTTGGGTCACTGTGATCACAGTACAGTTTCTGTCAAAGGCATTCCTAGCTGAGTCTTCATACAAATATGTGTAGACCAGTGAAGGGATCTAAAGTATTCCCTAGAAGTTGCTTCCTTGACTGAGTGCCTGTTATTGCCTTGATTTCTTAATATTTATCTCTATTTTATAAGTAAGGCTATCTCCAGAGGGTGAACTTGCTGTCTTGTGTTGGGGGGTTATATATGAAATATATTTATACATATATAGATTTTGTGTGTGCAAATACATATATATATATATATATATAAATTATTGTGTGAACCTTAATGCTTCCTTTTCCTAAATTGTGTTCTTGTCCTTGATAGAACCTTCATTTTCACTTTACCAGAAATCTCTCACTTGCTAGCATCATTCTAATACAATTTTATTTAAACATTAGTTAAATGCTTCCACTTCCAGGTGACTTTTAAATCCATTCTTTAAACAGATTATGAAGAAATATGGCCATCTCGTAGATATTCAGAATATTATCACTAACTACCATTACTACTAGGACACATTTTTGCATCTAAGGGTGAGAATGGGAAGCCATCTGTGCTTACATTGAGGACTACCAAATACTTTCAGTGCACTTTTGGATCCCTGTGTGTACTGTTCTTATGGATTCCAAAGAAAAGAGGTGGTGGCTGAGCAAGTGTGAATCCAGTTTGTGGTGAGGCTCTTTCAGACAGCTCTGGGTCCCCTCTGATGAATACCATAAAGAGATGCAAGGTTGCTGGGGACATGGGACGAGGGCAGAGGGGATAGGGACCTTGTATTCCTCTGTGCTTCCTATCTCCCAGCTATCCAGGACCCAACTCTAGAGAAAGCTAAATGAGAATTTTGCCAAAGACTCCTCGTTTGCTTTCACTAGGACTCTTCTCCTTCCTGCCGCCATTATCCTCTCATGTTTTATTTTCAAATTTTATAAAAGATAAATGTTGTTTTATGGAGCAATGTCTCAACATCACTTTACTGTGAGAAGCACTTTACATATATTATCTTATTTCATTTATTTTATCTAATTTCCCCCACTTCAATTTTACTTGTTTATTCTTTAAGTATTCTGCCTCTATTTTGTTTTTCCTACTTTGTCTTTATTTATATTTCCATTAAAAATAATACTTTCACACCCTTTTGAAATTATATTTATTCCTAGTTCAGCCTAGAATTTTTGTTTTTAATCCATATTTATATTTTTCATAAAAGACTAATGAATCTAGCTTTTTTTTTTCCCCACTCGCTCCCCTCTCCACCTTAGCACCGCTCAGGCTGCACTGCGCTTGCTGCAAGCTTCAGGCTCCTGCTAAGCTATTGCTGCATCGTCTCCCTTCAGCCGCCATCATGATTATCTACCGCGACCTCATCAGCCACGATGAGATGTTTTCCGACATCTACAAGATCTGGGAGATCATGGACGGGCTGTACCTGGAGGTGGAGGGTAAAATGGTCAGTAGGATAGAAGGTAACATTGATGACTCTCTCATTGGTGGTAATACCTCCGCTGAATGCCCCTAGGGCGAAGGCACAGAAAGCACAGTAATCACTGGTGTTGATATTGTCATGAACCATCACCTGCAGGAAACAAGTTTCACAAAAGAAGCCTACAAGAAGTATATCAAAGATTACATGAAATCAATCAAAGCCAAACTTGAAGAACAGAGACCAGAAACAGTAAAACCTTTTATGACAGGGGCTGCAAAACAAATCAAGGACATCCTTGCTAATTTCAAAAACTACCAGTTCTTTAATTGTGAAAACATGAATCCAGATGGCATGGTTGCTCTATTGGACTACCGTGAAGATAGTGTGACCCCATATATGATTTTATTTAAGGGTGATTTAGAAATGGAAAAATGTTAACAAATTTGGCAATTACTTTGATCTATCACCTGTCATTGTAACTGGCTTCTGCTTGTCATCCACACAACACCAGGACTTAAGACAAATGGGGCTGATGTCATCTTGAGCTCTTCATTTATTTTGACCGTGATTTATTTGGAGTGGAGGCATTGTTTTTAAGAAAAACATGTTATGTATGTTGTCGAAAAATAAAATGCATTTAAACTAAAAAAAAACTAATGAATCCAATTTATATTTTTATTCTATTTTATATTTTATACCTTTTTATTTCCTTGATCATCAGTCTAATTATTTTATCTTATAATCATTACATTCATATTAAATCTGTATTTTAATTTCAATATTTGTTTTTTTTTTAATTTTCTCTCTTTCTTGTATAATTTTACTTAAAATTTTTCTTTTTTCTTTTTTTTTGAGGCAGACTCTTGCTCTGTCACCCAGGCTGCAGTGCAGTGGTGTGATCTCAGCTCACTGTAACTTCCACCTCCTGAGTTCAAGCAATTCTCCTGCCTCAGCCTCTCAAGTAGCTGGAATTACAGGCTCTTGCCACCACACCTGGCTAATGTTTGTATTTTTAGTAGAGACAGGGTTTCACCATGTTGGCCAAGCTGATCTCGAACTCCTGACCTCAAGTGATCCACCTGCCTCGGCTTCCCAAAGTGCTGGGATTACAGGCGTGAGTCGCTGCACCTGGAAAATTTTTCTTTCTTCATGAAGGATATTTATTTTACCTTGTGTTTTTTGCTAGCAAGAAATATGGGCTTGGGACCTGGCAGTGAAGAAAGCCCACATCCTCTGTCCCCACCTGCTCTATATCAAAGAGTGCGACAATCTAACGAAAGGAAGGGTCTTTCTGCAATTACTCAGGATGGGGTCTCAGACTAAACTGGTTAGAGATCCAAGGGCAGAGTGGACTTAGAAAATGTCAAACAATGGTATATCCAGATTACATATCATATATATGTTGGTTGACAATATAATTTTTATCACCTAAACACAAACACTCCTGAAGGTGAAATAGGTAGCTATTAAAAATCATTCTGGGACAACAGGTCTACAAGAAGCTTGTCCCAGGTACTTTACAAATGTGTAAGAAATATGTATGCAAGGTAGGACCAAAATTAATTAATATCAGTTCTGTGCAACAGACATTTATTAAAGGAGCAACCATTAACATTAAGGACTATGTAAATTTAAGTGTGAATCAAAACACAATTCTCTGATGTATAAACCACTTCCTTTTTGGGCCAATTAGAAAAATCCAGACAGGAAATTATAGTCGTCTTTACATCTCAGGTATCTGGTGTGCATTTTAGATGACATCAGCCATGTAGTAGTCCACAGATATTAATTTTTTTTAGTATTGGCAATAATTCTTTAATTTCACTTGGCTATGAACAGAGATGATGGAAATGAAAGTGATTCTGATGTTTTTGCCTCTAGATAACTGGCAGAATGAAGAAGGCCTATAGGAGGCAAAACAGAATACTGAGTTTGAGGAACATGTGGGACATTCAAGAAGAGAGGTCAAGTAGACAGTAGGTTATGGATGATGCTCATGTAGTCTCTGATTATCCCATGCTATGTAATATGGTTTGGCTGTGTCCCCACCTAAATCTCATCTTGAATTGTAATCCCCATTATCCTCAGGTGTCATGGGAGGAACCTGGTGGGAAGTAATTGAATCATGGGGGCAGTTTCTTCCATGCTGTCCTCATGATAGTGAGTGAGTTCTCATGAGATCTGATGGTTTTATAAGTGTCTGGCTTTTCCTTGCTGGCGCTTCTCTCTCCTGCCACCATGTGAAGAAGGACATGTTTGCTTCCCCTTCTGCCATGATTGTAAGTTTCCTGAGGCCTCCCCAGCCACATGAAACTGTGAGTCAATTAGATCTCTTTCCTTTATAAATTACCCAGACCAGGGACAGGTCTTTATAGCAGTGTGAGAACAGACTAATACACTATGCTTGGGTAGGACCCAACTGGAGCCATTATGAGCTGACCCCTGCTACTCAAAACAATCTTTTACCAATGGTGAGAATGAGAGCAGTCGTGCACTTGAAGGAAGATGAGTCTAGCTTGGATGCCATCTGCCCAGGGACGTTGCCTACTCATGCTAACAGCATGTGGGAATCTTGGGTGATGTTGACACTCTGTCGGCTCCTTATCAGTCAAACTAAAGAGGGCTGCCAGAGTCATGAGCAGTCAACCATCTCTCCACAAAGGTTTGACAATTATCAGGATAAGGTAGCAAAGCCACAGGGTAGATGAGATCACTTAGAAAGATAGGAAAGAGTTAAGGGTAGAATCCCTTGCCGTTTCACACTGCGGTGTGTGGGCTCACACATTTGACCCAATACCATGAATAATGGATGTGGTAACTGTGTTTTTATGCTACCAAACACTGGGTAGCAGTAAATTTTCCTGCTCTCCTTAAGCACATTTGATGACTTATTGCTGTGTAGTGTGCAGGTACAGCTAAGGAGGGGGAGAGCACTGTCAACCAAGTCCACACAGAGTATGTGGGCTATTGGCAAATCCCAGCCTCTTTCTCCTGTCAAGTAAATCAGAGGAGTTGCTAATATATATTTGAATGCATGGATGTTTCCTTTTGTTTGTTTTTTACAATAAAGTTTAAGAAGGAATTCAATTGCTTACTTGCTACATGGTATGTTTCTATTTCTCTGAATTTTCGTTTGAGGTATAAAACACAGTATCTGCTTTGTTTTTAAGACTTTGTGACAATTTTGAAAATGGAAAAAAATATATTCTTAAATTTTTCTTCCGGATAAAAAAGCAGAATAAGCAAATAAACAACAAACTAAATGGAATTAATAGCATTGTTCTCTCCCAGTTTTACCTATTAAAGAGTAATACAATAAGAAGATAAAGAAAAGAATGGCATTTGTATTTTATCAGACTGACAATGGGCAGACCTTAAATTTTTTTTTTTTTTTTTTTTAACAAAAGAAGTAAAAGAGGCCAAGCCTGGTGGCTCACAACTGCAATCCCAGCACTTTGGGAAATTGAGGCAGGCAGATCATGAGGTCAGGAGTTCGAGACCAGCCTGACCAACATGGTGAAACCCCGTCTCTACTAAAAATAGAAAAATTAGCTGGGCCTGGTGGCGTGCGCCTGTAATCCCAGTTACTCAGGAGGCTGAGGCAGGAGAATCGCTTGAACCCAGGAGGTGGAGGTTGCAGTGAGCCGAGATCATGCCATTGCACTCCAGCCTGAGTGACAGAGCAAGACTCCGTCTCAAAAAAAAAAAAAAAAAAGAGAAGTAAAGGAAAAATAAAATAACACACAGATTAATGCAAAGGTTTTGAGTTAGAAATCTGTAAATACCTTTAGTTGTTAGGAGAAATTTCCAAAATTTTCATCTCACTTACACTGAATTTAAGCCCAAACAACATTATGCCATAGACTATCATAATATATAATTTTACCAAATTATACTCACAGGGCATGCACAGAGGAAAATGAAAACAACTTACCAACTTCTAGTTGTAACTGTTGTCCCTTTTGACAAGATCAGCCAAGAGAGTTGTTTACTTACTCTTTCTTTTTGTTGGTACACAGATGTAAAGAAACTGAACTAGTTCACAGGAGAGTCTGTGTTTTGTATTTTCAGCTTCCACTTTCAAAGTTTTGGTCCACTCAGCCATGCCCTCTCTTCTTGGTCTGCCCTTCTGAGTGCACAAGTTTTTCTTGCTTTCTGACCTACTTTTTTTATATTTTATTTTTATTTTTTTGAGATGGAGTTTCCCTCTTGTTGCCTAGGCTGGAGTGCAGTGGCACGATCTCGGCTCAGTGCAACCTCCACCTCCCGGGTTCAAGCAATTCTCCCGCCTCAGCCTCCAGAGTAGCTGGGATTACAGGCATGTGCCACCACGCCCAGCTAATTTTTTTGTATTTTTAATAGAGATGGGGTTTCACCATGTTGGCCAGGCTAGCCTCGAACTCCTGACCTCAAAAGATCCACCCCTCTCGGCCTCTCAAAGTGTTGGGATTACAGGCGTCAGCCACCACGCCCGGCCCTGACTTACTTTCTGTCTAGGAACAGGTCATCCTTCTTTCTTCCTTTCTTCTTTTTCATTTTATAACTCAAACTCATTCACATCACTGGATTATTTCTTCCAAAAATATTTATTTTAAGCCTTTTTGTCTCTTAGCAAGAAGGAAAGGATCTCTCCTTGCCACTCCCATACCCATAGTGCATTCTGCCAGGCCATTTTTTAATGTGGCACTGACACTCTTATCAGAGAAGAGAGATGCAAGTTTTTCTAATAAAGTTGTGGTTTCCTTTTGGAAATGAGAACTTCTTGCAAAGTCACTTCAAATATTGATAATGGCCAATGCAGGGAGCCAAAGCAGGAGAAGCTACCCCTCCTGTGGAGTTGCAGCCTTAAAAAAATGGCCATGTCTTTCATCTTCCAGGCCGTTTACTTTCTCCTAGTAACTGCATGTCCTAACATTTTGCCACTAGGTAACATTTCTTGTTTGACGGGTTTCTTCCGTAAACCAGATGACAAGGCGTGGATGAAGATTATGAAAAGAAACCATGTTACCTCATCTATGCCCTTCTAAGGGTGCATGAGACCAGGGTAAACCACATAGCAGAGCCAAGGAATGAATTAGTTAAACATTCCTACCCACAAGAGAAATTCCTCTGTCATGTAGAATCTAAATAGTTTGTTTTTATCTGGGGGTAACATTCCTTTTATAGGCACTACCCCCCTGGAGATTCTTTGCTTGATTTGGTTCACAATCATGTGTTTTTTTTTGTTTTGTTTTTTGTGGGTTCTTTTTTTTCTTTTTTTCTTTTTTTTTTTTGAGACAGTGTCTCACTCTTGCCCAGGCCAGGCTGGAGGACAGTGGCACGATCTTGGCTCACTGTAACAACCTCCACCTCCCAGGTTCAAGGGATTCTCCTGCCTCAGCCTCTCAAGTAGCTGGGATTACAGGCATGCGCCACCACACAGAGCTAATTTTTGTATTTTTAGTAGAGATGGGGTTTCAACATGTTGGCCAGGCTGGTCTCAAACACCTGCCCTCAGGTGATCCTCCTGCCTTGGCCTCCCAAAGTGTTGGGATTACAGGCGTGAGCCACCACACCTGGCCCAAATCCATGTTTTCAAAGAGTTGGGGCACCAGCTGCTGGTGGCTGAGAGGCACTTCAGGCCCAAGCAGCAGTCGACCTGCAGGGTCAGCTTCAGCAGGGAGAGGACTTGCAGCTCCAAGCAAGGGCAGTTTAGGGTCCTCCATTCTCTCCTTGGTCTTCAACGCTTGTAGGAAAAGAAGACCCTTGCTGTTACTGTTCTGCACAATCCACAGGCTGTTAGACATTTTTGTATTGAGTAAGTATTATGGATTCATAAGCAGTCTGGATGTGTGTGGGGTGGGGGGTGGTGGGATTCCCTGACAGATTCAGAGGCACAGACTGAGGCATCTCAGACCATTATCATACCATGGCGATTTCAGTGGCTGAGGGCGTTTTAGGACTGAAGCCCAAAGCTGCCACACAGCCCCGTGTGACTAGGAGCAGGGAGCTAAGTACTTTGCACAAATTACCCTACTGGATGCCATGTTAGATGGAAATATGTCCAGCTGAAACTCAAGCCAACACATTTTGTCCAAAATTTAAAAAAAAGAAAACTTTGTTTTACATGCTTTGAAGAATAAAAAGAAAAAGAAAATCACTTCCAGATAAAATGTAGTTTTACAACTTTCTTTGCATCCAACTTGAGTCTGTACCTTGACTAAGCTATTTCTTCCAGGCTCTGCCACACAGCACCCAATGCACCCAAGGCCATCCTGGCCTCACTCAGCACCCGACACAGATCCTCTGGGAGGAGAAACTAGATACCGTGCTTTATGCTGTAAAATATGCATCTTCAAAAAGGTATACAAAAAGTCACTCATAGCAGAAAACAAATTCTGAATATCTCTATTTCTGCATGTAGAACACAAATACCCAAATGCCTATAAAAGATACTGTGCAAAGTGCTAAGATCCCAAAACAAGTAAGATGCTATTGGTTGTCCTTAAAAATAAAAAAGCAGTTTAGTAGCAGAAGCACACATAACACCGTGAAGATGGGGGCGATGCAGTCCTTAAATATGCGTTTCACGGAGATCCTACGCAACAATGGAACTGAGTGGGTGGGTGCAGTGCTTTGAAATAGCCAGGGTGGTGTCCCGTGTCTGTGGTCCCAGCGACTCAGGAGGCTGAGGTGAGAAGATCGCTTGAACCTGGGAATTTGAGGCTGCAGTGAGCTATAATTGTGCCACTGCACTCCGGCCTAGGCAAGACCCTCTCTCTAAAAGAGAGAGAGAGAGAGAGAAGAAATAAAAGAGAGAAAGAAGAAAGAAAGAGAAAGAAGAAAGAAAAGAAAGAAAGAAAAAGAAATAAAAGAAAGAAAGAAAAAGAGAGAGAAAGAAAGAAAGAAGGAAGGAAAGCAAGCAAGCAATGAAAGGTGTCAGGGATGAAGCTGAAAGTAAGCGGGGCCTGGCTCCTTTGGGGCCTTGAAGAACCTCACTAAGGAGATGAGATTTTATCCCAACAGCAATCAGCAGCCATTACAAAGTTTTAAGCAGTTGAACGGCACTATTCACAGCAGCCAAAAAGTGGGAGCAACCTGTGTCCATTGACAGGTGAATGACTAAACAAAATGTACTCTATAAATACGATGGCATATTACTGAGCTTTAAAATCTGACACGCGCTACAACATGGATGAAGCTTGAGGACATAATGCTAAGTGAAATAAGCCAGACACGACAGGACAAATACTATATTATTCCAGTTCAATGCAGTATCTAGAGTAGTCAAGCTCATAGAGATAGAAAGCAGAATAGTGGTTGCCAGGGGCTGGAGGGATGAGCAGTTTTTGTTTATTGAGTATAGAGTTCAGTTTTGAAAGATGAAAAGAATCCTGGAGACTGGTTGCACAACAATATGAGTGTACTTAGCAGTATGGGAACTGATATTGTTCGGCTCTGTGTCCCCACCCAAATCTCATGTTGAATTATAATTCCCAATGTTGGGGAAGGGAGCTTCTGGGAGATGATTGGATCATGGGAGCAGATTTCCCCCTTGCTGTTCTTGTGACACTGAGTGAGTTCTCATGAGATCTGATGGTTTAAAAGTGTGTGGCACTTCTCCCTTTGCTCTCTCTCTCTCTCTCTCTCTCTTTCCTGTCACCATGTGAAGATGTACTTGCTTCCACTTCACCTTCTGCCATGATTGTAAGTTTCCTGAGGCCTCCCTGGCCATGCCTCCTGTACAGCCTATGGAACTGTGAGTCAATTAAACATTTTCTCTTTATAAACTACCCAGTCTCAGATAGTTCTTTATAGCAATGTGAGAACCAACCAATACATGAACTGTATACTTAAGAATGGTTAGGATGGTAAGTTTAAGTCATGTATATAATACTGCAATTAAAAACAACAGCATAATGACAACAACAACAAAAAGGCACTGTGGCTGTACTATAGCATTGTACAGAGATTAGACTGGAGAGGATAAGACTAGAGGCCAGAGGCCAATTAAAAGCTGCTGAAGTAATGGAAGCAAGAGAGGATAATTGTCTGACCTGGGCAGGTGGCAGTTGATTGATCCTGCCATTTGCAAGTTAAGATAGACAGAAGGAGCAGGGGATGGGGACGATGGTAGATTCTGTGTGTGTGTGTGTGTGTGTGTGTGTGTGTATACTCTGTTATTTTTACCCTCTATCAAACATTATGGGATGCTGAGATACAGAAGAGTGGATATGTCTAAAGAGTTGGCTATAGGACCATGAAAATGTAGAAATATAGATTAAGAAAAATAGAAGAGGTCCAAGAAGTGTCTATAGATGCTTCAAATAGAATATAAAATGTAACTTAAAAAGAAACATCAGGAATTAAAAAATATAGTGTTGGGGACTTGTCTCTCAATCCTCATTGTGCAGGGCATCACTGGTTTTATTGTTGTGGTTTGCTTGTTTTTTGAGACAGGGTCTCACTCTGTTGCCAAGGCTAGAGTGCAGTGGTGCGATCTCAGTTCACTGCAACCTCTGCCTCCTTGGTTCAAGTGATCCTCGTGCTTCAGCCTCCAAGGTAGCTGGGATTACAGGCATGCACTGCCAGGCCCAGCTAATTTTTGTATTTTCAGTAGAGAAGGGGTTTCACCATGTTGGCCAGGCTGGTCTTGAACTCTTGGCCTCAAGTGATCTGCCTGCCTTGGCCTCCCAAAGTGCTGGGAGTATAGGTGGGAACCACCATGCCCGGCCAGATATCACTCGTTTTAAAGCATCCTTTGTAGTCTCACTCAGAACATCAGTTCAGAAAATCTTTATTATCAATAGACACATGACTTTACAAAAGCTTCTAGTATATAAGGACATCTTGCCCATTCTTAATAACATGTGTTGATAACAAAGACACTCATCATTTATATGATGAAGTTACATCTAGATCCTATTCATTTTCCATTTCTAATAGCCCCATTTTATTAATTGCGATGATTTTCAACTCCGCTATCAAAAGTAAGTCAACTGCTGCTCTGATTATAATCGGGTGTTTCAAACTATCGTCTTGATTACAAATGAATGAGTTGCATGCTGCAGTTGGAGATACTTCGCATATTTCAAAGAAAGGAGTAGAAATATGTCTGATGGTAAAATATAGAATGATAGAATTTATACATAAAAATCAAGACTATAGTTACCCTATTTTATTTTTTTTAAGCTGTACACAATCTTCAGTAGTTTCTTGTCAAGTTAGGAACTTTATATGTTAGAGCCTGAACATATCTGCATATGACATTTAACTATAAAGCATTAGGACTGTTTTTAAATAAATGTAAAGGCATTGATATAAAAAGAGCACTGCTCTCTTTTTAAGTTGTTACCTTAAAAGGCCATAAAATTACTTCTGTGATGTCACAGTTCAAATATTTTTGAATGACTGACATTTTTAAAATTCTAACTCATATTATCCTGGATACCAATGCATACTAGATGAGCACCTTTCCTAGTTAGGACATTTCTGGAGTTGTCACCACCTATAATCTGTGGCTTGGTGGTCGTTGTAAAATTTGATATTTGGCTAGTAGAAAGTAGTCACTGTATATGTTAAAATAGCTATAAAAGATTCTTACCTTCAGCTCCTGAAGGATCTATTGTTCTTTGTGATTTGTTCTTTCATTTTGTACCCTAAACGATATGAGTGTATAAAATTTGCAGAATTGCCACAAGGTCTTCTTGGCCAAAGTCACCTTTCAGAGTTGCCAAGCAAGCATCATGAGATCGGTAAAGCCAGCTCTACAGCATCTCTTGGTGGCACTAGAACACAATTTCTTAAGGAAAAAGCCAGCATTTCACCCACTGCCTGGTGTGGCAGTCAGAGCCAGGAAGGGCTTTGGTGAATAGGCCAGGACGTGCGGTGGGCCAAATGATGCCTTCCCTTCGGTCAGTGACCCAGCCTCTACAACTTCCTACAACTCCTTCCAGGACTTTCTGACTCACAGCTTGGGAAGAATTAGGAAAGAACACCTGCCAAGCTGAGCAGAACAGCTGCTTCCTGCTTACGTGTTTTTGGTGGAACATCTCATTTCTTCTTCAGGACATGTTTGGATATACACAGGGATAGAAATGCCATAGCAAAAACATCTTTATGACTGTCAAAAAACAAAAGCCCTAATATTCACAGAAGATGGGGTCTTGGTTTCTTTATTCCATTTTATTATTTATTAAGACTGTTAACAAAAAATAGGCTTTATTTTTCCTCTGTACTTAAAAACTATAAATTTACTTGGATCACTAACAGTGCTCTCAGTCTGAGAGAAAATTACATAATAACAACAATAATGAACAAAGCACTTAGCATGTGCCAGGCACTGTTCTAGGTGCTTTTACATATTCAGTCATCACTTTTCACAACAGCTCTATGAGGTAAGTACTATTATCTCCATTTTACAGATGAGGAAACTGAAGCACAGAGAAACCAAGGTTCAGTCAGACAGCTAGTATGTGGCAGAGTCAAGATTTAAATCTAAGAAACAGGATCTGGAATCTGTACTCCTAACCATTATGCCACACTGAGATGGTTCCCAAACAGCAGGAAGAAGAAGTGTTCTTTCTCTATAGGTAACAGTTCACTCATTCTTTTGGTGCAGTAATGGACAGTCTGTACCGAACTCTCCAATATAAAACGTGAGAAATTAAAATGTATATAGAGCCTGAAAACTCACTTACTTTTATAATGGTTCCAAGCAAAGAAAATGCTTTATGGGTTCAAACATGTCAAATTTATGAACTCTTCATTTTTTTGTGGAAACTGGCTGGCAGTCTCTATTTACAATATCTCTCCTCTATTACAAAAAACATTGCAGTGGAGCTATGTGAACATTTTTTCCCCTTTCCCTTAGAGAAAGCAAATTAAGTCAAAGGTGATACATATCCTTGGAGTTAGCTGAAAAAGAAATTGGGAGAAATCTGAGAATAGCCTTGTGGAACTTGGTTTCCACAATTCTCAAATTTAACCATGAAATTAAAATTAGATACAGGGGATAGATTTTCCTGGTCATAAGCAAGTCAGGCAGTGAGCTCCAAAGAATTCACATACTCCTCCTTCTAATTCTTTTAAAATTCCAGCTTCTAAAGGACCTGAGAAATATGATCACTACTAAACTCACTCATGTATTAAATAATGATTAGGAAGAGCTAAGAGTTGACACAGAGGAAGGCCAGGAAACATGGTAAATGTGGGTAAGGGCATTAAAAAGTTTGCAGACTACACCATATCTCTAAAGCCTGATGATTTTGCCAAAGTATTGCAACTCAGGAGAGAAAGCAAGACACCCTCATGGGAATTCTTTTGAGTTTTTCATTCTTTTCCCCCTCCACTCAGTTCCATCCAGATGTGGCAGCCTCAGTAGCTAGTAGAAAAAAATTTGTCCAGGGTCAGGGCTCAGGCCTGTAATCTCAGCACTTTGGGAGGCCAAGGTGGGCGGATTGCTCAAGCTCACAAGTTTGAGACCAGCCTGGGCCACATGGCAAACCCTGTCTCTACAGAAAATACAAAAATTAGCCGGGCATGGTGGCACATATCTGTAGTCTCAGCTATTTGTAGGCTGAGGTGGGAGGATCACTTGAGCCTGGGAGTTTAAGGCTGCAGTAAGCCATGATTATGCCACTGCACTTCAGCCTGGGTGACAAAGGGAGACCCTGTCTCAAAAGGGGGAAAAAAAAGGCCAGGCGCGGTGGCTCACGCCTGTAATCCCAGCACTATGGGAGGCTGAGGTGGGCGGATCACGAGGTCAGGAGATCAAGACCATCCTGGCTAACACGGTGAAACACCGTCTCTACTAAAAACACAAAAAATTAGCCAGACATGGTGGCACACACCCATAGTCCCAACTACTCAGGAGGCTGAGTCAGGAGAATTGCTTGGACCTGGGAGACAGAGGTTGCAATGAGCCGAGATCCTGCCACTGCACTCCAGCCTGGGCAACAGAGTGAGACTCCATCTCAAAAAAAAAAAAAAAAAGGAAAAAGAAAAATTTTAACAATAATTGAGAAAGTAAACTAAATGGTCAAGCCAGAAATGTATAAAAATATGTGTATAATGTAATGTTTATTAAGCTTGCTTGAAAAACAGAATTCTTTTACTTTGAATTTCTCCATTTCAATGCATGGAAGGAATGGTCCACAGTAAAACAAAAGCAGTATTTCCAAGAATGTTAGTTGTCTCTAGCTCCGTATACATTTTCTACCGCCATATGTCTACCGCCATAACCAATGCAGAGTTGTTTAACATGAAGTTTGACCCAAACTGGACTAGGAAGGGGCAAACTGGAGTGAAACAAACTCAAAACAAGCAAACCAACACCAAGAGCCAGAAAAGTGTTCGTCTTGAAATTTATATACCATACTTACATAAAAGAAGTTAAACCAATTGATCATTATGTACATACATTAGTGAATATTAGTATTTTACATTTACATATGTGTGCATATGTAATCAAGTAAAAATATAAATGTTAAATAATTTTTATCAGCGAAAAATACACAAAACATGACTGATACTTCAATTTGAGTGCTTGTTCGATATTCAGTGCTTAAAAATGTTTGGAAAAATAATACCAAAATATAACCTGGTGAAAGATATTTAAAAAGTGAAAGAGATAAGAAAATAGTAAGTGTTTGGTGTGATTTTAATAAGTAGGGGAAATGAGCAGAAATAAGATCTATATTTGGGGAGGAATTGCATAGCGTAGACCGGATGAAGAATCGGAAAGGAAGAACGTGGTTTTTCCCAAGGCCAATTTCGCTCAAAATGGAACAGAACCAGGGAATTTTCAGGACAAAGTAAATGAACTGAAGTTTCCATCATGAGTTCATTCTATTAGCAGATGCCCAATTGACTTCCTCCTTGAGTCTTTATTAGGAGGCAGGCCTCAGACATTCACCCTACAGTCAGATACAACGTCAGTTCCTTACTCGGCTTCTGTCAAGACGGTAAGAGTGCAAGGTGTCATATAATGACATTGCACAACTTTGTGGGAATCTATCTTTACTGAAGAATCATCGGACGGTATCAACTAACCATCTTTCCAAGCACGGGCTGGTTTGCAATTCTTGAACCTGGCGTTTCTTTTCTAAAGACTGAGTTCCGGAAAGGGTTGGGGCAACTCCCTGCAGGACAGAGCTCCCGGCTTTGGTGCGTCCTTCCCAGCGCGCTCCATGGTCTGGGATGGGCGGTGGCGGCCCGGGCCGGCCTGCTACTTGAGGCAGGGACAGCAGAAGCAGCAGAGGGTCCGGCAGGGGTTCTTCTCCTCGTACTGCACGGCCTTCCGCACCTGCGCCTTGGCCTGGCCGGTGTAGTCGACCGTCTTTTGTACGTTGAGCTCGATGACGTTCAGGGTGTCGGCCTGCTTCTCCACCAGCACCGCCATCTGCAAGAAGAGCTCGTGTACGTCGCGGATGCGGCTCTCCAGGCGCAGCAGTTCGCGGTGGCGGCTCTCGATCTCGTTGAGGGCGGCCCGCGCGCCCTTCACGTCGGCCAGCAAGTTCTCGGAAAACACGTCCCACTTACCCTGCTCGAACATGTCCTCGATCTGGTCGCCCGAGACTTCCTTGCCCATGATCTCCAGCTGGCGCTGGATGCGGATCTTGCAGTTGTCGCGCTGCTTCATCTCGGCCTGGTTGTAGTCGTGCATGGCGCGCTGGAAGGTGAGGGTGAGCGCGTTGTACTGCGCCCGCGAAATGCGCGCCACTGCCGAGTGCGGGCCGTGCTGGGCCTCAGCCGCCTCGCTCAGCTCCTTCATGGCGCGCAGCTTGCAGTGGATGACCTCGCCCCGGGCCTTGATGGCCTTGGCGATGGAGTTGGTGTCGCGCTTGATGCTGCTGAGGCGCCGCATGGACGTGAGGAAGCGGGCGTTCTGCTTTCCCAGACGCTTCACGTCGGCCACCAGCAGCTGGTTTTCATCCTGAATGTCCTGGATGTCTCGGTACAGGGACTCCAGGATGTGGTCCGTCTCGAACACGATGTCCTCGCGGGGCGAGTCAAACTCATCGTCCCCGTCTGGGAACTGCTGGTCATATTGCTTGGACAAGTCCAGAAGTTCTGCTAGCCGGTCTTTCATTTTGCCTGCAAGTAGAGATAATGAAGTTAAATTTCTCTATTGAGAGTCAAATATTTGCCTTCAAGGGATTGAAACTTAAACATTTTACTCAGCAGTCCCAATTTTGTATTCCTCGGTGTGGGCAATAAGTGCACTAAAGGAGCTAAATGTTCTGACATTTTGCTTACAAGGAAAGAAATAAGATGACTGAACAACATGAAACAGTTGTGTTTTAAGGCCTATAGGCACCTGCAGTTCAATATCATAGCCGCGCAGAACTCAATCAGCAATTTAAAATTTTATTTATTTATTTATTTATTTATTTATATTTTATTATACTTTAAGTTCTAGGGTACATGTGCACAACGTGCAGGTTTGTTACATATGTATACCTGTGCCATGTTGGTGTGCTGCACCCATTAACTCGTCATTTACATTAGGTATATCTCCTAATGCTATCCCTCCCCCCTCCCCCCACCCCACAACAGGCCCTGGTGTGTGAAAATTTTAGATTGCATTGGGAAACCATCTCTTTTCATTTCTTTATGTTTTCCAATCATTGCAAATTAAAACAGACACAGAAAAAAAAAAGAAAAAAGAAGAAGAAAGACTTGCAAACCTAAGTATTTTTAATTGAGGATAATCTACAAGGCTTTGGGGCCAACATCTAAATGTTGCCTATTTTGTGTCTATTTCGGCACTGGGAAGCATCCCCTCCTGTACACACTAACAACTCTTAAAACAGTTACCATGCAAATCATGATTTAAATTTTTTTCTCTTGAAGATGTTGTAAAAGTAAAACATGCTTGAAGTAAAATGACAACAAAATACAGAAATCTAAGTGTAAAATTTAGAAGTTGAGGTTTCCTTACTCCTCTTCTCAATATCATTCCCTAATGATAAGCATCGTAAATAACACTGCTTTTTAAAATGCTTTTATGTGGAAAATTCCAATCATACGTGGCCTAGTAGCAATAATACAACACACTCCCATTCATTCATCATGTAGCAGCAATGTTTGCCCACTTTTAATAGCTTTTTGAAACAAGTTGGCAGCTCAAGCAGAATGTTCATGTTTTTACAAGGATGGTTCTGGTAATTCCTCTGCTTAGTAAGGCTAATTAATAGTCTCTATGTTCATATTGCTTTTCAGTGAAGTGAAAAACTTTCATTTTTAGTAGCATGTATATATGCTAATATAGGGAACATCTTGCGTTTATACACAAGACTTCATGATGAGAAAGATTCTTTTTCTACTACCCAATTTGCAGCAAACAGGGGAAAAGTAGTAACACTTAATGGTTATGCAATCTATCAGGGTTCTTGGTCTCAAATTAAAAGCTTCTTTCAAGTTGAAGTAATTAATTTTATATCACCACTAATGGAATGCTGATGAGTTGGATTTGGTGGTAAATGGAAAATGATGAAATATTAACCACGGCCTTTCATCTACCATGATCATTATTTACATAAATTAAGCAGAAGTTTTATTCTATGATGGTGATTTTTAATGTAACGATGTAAGCTGCTTAAAGTGCCATTTCTGATATCTGGTGGCTATAATCAATACCAGACCTTCTCACTGATGGGGAAGGTGATTCTCCTAGCAGTATGGTTGACAGGCAGAAAAAAGATCCACCCTGGACCAAAACTATGCCTTCACCTGGTCTGAATTTCTTGATATTCAACTGTTTCCTCACTTTGAACAAAATTGAAAGACAAACCACCAACTGGGGAGAAATTATAATATATGACAGACAAGAGGTTAAGATACTTAATATATATATTTCTAAGCTACCAAAAAATCTACTTACCCAAAGACAGTGAAGCAATTCAGAGAAGATGTAAATGACAGAGAACATAAACGTATGTTATATATGCCTGATATTTTCTAGGCATCTTTCATGTGATACCCTCTTTAGTCTTCATACAGATTCTATGAGTAGGTACTGCCATTATCAGAGTGGGTGTGAGCATAGGGAGATCAAGGAATTTACTCAAGGTCATCAGTAAGTGAACACTCAGGCGTTAGAATAGCACCACTTAACCAGTGCACTAAATAATCTTTAGCAAAAGTATAAAAATATAGTCACAAAAGACTTCTGTATTAAACAAGGAAATGCAAATTAAACTGCTGAGAATTTTCTTGCCCATAAAGTTAGCAGGAATTTTTTAAAAACAATACTTTTTCAAATGGGTAAGGATTCTGGGAACTCTCAAAACATACTGGTAATTCCATCTCATGCCAGTCAGAATGGTGACTATTAAAATGTCAAGAAACAACAGATGCTGGTGGTGGTTGTGGAGAAATAGGAATGCTTTTACACTGTTGGTGGGAACGTAAATTAGTTCAACCATTGTGGAAGACAGTGTGGCAATTCCTCAAAGATTTAGAACTGGAAACACCATTTGAGCCAGCAATCCCATTACTGGGTATATACCCAAAGGAATATAAATCATTCTATTATAAAGACACATGCATGTGAATGTTCACTGCAGCCCTATTCACAATAGCTAAGACACGGAACCAACCCAAATGCCCATCAATGTTAGACTGTACTATACAGCCATAAAGAGGAATGAGATCATGTTCTTTGCAGGGACATGGATGAAGCTGGAAGCCATTATCCTCAGCAAACTAATGCAGGAACAGAAAACCAAACACTGCATGTTCTCACTTATAAGTGGGAGGTGAACAATGAGAACACCTGGACACAGGGAGGGGAATAACGCACAGTGGGGCCTGTCGGGGAAGGGCGGGGGAGGGGAGAGCATTAGGAAAAAGAGCTGATGCATGCTGAGCTTAAAACCTAGGTGACGGGATGATCTGTGCAGCAAACCACCATGGCACATGTTTACCTCTGTAACAAACCTGCGCATCTTGCACGTGTACCCCAGAACTTAAAAACATAAAATAAGATAAAATAATAAAATCAGTATTATTGTTCAGGGTCCTGAGACCTCTCTCAGCTTCTGCTGAACTAAGCAAGCACATTAAATTTTTTTTCTAGATTAAAAAAAAGTCTAATTTAAAACTCCTGTGGTGTCTTTGCTTTTGCAACTTAATGATTTTGCAAACAAAGTCTATTCATTATTTTAAAAAATTGGTAATTGATAGAATCTTTCTGGAAGTCAGTTTAGTAATATGTATCAAAAGCTTTTCAAGTGTGCATTTGTTTTGACATATGTGCATTTATTCTAAAGATATAATGCAAAAGTGTATGAAACTCATTGCTCTAAATATTTTCATCACCACCTTGTTTTTACAGAAATTCAGAAATAAGTTAAATGCACAATAATGAGGTCCTGGCTTCTACATAAGTCACAGAGTTTAGAAGGCTATCTAATGGCATGAAAAGCATATATACTCTGTTAGGCATAAAAAGTAGTTATGGAGAAAGAGAATGTGCAGCATTCTGAAACAGAAACTTGAGTAATACACATCAAAGTGTTAATTATAGTTTTCTTTGAGTTGTGGAATTACACATGGTTTAAATTGCTTCCTTTTGCTTTTCTGTATTTTCCAAAATTTTTGTAATGTCCACACACATTTCATAATTAAAAAACCCCCACAAAACAATAAATACTATTCGTTTAAAGGACTAACTCCTTAGCAACTTTTAAAAGTCTATGCATGGCAATCAAGTTAACATTTTATGCTACCTGGGGAAAGCACATTAGCTAGTTTGCGTAGAGTTGAGCTGTACCCATCTGCTTAAGTTAGTACCCAATATAGTCTACCATGCAACAAGTGGATGAGATGGGATGGATGCATTTTGATGAACAAGGCAAGAATAGGTGAGAGATGCCTTCCTTCCTTACATGTTGGCCAAGCCTTGCAAGGCACTTCAATGGAAGGAAATGGGTAGATAAGGGACTGTGCCATGCCCTGGGACACTAGGGATCATTTGTATGTATCCTGCTCATCCTAGACAGGTCCTGTGCTCTGTATTGCTCTCCTACAGCCATTAAAAAGCTATTGGGGGAAATCATCTCATCACAATATGAAGAGTCAAGTACAATTCAACCATATAGAAAATGGTTTTGGAAGATGTCCAGGGACAGTCATTCCTTCTCAAGATTGAACAACCATAAAGTCATAGATAGCAAATTATAAATCAGGTAAGGGCCCAAGCTCATGTGAAGGTGCAAGTCCATAATGTGCTAATAAGAGAAAAAGAAAGGGTACAGGAGACGTAAAGATTCTCTATTGAGGTGTGGTAAAGAAGGAGGGAAGGGGGCCTTCACCTGGCCTTCCTGCCCACCTTTCTTGGCTCAGCCAGCCTTGGATGAGTTGTCTGCACTGACATAGAAGGTCTCCTGGTCACCAGGGAGCAAACATTAGGAAAACTACAACAGAAAGTCAACGAAGAGACTGCTATTCCTAAGAATGTCTCCAAAAAGGTTAAAAGTGTACACACTACTGAAGTTATACAAAAATATAGAAGTGGGCACAAATGGAGCATCAAAATAACCTATATATCCCATAGCTTGATTCTGTACTATGAGTTCCTAGAAAGAGAACTATGGTAAATGAGAAAGAAAAATCAGACAATTCCACTGACCTTCCTGTCTTATTATAATAAAAGATAATGTAATAAACTTTGGTAAATTGCATTCATCAAGTTGCTAAAAATAAGTCCTGCTTCAATTTGCATGGAGGTGAAGAATTCAAAAGAAAATTGACAACCAACTACCAAAAATCTGCTTCTGCTTTCTAATTTTCTTTTCAGGCATGCATATAATCTGTACTGAAAACTAGATCCAATAAGGAAGGAAGGGGGTATTGCTTAAGCCTTTTTTCATTGAGCAATAAAGTTTTGTGTAAGAGAAAACAAAGGAACAAAGAGATGATGGTAGCTCAGTGGTCCTCGGTCTGCAAGAGGTGACAGAATCATCTGGAGAGCTTCAAAGATTACAGATGCCTGCGGTAGGCCTAGGATGATCTCCAGGTGATTATAATGCATACTCAAATTTGTGACCCATTCCACAGATACCTACCATGTCAGTTTTTGGTTTTTTTTTTTTTTTTTTGAGGTGGTCTTGCTCTGTTGCCCAGGCTGGAGTGCATTGGTACTATCTCAGCTCACTGCAACCTCTGCCTCCCGGGTTCAAGTGATTCTCCTGCCTCAGCCTCCCATGTAGCTTGAATTACAGGCATGCACCACACACTCAGCTAAGTTTTGTGTTTTTAGCAGAGATGGGGTTTCACCATGTTGGCCAAGCTGGTCTCAAACTCTTGATCTCAGGTGATCCACCTGCCTCAGCCTCCCAAAGTTCTGGGATTACAGGCATGAGCCACTGCAGCTGGCCCATGTCAGCTTTTTATTCATAATTATCATGCAATTCTGGAGAACTTATAATAATTCCTAGCTTGGGGGCAATCTCGATGAGCAAAAACCTGATAGAGAAGGAAAAGGGGTAGCTACTGGCCTCTCTCCCCCACTGGAAAGATGGTGGCTTTCATAAGCACTGCCTTCTGGCTCCCTGGTATGGAGGCTAAATAAGAAAGTCAGCTGAAAACTCACTTTCATAAAAACAATCTCTGAAGCTCAAAAGGAAAAGGAATCAAGAATGTTTGAAATAGTTTATTCTGATCCCTTCATTTTATGATGGAAAATTACAATTATTGCAGGCATGGGAGTATGAATAAAATTGAAGACTGAG
Source organism: Pan paniscus (assembly GCF_029289425.2). NCBI lineage: Eukaryota > Metazoa > Chordata > Mammalia > Primates > Hominidae > Pan > Pan paniscus. The sequence continues at coordinate 164,171,481 of NC_073254.2, read as the reverse complement.
CTTACTATGATGAGGCACCCTCAGGTACATGAATAAATACTCTGATAGCATTCACAGGGAACAAGGAAGGATGGTGATATTCTATTAGTTAAATATTCTAGCCATTGAGACCTAGATCCTGCTTTGAAGAGCCTACTATATTTGGCACATGGAATCTTAAAATTTTCTGTCATATCAGGAAGGAACAATTCAGAAAGCAGGTTTCCACCTACCTCAGAAGACCAAAGAGTGGAGGTGACAATCACATTGTATGAGTCCATTTTCACACTGCTGATAAAGACATACCCAAGACTGGGAAGAAAAGAGGTTTAATTGGACTTATAGTACCACATGGCTGGGGAGGCCCCAGAGTCATGGTGGGAGGTGAAAGGCACTTCTTACATTGTGGTGGCAAGAGAAAATGAGGAAGGAGCAAAAGCAGAAACCCCTGATAAACCCATCAGATCTCATGAGACTTATTCACTATCACGAGAATAGCACAGGGAAGACCAATCCCCAGGATTCAATTACCTTCCCCTGGGTCCCTCCCACAACACATGGGAATTCTGGGAGATACAATTCAAGTTGAGATTTGGTGGGGACACAGCCAAACCATATCACACATAAATAACCAAGACACTGGATGCTACAAAGAACAATTGTGAAAGTCATTGTTCCCAACATGCCTATCAGGGAATAATTTAAAATGACATACATAGTATCTCTCTGATCATAAAGGAGAAGCTTTATTAGGCAGCCCCAAAAGACTAATATATGCATTAAGCAAATTTTGCCAAAACCAGTAAACAAAACCCTTTCCTGTTTCACAGCAAGATGTTAAAGTATTTTTACAAGTAGTGAGAAATTTTCAGACATGGGAATATGCAATACAGAGCAGCTCAAGGCACTCAGCAAACCTTGTGAAGCTTATTATGGAGATCAGCTTGTAGATACACACACACACAGAAAGAGAAAGAGAAAGAAAGAAAGAGAGTCTTTGCAAATGGAATTCGGCTATTTCAGAAGCAAAACAGACCCTGTCCCCAAGATATACACTCCATACAGGACTTACGCACAGTACCCAGGTTCTGATTTTCAGATTCTATGACATACCTCCTATGTCCTAATTTTATACCAATTGTAAACATATGATTAAAGTGATTATTACAAATCAGAAGGTCCACTATTGGTCTATAGGGTGCCTTAATGAGGTTTTGTGTTGGGCTTATATAGTATCTTTGTGAAAGCTAGGAAAGGGCCCTTTCTCTGGTGGATAAAGCCCTGCCCAAGGGCATGCAGCCTGGTGAGCTGAGCATGGTTGGATTGCCAGTCTCTCTCATCTGTGGTGAGATCACAACCTGCACAGCCCCATGGGGTCACCCTGTGTACCCCTTTCTCAACCACCTCATCCAGTCCCTCCTGCCCACACATCCCCGCTACCAGAGGCACCTAGAAATTCCACAGGTAGAGTGTCACTGTAATTTAGCAGTTCCTTTCTAGCATACCCCATAGTAACACAGCCCTTAAAGAACAACAAATGGACTTTCCCCAACAGGTTCATAAACAATAATTTCACTCAACTGAGTAAAACCAGTGTTCTGTTTCTTGATTTTTAAAATGACACATCTAAGAGGGTGATATGGTTTGGCTCTATGTCCCTACCCAAATCTCATCTTGAATGGTACTCCCATAATTCCCACGCGTTGAGCGAGGGATCCGGTGGGAGATAACTGAATCATGGGGGCGGTTTCCCCCATGCTGTTCTGGTGGTAGTGAATAAGTGTCATGAGATCTGATGGTTTTATTAGAGGTTTCTGATTTGCATCCTCTTCATTCTCTTTTTGTCTGCCGCCATCCACATAAGATGTGACTTGCCCCTCCTTGCATTCACCATGCCTCACCATTGCCTCACCATGATTATAAGTTCTCCCCAGCCACGTGGAACTGTAAGTCCATTAAACCTCTTTCTTTTGTAAATTGCCCAGTCTCAGATATGTCTTTATCAGCAGCATGAAAACAGACTAATACAGAGGGAAACACTATTCTTTGAACATCAAAACATTACAGGTTAAAACTAAAAAGTTCCTAATGAATAGCTCTAATTTTCTGGCTGCTCCGAAGTTAATTAAAAAAAAAAAAAAAAAGCTTGTATCGTATCTTAAAGTGCATTAGGCAAGAACGCATTTAATATTGTCTTAGGGCTCATTCAAAGCAAAATTTGAAAGGCTGAAGAGTATTAATTGAAATGGTTTATAACGATAAAAGTCTGAGGCTAGAAGAAATAATTTTTAAATGTCTCTTGTTTTCTCTTTGCTCTAAAGCAGAAAGCAGGTAGGAGTTATTCAAACCATTGCTGGAGGAGACAGCCTCTACTTTTCAATCACTTTACTCATTTGATGCCCTCTGACATAATTCGCTTTTCAGTTTCCTTAATCAGAATTTTCTGCCAGTGTGTGAAGAGAAAAAGGCAGTTTGATATGCACAGTTGATAAACAGCCAGTGGGTAGTTGGGATTTCACTTTTAGCAATATGCTTTCAGATGCTTTCTGTAGAAATGCACGGGAAATCAAAGCAGCTACTCCTGTGTAGGTTTCATACATTCTGCTCTACAGTGAACATTTATTAAGCATTTGTAAAATGCCAAATGCGGTACTCAGCAATGGGCAGGTATTAACCCATTTATTCCTTATGAGGTATTATCATCATCCCCAGTCTACAGGTTTGAGGCCTAATGAGTTTAAGCAGTTTGCCTAAAGTCATACAGTTATGGAGTTGAGATATAAATCCCAAAAGTGTGACTACTTGAGAATCCATCCGTAATCCACAAAGCTACACTAGCTTCTTTTTCCTAAACTCCCCACAAGAAGGCTTCTTTTAAAATCGTTAGTCTAATAGGAAACGTATTCCCTAATTGAGCTTTTCTATTAGGAACAATTATTAGCATCTAATTCTTAGAATTGGATTAACACATGGAAATACTGTCACCATTAGAATCACTACTTTCTTTCCCACACAAATTTCTTCATATCAGAGTTTCCCCAACATTGCAACACTTCAGTTGTTACAGTCCTAAAAACAGGGAGTAAGTCACCACAACTTCAAAAAAAATCCATAAAATTATTAACTCTCTGAAATAACAGAATACAGATACTTGGAGATGTAAATTTTACAGTCAGGTGCATAGAAGTCACAGCAGGAAAGGACAGTAGATGAGCTTTCTTTCTTCTTTTTTTTGAGACGGAGTCTCCCTCTGTCACCCAGGCTGGAGTGCAGTGGTGCCATCTTGGCTCACCGCCACCTTTGCCTCCCGGGTTCAAGCAATTTTCCTGCCTCAGCCTCCTGAGTAGCTGGGATTACAGGTGTGCACCACCACACCCGGCTAATTTTTTGTGTGTTTTTAGTAGAGATGGGGTTTCACTATATTGGCCAGGTTGGTCTCAAACTCCTGACTTTGTGATCCGCCTGCCTCAGCCTCCCAAAGTGCTGGGATTACAGGCGTGAGCCACCGCTCCCAGCCAGTAGATGAGCTAAGGGAGAAAGTAAAGACAGGAGCACTCAAGGGTCAAGGCTCAAGGCTCAAGTCATCTGTGCAAATTTTTCCACTTGTATCTCTATTAGTATTTACAAACTAAAACAGTTGTTGTAACTCTTACATCTGATTTCCCTTTGGCCCTAGAATGTGAAGCAAAACTTTGCCTGGAAAATACAGCAAAGATCTATGTTTAAAAAATGATGGGGAATAGATTTTGAGTCCAGTTGGAAAACATATATGCCTTTAAGTAATTCCTTTATATTTTGTAACTATTCCATGAAGTATCTTTTAAAGGGAGAAATCCATGGAGTTTCCAGAATCATCAATGACCTTTTCTTTTCCAACTCATAACACCAGTTAAGAATTTTTACATTCCTTTATCTGTTCCTCTTTCTTGTAAACAGTGTCCTTTGGGCCACTTATTCTAGTCTCATTGCCTGGTTACTCCTGTTAAATTCTCCCAGAAAAAATATTCTTATATATGGCTGATATCTTTTACACAAGGTACGGAAATATCTGAGTTATCCAACATCATCAATGCATGAGGGTTTTCCATGTAAGTAACCTTTACAGTAACTGAAGTTTCTCCCTTCAAATGTCAAAGGCATCTACTTATCTTTGTTGGAAATCCTCTTCTAAAATGCCTGGACACACTTCCTCGCTTTTTAAAAAAGAGGGCATTAGACACAATTTATTGATGACTCAAATGGCCATTATTAACATCTTTCAACCATGTGTTCAAAGATCAGCTTGATTTGATTTAAAATGTTTCTCTTTCCTGGGAGTTAAAATAGCAAACCCTTCCTCAGTTATCTCCACTCACCACTGACAGTCTTCTCACTCCCTTTAGAGACTGTGGCAAGCAAAGACATTCGAGAAGCAAACATTCTGTAATAGTAACTTTCTGCGTGTGTCTGCAGCCCTCTAGAATCAAGCCCACTCCGTAAAGCAAGGAAGGAAAAACGAATCTCAGTGACAGACTGTGTGCACCCCAAACCAGTCATTGTGCTGGAGAACTGATGTAAAATCCACCACAATCCTCACAATAATCTTGGGAGGAGGGTAACATCATTTTCAATTTACTAATAACTGGGTCTCGGAGAAGTTAAGTTCACCCAGTGAGTAAGAGAGAAGTCTGGGATTTAAACTCACATCTGTCCTGAGTTCATGCCCTTTCCACTTAATCATGCATTGAAGCTGTTGGGGGAGTTAGGGTGGGAGGCGCTAGTGTGAGGAGGTGCTAGGTCGGGAGGCGCTAGTGTTGTTAAGGAGCAATATTCTCTGCTCTGTTTCTTCCCTTCTCTGGCATCCCTCTCCACCTCCTCCTGCAAAGGGGCATGGAGTTGCTTATCTAATTAGTGAATCTAAAAGAAGAACCTGTCTGCAGTAGCCCAGCCACTTCTTTCTTTTTCCTAAAAGTGGGTTTAGCAGAGAACCTGTGTTGTCTCTGCACTACCCCTGGGTGGGGTGGGTGACATCAGCTGTGGCCAGGGAGGGTAAATCCAGCTAATGCTGGCTTCAAGATCAGAACGCACAGTCCCGCAGATGTAAGCCACATCTTCCAACCTTGTCTTTATCCGTCACTAACGAGACCCTTTGGCCTCTGACTGCTTTTCCTTTCTTATTTCTCCACGGGTGTGGAAGTCAGGCGGGTAAGGAGCAGCTACTTACTGTGTTCCTTCCTTAATCAACCCAACCACCATGTTAAGTAAAATCAAAGAAGGTGAGAGCAGAAAAAGCCTGTAATGACTAGCTTGCACAGTGCCTTCACTGTAAAGATGAGGAAAGAGAGGCTCATTGTATTCACATACAAATAATGATTAAAAGAGTGTTATTAAGGCTGGGCGCGGTGGCTCATGTCTGTAATCCCAGCACTTTGAGAGGCCGAAGTGTGTGGATCACCTAAGTTCAGGAGTTCAAGACCAGCCTGGCCAACATGGTGAAACCCCATCTCTACTGAAAATACAAAAATCAGCTGGGCGTGGTGGCATATACCTGTAGTCCCAGCTACTCGGGAGGATGAGGCAGAAGAAAAGAAAATGTTATTAGCAAAGTGGAAAAAAACTCTTATGTAATTGCCATTTCCATTTACAGCAATACAATTCTAACATGATAAAGCATTTTCATGAGAGTAGCATATATTGAGACTTCAACAAATGATAACTACTAATTTTACTATATTATCATTATTATTATTGTTTGACACAGGGTCTCGCTCTGTTGCCCAGGCTGGAGTACAGTGGCACAATCATGGCTCACTGCAGCCTCTGCCTCCTATGTTTAGCAATGCCTAAGCCTCCTGAGTAGCTGAAACTACAGGCGTGTGTCACCATGCTCAGCTAATGTCTGGCATTGTTAGTAGAGACAGGGTTTCATTACATTGGCCAGGTTGGACTCGAACTCTTGGCCTCAAGTGATCCACCCGCCTCAGCCTCCCGAGTAGCTGGGACTGCGGGCTAATTTTTATATTTTTTGTAGAGATGGGGTTTTGCCTGTTGCCCAGGCTGGTCTCAAACTCTGGAGCACAAGTGATCCCCTCTGCCTCAACCTCCCAAAGTGCTGTAATTACAGATGTGTGCCACTGTGCCTGGCCTAATGTTAGTATTGTAGTACCAGATAGTATCAGAACCATGAATACATCAACCAATTAGATTATTTCCATGACGTGGTGAGCATCTGTTCTCATCCCACATTCTTGATCTGACCTCCTAGGTGGCCCCATTCTTTCCCCTTGAATTTGTACATACTCTTTGTGAAAGGGTGCAAAAAAAACTTTTCTGACCAGGCACAGGGGCTCACATCTGTAATCCTGGCTTGGGAGGCCAAGGCGGGTGGATCGCTTGTGCTCAGGAGTTCAAGATCAGCCTGGGTAACAGGGCAAAATCCAGCTCTACAAAAACACAAAAATTAGCCGGGTGTGGTGGTGCACACCTGCAGTCCCAGCTACTCGGGAGGCTAAGGCTGGAAGATCGCTTGAACCTGGGACACAGAGGTTGCAGTAAGCTAAGATCACACCACTGCACTCCAGCCTGGATGACAGCGTGACCCTGTCTCAAAATAAAAATAAAAATGTTCTTACTACACATTCTTTGCAGCTTCTCTGATCAAGAGGTACAGACTATTTCTCAACTCCTTGAGTCTGAGGGTGGCTATGAGACTGAGATTTGCTTTGACCATTGAGACATTAGCAAATATGATGCAAGCAGAGGTTTGAAAAGCATTTGTGCAAAAGGGCTTGCTACTGGGTAGCTTAATTCCACTATATGACGAAGCCTGGGCTAGCCTGCAGGAAGATGATGCCCAGCTGAGCAGTACTCGAGGCTGAGCACAACCACCAGCTAACCTAACAAAAGACTGAAAATGAAGGAGCCGCGGAGAGCCCAACAGAAGACTGCTCAGCCAATCAACAGGATAGTGAGAAATAATAAATCGTTGTGTTTGAAACCACCAAAATGGGTAGCAGCTTCTTATGTAGCATAAGCTAAATGACAGAAAAATTGGTACCTAGAAGTGGCATGCTGCCAGAACAGAAACCTAAAACATTCCACCTTGGCTTTGGCACCAGACAGCAGGTGAAAAGCAGTGATGTAACTGTTAAGTAAAACTGGAAAGATGGCATGCAGACTGTCAGAGGAGGGTGGAAGTAGTGAGGAAACTGCGAGAGCAGTCAGGGCAAAAGGCAGCCCATATCATAGGCAGCCAAACACTTGGCAACACTGTTGCCTATGGCAGCTCCAAAGGCTGAAAATGTTGGTATGAATTTTGCATCTCGCTGCAAAGATCTCCAGACAATGATGAAAGTATTTTGAGTGTGTCTATAACTACATAGAAGTTCTGCACAATACAGACAAACTAAAAATTGAATCATCTAGTTTGCAAGCATTATTTAGAGAAAATAGAGAGAAACCAGAACTCACAAGATAGGAAAATAAAAACTTTTTATCTCTCCAGTCTCTTCAACTGGAAGAAACAATTCTAAGTAAGAAATGGCCTTAGACCTCGGTAAAATTGAATAAGCTGCCTCGTAGACCTTCTCAGCTAGACAAAGTGAGCTCTAAGACTCTAAGTGTGTTGTCTCAAACAACCTGATCCTCAGCCTGAAGTAGACAGAGGTCTAACATGAAAACAATTATGAACATAGGTTTTAGGGGCATGGAGCCTAATTAGAGTATTTGGAAATCCACAAAGTTTTTAAGAGAATTTTACTAAAAAGCACACACACAACCTTGGCCTAAAAATACAAAGACTTTTCAAAGGAAAAGAGGCCTCTGGGTCCCCAACTTTTTATGATCAGGATCTAGGCCAATGAAGCTATTTAGGAGCAAAAATAAGCCATTTGTTGTGGGAAAAGAAGAGTTTCAGAGGGTAGAGCCAAGAGCAGTGGAGGAATATAAACCAAGAAACCACTTCTGAAAAGCAGAGCTGGGTCCTAACCAAGGAACATGGCCTAGCCCAGGATCAGGGGCACCTGGTAACATGTGCTTGGACAGAACTGCTATGGACCAGTGATTGTCATATGTATCCTGTTAATGGCTCTTTTTTTTTTTTAAATGGGGTGTCTACTTTTGTTATCCTTTTCCTATCTCATCATTATATGTTGGATGTGTATGGGAAAGACAGCCTGTTCATTGTCTTGGGATCAAGAGGATCAGCATAAGAAGAGCTATCTCTTCTTATGGATAGGAGTTTGAACTGTATCTAGATCTCATGCAGATCAGGCATAAGTCTCTAGACTTCAAGGCTAATACTATAATCTGATGAGACTTCGGGGAATCCTGGGATGGGAGGGAGCATATTTTTCTTGCAAAAGAAATGTGAATAATTTTTGTCAGAGATAGACTATACTTGATTACAACAAATGGCAACAAATTCTTAGCAGCACCTCCCATCAAGAAGTGGTGTCGGTCTCTCTACCCTTTGAATCAGTTTCTCTACCCTTGGCCATGAGACTTGCTTTGACCAAGAGGATGGGAGGAAACATGGAGCAAGCAGAGGCTTCAACAGCACTAGCACCTTGGGGCTTATCTGCTCTGGGAACACTGAAACCATTATGTGAGAAAGCTCAGACTAGCCTCCTGGAGGATGAAGACCGCACGGAGAGCTAGGCTAGCCCCCAGCTGACCCACCTCTACAGCTGCATGACTGAGTCCAGGTGAGATCCGTAGAAGAATCACAAGTGCTTACTATCTGCCAGAGACTGTTGTGGAAGGTTTACATGGATTATCTCATTTAATCCTTGCACCCATGAGAAATAGAAAATTGTTATTTGGGGGTGGCTTGTTATACGGACAAAGCTACCTGATACACCTCTCCTTGGGTTTCTCCATGCTCCTTAAGGTGTATTCTTCTTTAAAGAAGACTTGGAGGCTGCTGTGAATCATGGATAAATTATAATTTCTGGAAAGTAAATTCTCGTGCATTTAAAACAAAAGTTTATTGCTATGATTTTAAAACACAAACATAAGCAACGTGAACCAAACAGTTGTCCTTATGAAGTATGTCACCTATCCAATAATTGTGACTTAAGGTATATATTAATATCTTGATTTTAATTCAGTAGACCTTTGTGATATTCTACTCATATTGTATGTAAAAGTTAATATAAAGCGTACACATTTTTTAAAAGCACATGTTTCTTAACATGTCTGAAGACAGCGCTTCTTTTTTGTTTGTTTGTTTTTTGAAGACTGTGGTCATACTTATGGTGAGGAGAAAAAAAAGATGTTAAAAAAAGATTATCTCACACACACACACAGCTTCCACACAAAGACTCTGCAAAAGCTGTTCGATAATACAGTGTGCTAAATAGGAGTCCTTGAGCAGTGGGGTCAGGAAAGTACAGAGATACTTGGCAGTTTTAACCTTGGCTGAGTTTCAGTCTGATAAGAGGTTTTGAGAACTTGAAGAGCCAGTTTTTAAATGGAAGTGGATAGTTTGAAGTGTATCACAAGTCTATCATTCAGCTCACCAAAATAAACAGTATGTAGGCACAGTGCAACTTCCCAAAAAACACAACTCCACTGCCACATCCCAAAGTTTCCTTCATCATCAAAGACTGGACCAGAGAAGTTTCCTGATGCCATGCTAAAAAGAGCAAAAATTAGTGGGATGTGAACTAGGTTTCTAAGGAATTTCAGAAGCTTATTATGGCCTTACTAACCCCCTTCAAAATGTTAATGGCAATCAGGACACTTCTTTTCAGAGCTGTAGAATCAGTTTAGAACTCCACATCTACTCAGGGACGTATAGGAGAGGGGCTAAGTGTTCAAGCCTGGGGAATTATGTGGAGACATATCCAGATCTCAACTCTCCCGCTACTGGGTCTTGCCTGGGTTTCCTCACTGGTTTCAGGGTTCTCAGCAGTTAGGGCAATTCTGAACAGATGAGTGCAATTCTTAATCGAAGAGTGCTTTTCAAGCCTCTGCTATGTTCTGTATTGTTGTAGGCCATCTTCTCTATACCTGGTCTTCTCCATGTATAAATAATTACCTCATAGGATAGTAGAGGGGATTAAATGAGGTAAGCCATGTAAAGCTCTTAAGACTAGCACCTGGCAGAGAGTGAGCACTTTGTATATGTTACCTATGGTCATGTATTCATGTGATTTAAATTCCCTCAAATAACTAATGTAGATTCAGTAACTATTTGTATAAATGATGCCATGTGTTAATTACACTACTAACAGTTTATTTTCTGTCTCATCTATGATCATAAGTGAACACTAATACCTGTGCATTACTCAATTACTTGAGGTTTTAAATATCTTTCTTCCAACTATTTTATTGTAAAATATCTCCTTCTGATTATGAAAGCAACCCATGCTCTTTGTAAAATATAATAATAATAATACAGATTGAGCATTCCTAATCTGAAAATCTGAAATCTGAAATGCTCCAAAATCTATAACTTTTTGAGCATTGGCCACAAGGGGACTATTCCACACTTGACCTCCTGTGACAAGTCGCAGTCAAAACACAAGTACATAACACACAGTTTACTCAGTGTCCCCAAGGCAAAAAAGACCCTCCCATCCCCCCCCCTTCAGCTGCAATACATCTTTTCTGCACATGTCCAGATTCCCCTTCCCACGCACACACACAGACAAAAGGTAATAAAATGGCATGTGTGCAGCAGGCTGGATGCACCAATAGCAGATTCTCCACCATGCCCCACATAGCACCAAGAACTTCATGTATTAATCACTATGACTCTTTGCTTATACTCTGCTCTGACATTTTTGAAAATTTCAAAAAGGCCTGCAGATACTTCTATGAGTAACAGTGACAAGAAAAAGGGGAAGCGTTTATGTTTATCTGTAGCAAAGAAAATCAAGCTATTGGAGAAACCAGACAGAAAAATACGGTGTTGGAATGACCACCTTATATGACCTGAAGAATCAAAAAGATAAATTGTTGAAGTTCCATGCTGAAAATGATGAACAGAAGTTAAGTTAAAAAATAGTAAATACTCCATGCATGGTGGCTCACACCTGTAATCTCAGTGTGTTGGGAGGCCAAGGCAGGAGGATCACTTGAGCCCAGGAGTTCAATACTAGCAACATAGTGAGACTATGGCTCTACAAAAAACAAACAAAAGCCAGGTGTGGTGGTGTGTGCCTGTAGTCCTAGCTACTCAAGAGGATGAGGTCAGAGTATCACTTGAGCCCAGGAGTTTGAGGCTGCAGTGAGCTATGATTGTGCCACTGCACTCCAGCCTGGGTGACAGAGCAAGACCTCATAGGTAGGAAGGAAAGAAAGAAGGAAGGAATGAAGGAAGGGAGGGAGGGAGGGAGGGAAAAGAAAAGGAGAGAAAAAAGGAAGGGGAGGAGGGAGGAAAACACTGTATAAAGCTAGAAATGAAGATCTTGATCATGTATTGAAAGGGTGGATCCATCAGCCTTACACTGAACACATGCCATTTAATGGTATGCTGGCCATAAACATGCTAGATCTATCACAGTGAACTGAAAATTGAAGGAAACTGTAAATAATCAAAAGGCTGGTTACGGAAATTTTAGAAAAGACACAGCATCAAATTTTCAAAGATGTGTGGTGATGAAGCATCTGCTGATCACAAAGCAGCAGAGAAATTAATTGATGAGTTTGCCAAGGTCATTGCTGATGAAAATTTGACTCCACAACAAGTTTGCAATGCTGATAAAACATCACCATTTTGGTGTTATTGCCCCGGAAAGACACTGACTAGAGCTGAGACAGCCTCTACAGGAATTAAGGATGCCAAGGACAGAACAACTGTGCAGGGATGTGCTGATGCAGCAGGCATGCATAAGTGTAATCTGGCTATGACAGGCAAAAGCTTGTGTCTTTGCTGTTTCCAAGGAGTGAATTTCTTACCAATCCATTATGCTAATAAAAAGGCTTAGATCACCAGGGGTGTCTTTTCTGATTAGTTTCATAAGCACTTGGTACCAGGAGCTTGTGTTCACTGCAGGGAAGTTGCACTGGATGACAGTTGCAAGAATTTGTTATTCCTTCACATCTGTCCTGCTCATCCTCCAGTGGAAATTCTCATCAAAAATAATGTTTATGCCACGTACTTTCCCTAAAATGTGACTTCTCTACTTCACCCATGTGACAAGGTATCCTTAGATCAATGAGGATTAAATAATGCTTTCTTAAACAGCATGCTAGCAGCAGTGAAGAGAGGCATAAGTGTAGAAGATTTTCAAAAGGAGTTTAGCATGAGGGATGCCATATATGCTGTTGCCAATGTTTAGAACACATGACTAAAGATACAGTTGTGCATAGCTGGCACAAGCTCTGGTGGGTTCAGTGATGATGATGAACAAGGTGGTGACTTTGAAGGATTCCGTATATCAGATGAGAGAAAAAATGATGTATGACCTCCTTACATATGCAAAAAATATACCTTCAGAGTCAGTAAGCTGGAAGACATCAGTGAAGTTTTTTTTAACATCAACAAAGAGGCTACAGTTCTTCATTCATTGACTGCTGATGAAAAAGCTGAAATGGTTGTCAATGAAAATGATTGTGATAATAGTGACAAGGAAGATACCATTAACACTGCAGAAAAAATGCCTATAGATGACATAGTGGATGTGTGATGAGCTTATTGAAGGACTAGAGCAGCGTGCATGTATAATAGAATAAGAAATGATGTCAGTTTATAAAATCAAAGAGACTTCTAAGACAAAAACCATTGTTAATGAGGCAGATGACTCTGGAGGAAATATTTGAAAAGGCCATCCAGCAGAATGCCTCCTCATCCTCAGAGGACCCACTTTCTGGTCCCTCAACTATTACTGATGTTTCTTCTCACCTACAAAAAATACAGTGTACAGTAACTTTTTAATCAGAATACATAATTTGCACATACAGACTGAAAGCCTGCCATTGTTGTTGCTGTTAACAGTGGGTATAGGTATTTGGTGATGCTACTGGGCTTAGTCACCCTGAACACATTATTTTTTTCACTGTATTAATGGTATGTTTTTTTTTTTTACCATAAGTACTTATGTGTGAATAAGTCTAAGAACATGACTGTAGTGAGGCATGGTGGTTCACACCTGTAATCCTAGCACTTTGGGAGGCTTAGGCAGGCAGGCTGTTTGAGTCAAGGAGTTCAAGACCAGCCATGGATAACATGGTGAAACCCCACCTCTACAACAAACTACAATAATTAGCCGAGAGCAGTGGTGTACACCTGTATTCCCAGCTGCTTGGGAGGCTGAGATGGGATGATCACCTGAGCCCAGGAGGTTGAGGCTTCAGTGAGCTGTGATCGTGCCACTGCACTTTAACCTGAGCAACAGAGCAAGATCTTGTCTCAAAAAAAGAAAATAAAAAAGAAATGAAAAAAAGGAGAAGTGATTGCTTATCAGTAGCATGTAAATTCAGAGTCAGGAATGATGGTGATACCAAGCAAGCACAGATTGTCCACGTGGGTGCCTGAGACAGTGACACCTTTGTTTTCTGATGGTTCAATGTACATAAACTTTGTCATGCACAAAATTATTAAAAACATTGTATACAATTATCTTCAGGCTATGTGTATTGGTATATATGAAACATAAATTTCATGTTTAGATTTGGGTCTTATCCCCAAGATATCGCATGATGTATATGCAAATATTCCAAAATCCAAAAAAATCTGAAATCCAAAACACTTCTAGTACCAAGCATTTCAGATAAGAAACACTCAACTTGTAATAATAAATCAAATAAGACAGAATTGTTTAACATGAAAAGTAACAATTTTCCATCATCTAATACAACTATATATACTAACTCTATAAAATAACCAATGATAAAATATAATACATATTCTTCCAGATTCTATTCTATACCAGAAGGTTGCCAACACTTAAGAGACAGTGTTCAGAAGAACCAATCCTGTTACTGTGAAATTTAGTTTGTTTCCCTGGAAAACTACAGGAGCTCTCTGGGGTGTCTTCTTCCCAGGGGCATCCCTCAGAGATGCAGGGCCACAGGGCAAGTCACACTGTACTTTCCATCAACAAAATTTTTGTGCAGGTGAAGTCAGGTAAAAAGAAAGAAAGAGAGAGGTAGACAGAAGGAAGGGAAGGGAAGGAGAGGGGAGGGGAGGGGAGGGAAGGGAAGGGAAGGGGGAAAGGGGGAAGGTGGGGCCAGGCACTGTGGCTCATGGCTGTAATCCCAGCACTTTGGGAGGCCAAGGCGGGCAGATCACATCAGGTCAGGAGTTTGAGACCAGCCTGGCCAACATGGTGAAATCCCGGGTCTACTAAAAATACAAAAATTAGCAGGGTGTGGTGGCACATGCCTGTAGTCCCAGCTACTTGGGAGGCTGAGGCAGAAGAATTGCTTGAACCTGGGAGGCAGAGGTTGCAGTGGGCTGAGATCACACCACTGCACTCCAGCTGGGCCGCAGAGTGAGACTCTTTCTCAAAAAAAAAAAAAAAAAAAAAAGGGAAAGAAAAGAAAAGAAACAGAAAGAAAGGAAGACTGAGGGAAACTTGCAAAAGAAAAGGAAATTTTAAAATGCAAGAAAATCCTCATGTGTGCTTTCATGTTTAAGAACCTCAAGGTGGTTACCCCAATTCCACACGTCCCAGAGATTGTGAAAATCTTGAAGCATCTAAGCCAGTCTGAGGACTGATATCTTTAAGACTTAATGTTTATAAAATTAGTGGCTAGGTTTTCTTTTGGGAACAAATTAACAATTTTAATGCATTACATATACGTTGAACATCTCTTCTTCATAAGTGTCTCATAAAGGTAAGCTGTATTCCCCTCACCCCCACCACCAATTAATAAGGTTTCATTGTTAGTGGTGGTAGATTGTGTTAGGTTTTTTAGTTAGATTCAAGAACACGTAGTGAAAAGATCTTGTTCTTCATCTAACAGACAGAAGCCTTAAAAGTGCTATTTCCAAACAAGAAGCAAAGGGTAGATACTCCTACGGCTGCTAATATCATTTGAAAAGCAAATGCCATGTAGGAGAAAGGGTACTTGGCCTGGTAAGCGAGGGCTTATTCCCATTTCCATCTCTAGCTGCAAGAAGTTGAGCAAGACAATTAACATCTCTGTCAGTTTCCTCATCTGTAAAATGGTAATAACTCTACTTACCTCACAAAGGTTACTTTTTGATCGTTAAATTACGTAAGTTATGTACATGAGAGCACTTTGTTAACTTTAAAGTATTTTACAAACACAGTCTTAGGAGTTAGTATTTTGAACTACTACCATCCATAATCAGTTAATTTATCAGGTAGCTTATTGAAGATACTATAAGTACCACTCCTTTGGAAGCATGTGCAGATGATACGATCTAAAATGATTCTATAAAACCAAAGAATGATTCTATTATTAGTTTTTATATTACTCCTATAACTCAAGTTACAGCATATTAATGCTCTATTCAGCCCAAACTTCAGGAAGATAAGAGTTAGGTGCTTTGTACTCACTATATAAAAGGAGCTAAGAAAACAAACTCACTTATTGTAAAGAAAATTTTTCTTTTTTGTTTTTCTTTTCTTTTTTTTTTTTTGAGACAGAGTTTCGTTCTTGTTGCCCAGGCTGGAGTGCAATGGCGCGATCTCTGCTCACCGCAACCTCCGCCTCCCGGGTTCAAGCGATTCTCCTGCCTCAGTCTCCCGAGTAGCTGGGATTACAGACATGCACCACCACGCCCGGCTAATTTTGTATTTTTTAGTAGAGACGGGGTTTCTCCATGTTGGTCAGGCTGGTCTCAAACTCCCAACCTCAGGTGATCTGCCCGCCTCGGCCTCCCAAAGTGCTGGGATTACAGGCGTGAGCCACCGCGCCCGGCCAAGAAAATTTTTCTTCAAAGTGAATATATTGCATTATACCTGTCAAAGAAGACAAATAACCAGTATCTCCTTGCAAAACAAAACCAACTAAAAAGTAGTCGTAGATCAAATTTCTTACACATTTACCCCAATTGAAACTGTTCCATGTAGCAACTGTGCTCTTTTTAAGCTATATAGGCTGGGCATGGTGGTTCACACCTGTAATCCCAGCACTTTGGGAGGCTGAGGCAGGCGGATCACCTGAGGTCAGGAGTTTGAGACTAGCCTGGCCAACATGGTGAAACCGCAACTCTACTAAAAATAAAAAAAAAATTAGCCGGGCATAGTGGCAGGTGCCTGTAATCCCAGCTACTTGGGATGCTGAAGCAGGAGAATCACTTGTACCCATGAGATGGAGGTTGCAGTGAGCCGAGATTGTGCCACTGCACTCCAGCCTAGGCAATAAGAGCAAAACTCTGTCTCAAAAAATGAAAAATAAAATAAAATAAAGCTATATAGAATCAACATCTACAGGTATTGAAAAAAATCTTAAACATCTTTTAATACCAACAGAATTTTAATTTTCCCTCATATGTGAGCTTCTAATTTGGATAAAAGAGATGCTGCATGTTTGCAGTGATACTGGTAATGTTTATCATGGGAATCAGTAGATATCTTTTTATATGTCCAAAAGTGCAGAAAATTCTGTAGCTAAAGAATAATGTAATTTGTTCTCTTGTGAATAGACTATCAGTATCCATGCAGAATAATTCCCAGAAATCATGAAATGCATACAATTTTAAGTACCGTAACTTTCACTTTTACTTATGTTGAGTATTCTTTATCATTTGATTTTAACATAATATTAAAATACCTCAATTCTATTAGCTAAAATATACACAACAGCATAGAAATAATGGCATCCATTAGCTTTATTTTATTTTTATAAACCAAGTTGGGAAGCCTTTTAACGAGATTTTAAGTAATATTCACAAAGTAGACTATGTGATTGATATTCTTATCCACATCTTTCAGGACACATGTTTGCACAGGTTACTCTGACAGGGACTTTCATGTGTTTATTCAACAAGTATTTATTATTTATGTGCCAGGCATGATATGATGAGGTCAGCTTGGTGAGCAAAACATAGGTGGTCCCAGTCCTTTTAAAATATATTTTCTAGATAAGCAAAAAACAAAACTAACAAAAAAACTTAACATAAACCTTTTTATGAGAGAGAGAGAGACAAGGTCTTGCTCTGTTACCCAGGCTTGAGTGCAGTGGCACAATCATAGCTTACTGCAGCCTCCATCCACTGGGCTCAAGCAATCCTCCCACCTCAGCCTCCTGGGTACTGGGACTACAAGCCATGTGCCACTACCCAGCTAATTTTTAAATTTTGGGGCCAGGCACAGTGGCTCACACCTGTAATACCAGCACTTTGGGAGGCTGAGGAGGGTGCATCACCTGAGGTCAGGAGTTCAAGACCAGCCTGGCCAACATGGAGAAACCCTGTCTCTACTAAGAAAAAAAATACAAAAATTAGCCAGGTGTGGTGGCAGGTGCCTGTAATCTCAGCTACTCGGGAGGCAGAGGCAGGGAGAATCACTTGAACCCAGCAAGCAGAGGTTGCAGTGAGCTGAGATTGCGCCACTGCACTCCAGCCTGGATGACAGAGTAAGACTCTGTCTCAAAAAACAAAAATTAAAAAAATTTTTTGAAAAATAAAAAAATTTGTAGAGATGGTGTCTCACCATGGGCTAAGTTTTAAAATTTTTGTAGAGATGGGGTCTCGCTATGCTGCCTAAGATAGTCTCAAACTCATGGGCTCAAGCAATCCTCCTGCCTTGGCCTCCCAAAGTGCTGGAATTACAGGCATAAGCCATGATGCCTAGCCCATAAAGCATTTTTTAAAAAATAAATTAAAATGTTATAAATTTGACAGAAGGTAAGGCTGATGAGATATTTTAAATGTAGACACAGTTGAAACCAAAACTGACTTACGCAACTTCCCCGTTATCAACTATCTGACAGAGGTTCACAACACATTTAAAGACAGAACTATGAAGATCGTGGGAGAAATTCATCTTCAGTTTTCTATGTATTTACAATGAATTTATTAATTTCAATCATTGGTTCAACTGTGACACAAAGAATAGCTTAGTGTTTAAATAAGGATGCAGAATCGAATAAGCCTGTATGGGACTCCTAGCACTGAGCAAACTAGAATAAGACAATGAACGTCAAAAGGTATTTACACACAGTGAATGAATTCCCAACAAATGCAGGTATTTTCTTAGATAATACTTATGTTGTCACTCATGTTGGTAAACATACACACTTTCTATGAATATCAACAAGAAAATTTATAAATGATAGTTGAGTAATTTTTTACTTACTGCTCTTAGCCTGTCTTGGCCTACACGAACTCCACCATGGCAAACTACCTTATCCTGCCTTCCCTCTGGAGATGCCCTCCAACCAGAGATGTCCCTCAACCTTTCCCATCCCCTATCCAAATTCAAATTTGTCCATCAAAACATCCCATGCCTATGATCCATCCTCTATGATTTAGGGCAGTAAACAACTGTTCTGATGAATGTATCTGCTTGTAAGTGCTAATAGCTTAATATACTCCTCCATCAAGAAAGCATATTTGCATTTTTGAAGATGCCTTCCACATTCTGGATAAAATAGCAAATTGAACATTACTTTTGCTCCCTTCCAAAACTCCACTAAAGGAACTTTCTAAAGGCATAAGCCAACTAGGATAAAGAATAAGAGAGAAGAAAACAGCAACACAATGTTGGAAATTATGAAGCAAATGGATAAATGATAATTGGTCTAGTAGATTTAAGAAAGTTAAATCCTCAGTGAACAATGGAGAAGTCCAAGAAGCAACCGAAGCTACACCATCAAATAAATTTCTAAAGACTCAGAACTCATAATAAAAGGCCGAGTATCTATGGGAAAGGGCGTGATGGTGGGGTAATAACAAGTTGGGTTTGGTCAGAAGCTTTTTAAAGAAGTGGGAGGGCCCTCCATCCTCTGTTCCACCCTGGCAGAAGAGTAGACAGATGACAGACTAGACTCTGAACAGGGTAAAAGAGAATCTAGACTGCGGTAGAGGTAGCCAACTGAAAAGAGGAGGATTCAGTGAATATTTTTACATGGAATGTTGCACCTTCAAACCCTCCTCCTTCACCTACTTACCAGCACACTGACCTATATCTTACAGGCAGAAAAATAGAAGATCCTTTTCTATAAAGAGAAAGAAAGAAAAAAGAGTTGAAAAAATAACAGAGTAAAGATAAGGAGCTTAGAGGTCCAGGCCCTTACATTCAAATTCCAAATAATAGGAATTTCAGAGAGAAAACATCCTATGAATGAAAATATGTATTGTGTTTGTGCTGCTGTTAACAGTGGTGGGTGCACGTATCTAGATGTCAACAGAAATGCAAACTATCCATAGCACTTGAAGTTCCAGCAAAAGGCAGTTAATAACTTAAGAAATTTTCCGGCCGGGTGCGGTGGCTCACGCCTATAATCCCAGCACTTTGGGAGGCTGAGGTGGGTGGATCACCTGAGGTCAGGAGTTTGAGACCAGCCTGATCAACATGGTGAAAGCTCGTCTCTACTAAAAATACAAAAATTAGCTGGACGTGGTGGCGGGCGCCTGTAATCCTAGCTACTAGGGAGGCTGAGGCATGAGAATTGCTTGAACCTGGGAGGCGGGGGTTGCAGTGAGCTGAGATCATGCCACTGCACTCCAGTGTGGGCAACAGAGTGAGACTTTGTCTCAAAGGAGAAAAAAAGAAAATTTCCAATTAAAGAATCCAAAAATATGCTGACTAAACAGGATTTTCCTCCACTAACTGTTAATGTTTTCAGATGAAGTGACACTATTATAATTTTGATTCCTTAAGGAATACGTTTCATCCTCTAACGAGTTTACTTTCAAAAAGAGAAAATACTCCATTTTACCATCATTGCTTCTTATTTAAAAATTCAAATTCTTAATGAAAATATAATAAATGGAGCTCATTTACAGTTAATTAAGTATTCAACTGGATTTACAGTGGCTAAAATCATTACCTACACTTCAGCAATGAACCAAGTTCAACCTATACAAAATGAAAAGTGCAAGAACAGATGTCTAGAATTATTTCTTTACCATTCATATGCTCCTTTTATATAATATTTATGGTAAAAGCAAGACAAAAAATGAGAACATGAATCAAGTTATACTTGAGATAAACCAAGGAATATGCCAAAGGGGGTGAGGAAAGATATGAAAATACATGGCAAATGGTCATCACAGGACCTCACACATCCATTCACTTGAAGTCATACTTCAAGCCTGAGTTAAATGTTCACTTGCACTATAATTTATAGTTCCAGTTTTTTTGGTGTCTTTGTGGTCAAGATGCTGAATGGTGTGGATATGTTTATCCACTTGAATGGGACACAGCGGAGGATTACATAACTCCACCTACATCTAGTAAGTGCTGCTTTATGGTGAATTAATCCCTCCCTCCCTGCAATCAGCCAAATGGTTGGTATTCTTAGTACTTAATGTAGAGGTTCATAGGTTAAATATGCACATGTTAGCACTTGGCCTATTTGCTTTGTGATGTCAGGTTAAACAAGAAATAGGTTCTTACTAGAGAACGAATCTGGTACTTTTTCAACCCAAGATTTGCCTGTTAACTTATATATTAAACTTAAGGTCCTTTATCTATTGAATATAATAAATGTAAATAAATTGCAGCAGAAGAGCTGCAAAGCTTCAAAAGTTAAAAATCAGGAAGTCTCAATCCTTACCCTAAGCTTACAATTTATAGGGAGAAATAAGGAGGTACAAAAATAATTTTTAAAAAGGCCAGGCACAGTGGCTCACTCCTGTAATCCCAGCACTTTGGTAGGCTGAGGCAGGCGGTTCACCTGAGGTCAGGAGTTCGAGACCAGCCTGGCCAAATATAGTGAAACCCCGTCTCTACTAAAAAAATACAAAAATTAGCTGGGTGTGGTGGTGCACACCTGTAGTCCTAGCTACTTGGGAAGCTGAGGCAGGAGAATCACTTGAACCCGGGAGGTGGAGGTTACTGTGAGCAGAGATTGTGCCATTTCATTCCAGCCTGGGCGACAGAGTCTCTCAAAAATCATAATATTTTTTTAAAAAACAAGAACTGGCCAGAAAAGGAGAAAAAGGACCCAGTATGAGCCACCAAGCTGGGTGGAGGTTGCAAATTGCAACACTGGGGTTGCGGCCTCTTCACCCAGGGCATCAAAAGTGACCTGGAAAGATGAGAAACCTCAGTGGACATGGACTTCTGGGGCAATGCACTTCACCCACTGTCTCCAACAAGACCCAAAAGCAAATCTGTCAAGCACCCTCCTAGGCCGTAGTAATCAGATCCTTGAGATTAATTTTTAAAAGGCTGTGATGTAAGTTCATGATTTTCAGAGCTTTACATTTATTTTCTTCCACTGTATATTACATATTAAAATATTAACAAAGTAACTTCTAGTAATGGTGCATTGAATGAGACACACAGAAACTTCCCTCTCCGTTCCTTGTTACCTATTTTACCTCATTAAATGAAGGCGTCATTTTCCTGTACTGTCTTTTTCCACATACTGGACGGACACACACACACACACAGAGTCAATTTTGAACTAGATCAACCAAAAGATCTTCCTTTGTTAAAAAGTAGTCTCTTGTAACCAAAGCCAAATCCGTAACTTCTATTTTGATATAACTTATATTTCAGGAAAATGAGACACTTCCTCTGACCTTAGACTAGGCTGGGTTTCCAGCTCTATAATTTCACTTCGCTTTTTCTGGTACTCACCATATTTTATTGGTAGTTGTTTGATAACATATTCAATTGTTACTTATCTTCTCTGCTTGCCCATAAGCTTCACAGGGTCAGGAGCTGTACCTGTTGTGTCTGCACCATTTACTCCAGAGCACCCGGCATATAGGAAAGCCTCGATAAATAGTTGTTGAATAAATACGCTCACCAGAATCGTTATTTTTTTCACTCATTTTTGATGAGGCTAGGTCTCTCATACACAAAAATGAAAAAGACTGTTCTTGCTCTTACAGGCTGTTAGAGAGAATAATGATAATAAATGCCATAATAGAGGGATCTATGGGAATACTTTGAGAAGTCAGTCTGGCCACAGGGCAGGGAAGGTGGTGTCTGAGCTGATCCTAAAAGGTTTAAAAGGAGTTAGCTTGGTAGGGAGAAGGGAAAGGGACCCAGGCACAGACAACTTCAGCAAAGGCATAGCATGGAAAGTGTAAGAAACACAGCAATTTGGTGTTTCAGGAGTAAAAATTGGTAGGCTTAAAAGTGCTTTTCCCTTTGAAGAAAAAATCATTGCCAATGTCAGTGAATCAGATAATATACCATCCTACATTTATGAATGCTTAACATTCTCCTGTAAGTTATCTCTGATCTCATTAGACAATTATTAAAGTTTTAAGAAAGCACCTCAAAGCTTCCTCTGGCATAAGATATCCTAAAACCTTCTTATTCTCCTAGAAATCCATCCTACATTTATGAATGCTTAACATTATCCTGTAAGTTATCTCTGATCTTATTAGACAACTATTAAAGTTTTAAAAAAAGCACCTCAAAGCTTCCTCTGGCATAAGATATCCTGAAACCTTCTTATTCTCCTAGAAAGTTTACTGATTCCTCTAAGTTCACTGATTCCCATCCCCCATCTGCAACTATTCAAAAAATTTGGCATCTCTCACTCTGCTATCTAAGATAGTATAAGGCCAAGCCAGGGACACCACTCTCCCTCTTGCAATCTTGGTCAGAAGCCAGCAAAGGAATTTGGGCTGTGCTGTCTGTTGGCCACATCAAGAATTTAAATGAAAAGCAAGGGATGACTCTCACTATACCAGGCCTGCTGGGACTAAGGCTCCGGTGCTCCTCTGCTGTCCCATGGTTCCCATGACTTCTGGATAATCTGAAAAAATCTCAATAGAATTGGTCACCACGAAAGGCATAAGAGTTTAGGGTGAAGGTTCTCAAACTATAGCATGTATCGAAATCTTCTGGGGAAAATGTGTTGAAAATGTCATTTCATGAGTTCCACCCCTGGATTCTATTCCAGTGGATCTAGAATGGGGCCCTGGACTTTTATTTCTCTTTTCTTTTTTTTTGTTTTTCCCCTGTTTTTTTTTTTGTACTGAAATATCTTTGGTAATTCTGAAGGTTATAATCTACAGACTACATACTGAGATTGTGGGATTCCGAGGTTATAATCTACAGACTACACACGGGACTGGTTTGAGGACTTTCAAGGGCTTGAAAGAGAGAGCGAGAGAGAGAGCGGGGGAAACCCTAATATCACAAAATTGTTCAACATTTAACAATGTTAAAGCCTAGCATTACAGCAAGGACTGGTGTGTGTTATGCTTTTGTTCTGGGTCTGGACAGCCACAGTTGTTTGGGTGGCTGAGTTTAGCCACTCTGGGTGCCAGAGTTTAGCCTTCTTTGTTAAACACCACTACTGCCCTCACCACGGCCTACTCTCCCTGGCTCTTCTGCTCCTAATCTTCTTAGGATTGAGACTACTTTGTCTTCTTGCTCTCTGGTCAACTATTCTAAAATCCTTAAGGGCCTTGGAAAAAAATGACAACTTTCCACTCTGCAAGGTGATGGTCTGGGCCATCAGACACAAACAAGGCTGTTGCAGAGGAGAATGCTCTCTTGGCTACAAATGTAGTAAATGATGTGGTATCCAGATCCCCTTCTGGACCAAGATCCTCAGTCCCCCAGGTACTAGGAAGGTTGGCTGCTGAAGGCTCCCAGTTCCAGAAATTGCCCTGGACTGAAGGGAGCTGCTGCCTGCATCCAATGATTAGTTGATGTAGGTACAAATGCTGAGCCTCTTGCCTCAGGAGGCAGAACAATTCTGAACAACAATCCCAGCTTCCAAGCTCCTCCCTGTTGAGGCCGCTGTTGTGCATGCCCCACAGTTCAGTCTCTCCCCCTGTGCAATCCCGTTTCCCTCTCTCCTACTGTGTATTGTGCCCAGAGCACTTCCCAATAAAAACCTCCTGTATGGAAATCTCAGAGTCTCGGGGTCTGTTTCCTGGCAACTTGACCTGAGACACTGAACTTGCGCCTTTCAGTCAAGTCCTGACAGCATCATGTAGCAGGCCTCTGCATTTAACTTCTTGGGCAATCTTGGATGGTCACTTAATCTCTCCAGGTGTTTCCCACCTTATCTATAAAATGTGGATAATGGCAACAGCAACAATGAATCCTTATTTTTCCATTCTTTCTGGCTGTTATGAGAATTAACAGAAATAATATATATGACAGTACTTCATAAACAATAAACAGCTAAATAATATTATCAGCTGAATATCATTATATGTTGGTTTACCATGCAGTAGTCAAGGAAGAGGGGAGGAGGAGGTGGGAAATGTTGTATTATTACAGAATTTAGCTAATACACTATGTCCTACTTATCTCAAATCAACAGATTTGGGTCACTAATCAACATAACAAAGTACATAATAGAAAATTAGAAATATAACCGTGAAAAGAGATTGCTGCAATCCTGAAACTGAAACCGAAGACAGAACTACTTGCTTACTGTTTCCATAGGAAGATAAAAACAGAGCTATTTCACTATTCTGAAAAGCTGAAATTGACCTTATTACACAGTAAGTTATGCAAGGAGTAATGGAATATCTCTTTGCAACTTTGAACAGGGAAACAAGTAAAACAAGTATACAAAATGGGAAATACTTTTCTAGATGACTTAGTATTTTCTGGATTATTGTGATGTCCTATCCACTGAAAAGAAGGAAATGAGGCCAGGTGCAGTGGCTCACGCCTATAATCCCAGCACTCAGGGAGGCTGAGGCGGGCGGATCGCCTGAGGTAGGGAGATGGAGACCAGCCTGACCAACATGGAGAAATCCCATCTCTACTAAAAATGCAAAATTAGCCACACATGATGGTGCATCCCTGTAATTCCAGCTGCTTGGGAGACTGAGGCAGGAGAATTGCTTGAACCCGGGAGGCGGAGGTTGTGGTGAGCGGAGATCACACCATTGCACTCCGGCCTGGGCAATAAAAGGGAAAATCCTGAGGAGTGGGGAGGGGAGGGGAGAGGAGGGGAGGGGAAGGAAGGAAGGAAGGAAGGAAGGAAGGAAGGAAGGACGGACGGACGGAAGGAAGGAAGGAGAGAAAGAGAGAAAGAAAGAAAGAAAGAAAGAAAGAAAGAAAGAAAGAAAGAAAGAAAGATTAAATTTTAAAACACATTTAATTAGCTCAAGAAGGGCAACTGAAAATTACCAATTCTAAAACTCTACATCATTCTAAAAATTACCCAATTACTGAGCCTTACAAAGAAGTTGAATGAAATACACAGATAATGTCTGGTATCCATAAACTCAGAAGGAGTGGCCAAGAAATGACTTACTCTGACAGATGGTTTCATTATTAGTAAAAGACACAGAATGGTTATTAGGACGGGGAGGAGCCTTA
This sequence comes from Pan paniscus, assembly GCF_029289425.2. NCBI lineage: Eukaryota > Metazoa > Chordata > Mammalia > Primates > Hominidae > Pan > Pan paniscus. The sequence continues at coordinate 164,146,168 of NC_073254.2, read as the reverse complement.
GAGGTGGCTTAACAGAGCCCCCAACTCTAGCTATTCTCTTCTCTCAGGGAAACCACAGTTGAATTGAACAGCCAAGACAAACCGATATGAAATATTAGCCAAAACCCTTCCCTTTCTTGTGATCTGAACACTGAATGAATTATAGGCAGGCACATAAAAGCTCAGGCCAAGGGGTAGACATGTGGGCTCTATTACCCTGCGAGGCTTCATGTCACTCTCATTTCATGGGCAACTATAAATATGTTGATTTCCCAATGAATCTGAAGAAATGCTGAACAAAACATTCAATGCATGTGTGGAGAAAATATTTTAAAACTTCAAGTTTTAGACATTTGAACATTCTCCCCCGCCCCTGCCGCTGCCCCCAGGCTCAAGCAATCCTCCTGCCTCAGCCTCCCAAAGTGGACATTTGAACATTTTAAAGCTTCAATAAGTGAGTTTGCTGATTCAGTTTGGGTACAACATTAACTGGGCGTTTTAAACCTTACATGGTCCAAAGTTGAGTTCTTTGAGGAAAAGATAACCAAGGCAGCTTTGTGGACACAATGGTTTAAGCTCTGGGAATCTTCAGACAGTCTCCATTAAAATGTAAATTCCCAGGAGAAAAGGTCTGATTATTCCAGTTTCTTCCTAGATCAATTCTTAGTCCCTGATTGCTGAACAAAAATCAGGATATTAATCCAAGTCAGGGTAGGTTGAATTATCAACAATGAGAACAGTTAAGAGTTGGGATCATTTTTTTGGAGGCGGTGGGGGCGGGTGGACAGGGTTGTTGGTCAAAATACTGCTGTTCAGACAAAAGAATCTACCCAGGTGCCCCAAATAGAAAGCAAGTTCTGAATGCAAGATACTTGAATCATTTTGCCAAGTTAAAATCAAGAGGACAGGAGACACAGCAGGACCAGACTCACTTAATAAAATTCTGGAAGTTAGAGGCAGGTAAGGCGCCTGCTTCAGGGTAAAACTAGAACAAAAGAGGATTCAAAAGGCAGATCACAAGTCAGGAATGTAAGATCTGGAGTTGTTATGTACCTGTCTGCATTTGTTAGTGGTTCTTCCACCATTTGACCCTGCTCTGTAGATTAACGCCTCCCTTGCTAGCCTTTCTGCTTCCCTATGGAAAATCTTAGCAACAAAACATTGAGTGCATCTGAGAAATATGAAAAGCTGAGCATCCAGTGTTTAGGAGGGGTGGTAACCAAGGCAGCTCTGTAGACACAATGATTGAAGCACTTGGAACCTTCAGACACTGTGAGTCTCCATTAAGATGTTTCAATTCCCAGGATAAAAATGTCTGATTATTCCAGGTTTCTTCCTAGATGAATCAGGTATTTCTTGGAGTGAAGGTAGGGGGTGGGATGTCATGTAGCACAGTAGGGACACTGAGGGCCCATCTTATGCATCAAGGCCATTCTTGGATAAGGAAGAATTGTTAGGGGCAGGAGAGTGACTTCAACCTGAGCTTACCACAAAGTCCAAAACCTCATTGATTCATTCATCAAGACAGCACATCACAGCAGAGTGCTTCAGAATGCAAGCTCTGGAACGAAGTGCTTGGGATCCATTTCTGGCTCTGTCAGTTACTAACACTGCACTTTCTTCACCAGTCAAAGCAGTTAATTTGAGTACCTATCTCACAGGATTGTACTGACGAGTAAAAGGCTTAATGCACATAGTGAGCCTAGGATAGTGCATGGCCCATAATAAGCACTCAATAAATTTTAGCTATTCCTAGCATTCATTTGAAAAATCTTAATGAGCACTGATTATGTGCCAAGTACTGTGTGAGCTCCTCACCACCCTTTAGCCCAAAACTATTCTTCCACCGATTAGGATATTCTTATCCTAGTCATTCATTAGAAACATGGGAGTCATCTCAACTGCTCCTACCTCCTCATTACACACACCCGACAGGGTTCCACCTATTAAACCTCTACCAGCCCCTTCCCTCTTTTCCCGTCTGCACTGTCACTGCCCGATTCAGGCCTTCTTCAATGTCTCATCTGCAATATGACAGCAGTTTCCACGGTGTCTTCCTAGGGTCAATGTCACTCTCATCTAACCTAAGATTTTTAAAATTCCAAGTTTTGTTATTATTTTTTAAACGCATACCTGACAATATCATTCACTTGTTCAAAGGCTTCAGTACTATTAAGCCCTCATGGGGCCTTTGTGATCTGGCCCTTCCTGTCTCCGTAGGCCTCCCTCTGTGCCGTCACTAAACAGGCTGGAGTTTCCTGAACGTCCAGTGCTGTTTCACTTCTCTATGGGTGCTGTTCCTTCTGCTGGGTCACCTACCCTTCCACTTGCCTGACAATTCATCCTCCTACGTGAAGGTTCATTATTCCATCAATAAACACTTTCTAACACTTATCATGAGACAAGCCTGGGCCAAGTTCAGGGAGTACAATGCTGAATGACAAACTTGACCCTTTCCTTCTCATAGAAAAAGTAACTTTAGGGATCTCAAAGGAGGAATAAAGTTTGGAAATTAAGGTAAAGTTGTCTGAAATTTAGCATTGTTCCCTTTACTAGTTGGATATCTTAGCAAACTGGGGAAACTTGGAAACCTTGATACTTGGGCATCAAGTTCAAAAGCATCTCAGCAGATTTCAATTGCAACAGTAAACTGTGATACGGTAGATTTATTCATTTTGGCTCACACGGCTATAATGTGATAAAAAACATTGATTTGAACTACAAAAACAATGATCATAAACTCGCTTCAATATAGTGTTACCAATGTATAAACTATTAGGCAGGGTATGGTGGCTCACATCTGCAATCCCAGCACTTTGGGAGGCCAAGGCAAGCAGATCACCTGAGGTCAGCAGTTCGAGACCAGCCTGGCCAACAGGGCCGAACCTTGTCCCTACTAAAAATACAAAAATTAGCCGGGTGTTGTGGTGGGTGTCTGTAGTCCCAGCTACTTGGGAGGCTGAAGCATAAGAATTGCTTAAACGCAGGAGGTGGAGGTTGCAGTGAGCCAAGATTGCACCACTACACTCCAGCCTGGGGCAACAGAGTGAGACTCTGTCTCAAAAAACAAAACAAAACAAAACAACCTATTAATTAGTCACACCATTTCCTAAAAGTCATGCTGTTAACTAAAGGTGACTGCAATTGTCCAGGGGTGATAATCAGCTGAATTTCGTTTTACATGGTTATTAAATAACATGAAACATGGTTCATTCAAGCACTTTAAAAACCATACCTTTCAAATTCATATATTTTTAAATCATGTACCAAATGAAGAATAGGCTGCCTACAAAGACAAGTAAATGACTAAACTCAAAAGCTTCCTTGCTCTTCCAGCCATGAGCCAGTCCATTCCAAATCCCAGATCTTCAGAAACATCAGTCATATTGGGACAGAAACTTTACTCTGGGTATAGATTTACCCTAGCACCTATCTCATTATATTGAATTTTCCAGCGTATTTAAATAAACTATTAATTAGTCACACTATTTCTTATAAGTCACACTATCAACTAAAGGTGACCGCAATTATCTAGGGGTGATAATCTGCTGAGTCTACTCTTTAAATACACTGGGACCCAGCATATTGAGTTATATTGGGACAGAAACTTCACTCTGGGTATAGATTTACCCTAGTACCTTGCCGGAAGGATCCTATTATTCATGGTTGTACAAGCAAGGTTCAGGGAAGAGGCTGGCACAGAGAAGGTACCTGGTAACTGTTGTTTGGGGCTGAATTCAGCTCAACTCAGCTCCAGTAGAGATGGTGCCCCCTTCTCTACCGTGTTGAGATAGAGTGCAGTCCCTTCCTAAGGGCTGTTACCCACCGCAATAGGACTTGTCAGCTTCAACTTTTAAATTTCTCTGCTCCCGCTGGGACCCAACCGCTTCAAAAATCATCATGTGGTTTTAGCACCAATTTAGTAAACACAAACTGTCTGAAATATTTTGATTTTAGAGAGTTACTTACAATCACCACATTAAACGATACCTTTCTCCCATGCAGTGAAAATGACAGCAAAATGGTCATTGAATAATGAAATTAATTTTCTGTTGGGCATCTGCGGCAAAGCACATGATTTCAATGGTTATCTTAGATCAGCCCAGTGACCTTTACTGGCATGTTGTAACATCAGGCGCCTTAGGAAACTGAAAACTCAATCGTCACTTCCCATACCACTGCCCCAGGTTGGCAGGGCAGGCATTTCACATCTAGAGTCTCATTTTAAAGCAAGCCTCGCTTTTCAAAAGTTCATTAACAAAGTCTCACAATTAAGAGAGCAGCCCTGTGACTCATTTTTGGATACCTGTAAATAACAGCTCCTCCCTCTGCTGAGAAACGGCTGAAACAAGTGCGTGAGAACCACAGGAAGTAATACAGATCTCAGCTGGTGTCAGCGGAGTCTAGAAAAAGGCAGAATTCCCTCTCAGGACGGCGTGGCTCTCGCAGGCATTGCCACTACTTCTCTCCATGTTTCTAAAACAAAGTCTTACGTGGGCTTCGAAGGGACTGCTCCAAGGCTCTATCAATTTCTCCGTCTTTCCTGGCTACTGAGTGACACCGCCAAGTTCAAGTCAAGAAGTACCCATTCTGGTGTTTTTGACACAGTCACCCTACTAGGAAGTGAAGAGGTGATAATAAAAAAACACTTCAGCCTTTCGATTTAAAATAAAAGTAGTCTTGGGTGGACACTTTATAAAGGCAGCCTACCAACAGGTATCCCTAAAATAATTCTTACGAAGCACTAAATCCTAAGTCCCTCAGCCTCTGAAATTAAAAGTAATTTTAAAAAATCATTCTGCTTTATATGAGAAACCCAATGCTGTGTTTCCGAAGGTGCCCAGAGGCGGCGTGAGGACCTGCGCCAGATCCAAAATCCCACCTAAGGCACAGCCGCGGGTCCCGAGCCTAGACAGTGCCCCCGCCCCGACCCGCCCGCCCTCCCCGATCTCTCCGCGCACGGGGAAAATAGTCAGGAAGAGAAATGGGGGCTCAGGAAGAGAAAAACAAACCTGGACCGGGAGCGAGAGTGCGAACCGAGAAGCCCCTCTCCCGGCAGGGCGCGCGTCCCCTGTGGATGCAGCGATGGGGAAGGAAACCTGTTGCGCGACTCCCGGCGGCTCCGCTCCCGGCGCCTCCTGCGGCCGAGGCTGAGCTCCTCCACGGCCGCCCGAGCTCCGCGCCGCCGCGGCCGCATCTGGGCGCCGCCGGCTCAGCCCCCGCCGCTTAGGAAGCGACCACAGCTGGGGACCAGGCCCCGCCCCGGGATGACAGCGCTGGGGCGCGGCGGCAGCCGGCTCACAGAGCGCGGGTTCCCGCCCCACCCGGAGTCCATGCGCTCGGGACCGCCCGGAGCCGGGGACGCGCTCCAGCCCCTCCCGCAAGCCCCGGGGCGTTCCCGCGGGCTGCGCGGACCGGCGCGGGGAGTGGGATGTTTGCCGCCCAAGACACTTCCTCCGCTCATCCTCTGGTCCCCAGGGCAGGGAGCGCGCTGGACTTCCCCCGGGAATCCCCGCTGCGCTGGTGACATTTGCAGTCCGGTGCGTTGCCGCGGCGAGGACGCTGGAAGCGGTCTCTGAGCGTGGGTGTGGCTGCGGAAGCTGTGGCAGGTCCTGCATCCCTGGGACCCTCGAGGACGCGGGCGAGGAGCCTGCGGTCACACGGAGGCCGAGCACCGCCTTCCCAGAACCCTGCCGACCAACCTCTCTCCAGTCGGCCTCAACACCCGCCGGGCTCATCATTCTCTGGATATCAACTGAGCGTCCCCTTGTGTGCCCACCGCGCTCAAAAATACTGCCAAGACCCACCCTCCAGGTCCCGGCACTTTAACGGGGAGAGATAAATAGAAAGTGTGGATTGTGCCAGGTGGTGGTAAAGCACCTTGAAAAACAAGGCTGAGGCTGAAAAGTAAGGAAGTGATACTCAAAAAAGGAAAAATCGGGCCGGGCGCGGTGGCTCACGCGCGTATTCCTAACACTTTGGGAGGCCGAAGGGGGAGGATCTCTTGAGCCCAGGAGTTTGAGACCAGCCTGAGCGATGTGGTGAAAGCCTATCTCTACAAAAAATAAAAAAATTAACTGGGCGTGGTGGCGCACGCTGTGATCCCAGCTGCTCAGGAGGCTAAGGTGGGAGGATCACTTGAGGCTGAGAGGTCAAGGATGCAGTGAGCCGAGATCGCGCCACTGTACTCCAGCCTGGGCGACAGAATGAGACGCTGTCTCAATTGAATGAGAAGAAAAAAAATAAAACTAAAGAACGAATCCTGCCTTGATGGCAGAATGTTTAGACACAGGAACCACCTGAAAGCTCCCAGCTGCCAAAGATGGAACCATTTGAGCAACGAAGTAAACTAAACAAGGTAGTATTGGATTACAAGCCAAAGTAAAAAAATCCATGAGTCTACACTGATATAAATAAATAATTGAATAAATAAATAAAAGGCGGAGAGGAGACAAATCTCCTATACAGAATAATTCCAAATAATTTATGTAGATCATGTACCCTAGGCTGTGCACAGTGACTTCCTCCAAAATAGTACAATGTGGAAAGGGAAAAACAGTAGGTTTACAATGGAGAAAGCCGACAGACACTACCCCAGCCAGATGTTCTAAGTCAACGTCAACAATCGTGACTCATATTGATGGCATGTAGTCAATATGATGTGATGAATGTGGCATATTACATGTGTGGTCTCCCTCCTGGAAAACCATAACCTCAGTCTCATAATGAGAAAAATATCAAACAAATTCCAATAGTGGAACATCCTACAAAATACCTGACCAATATTCCTCAAAGTTGTCAGGTTATCAAACGTAGGCAAAGTACAGTCCAGACGTGGCTCACGCCTGTAATCCGTACACTTTGAGAGGCTGAAGCGAGAGGATTGCTTGAGGCCAGGAGTTCGAGGCCTGATCTGGCCGACATAGCAAGATGCTGTCTCTACAAAAAATAAAATAAAATAAGGAAAGTCTGAAAAACTGCCGCAGCCTAGAAGAAACTCAGGAGACGTGAAAACGAAATGTAATATGGTATCCTGGATGGGATCCTGGGACAGAAAAAGGACTTGGGGAAAAACTAAGGAAATCTAAATAAAGCATGGACTTTCATTAGTAATAAGAATCAAGGTTAATTAGTTGTGAAGAATGTAATGTAAGATGGTAATCATAGGGAAATCTGAAATGGAATTTATGGCAATTCTGTACTACCTTTGCAGTTGTTCTGTAAATCTAAAACGGTTCTAAAAAATACAGTTTATTTTAAAAGAAAGTAAAATAAGAGGGATGAGGTATGTTATATTTTTAAAAATGGGTATATTGCAAAGCCATCTAAGATAAGAGAATCATTGAGGGAGGAAACAATGCAGCTATTGGGATTAAGATCATTTCAAGCCTAGGAATCAGTGGATGTAAAGGCCCGGAGGCAGGAGCATGCTGGGCTTCTGGGAGAAATATCAGCGTGGGCAAAACAGAGTCCAGGAAGAGTGATGGTGGTGGGGCTAGGAGTGGGGAGTAGAGCATGTAGGGCATTGGTAGTCATGATAGTCTTTACATTTTACATTGATTGAGATAGGAAGACTGAAGAATGTTTATCAGAGAAGCTAAATGATGTTGCTGGTTGTTTTTTTAATCTACCGTTTTGTTGAGGACAGATTAAAGGACAAAGATTAAAACAGGCCAACGAGTTAGAAAGCTGTGATGGTTAATTTGATGTGTCTAATTTATTGGACCATGGGGTGCCCAGATATTTGGTAAAACATTATCCTGGGTGTGTCTGTGAGGGTGCTTGCTGATGACATTTTTAATTTTTTTGAGACAGCAGCTCACTCTGTTGCCCAAGCTGCAGTGCAGTGGCATGATCATGGCTCCCTGCAGCCTCGACCTCCCCTGCTCAAGTGATCCTCCCACCTTGGCCTCCCAAAGTGCTGGGTTAACAGGCATCAGTTACCATGCTCAGCTGAGATTAACCTTTGAATCCATGGAGAAGACTGCCTGAAAAAGTAAATTGTGGATGGGGAGGAAAGGTGAAGATTGCTGGGGATTAAGAGTGGCATTTTGGACACCTTCAGTTTGGAGTTGTCAAGTTGTCATGAAGGCAGTTGGTTAGGTGAGTCTGGGATGGTGGTATATATTTAGAGTTCTTTAGCATATAGATGGTGTGCAGACAGAATGGGGATGTCTGAAGTCTGAGTCCTGGCATGCTCCAAAGTTCAGAGGTTAGGAAGATAAAGAATCAAAAAAAGAGAATGAGAAGTTCTGATTAGTGAGATAGATAAACCAAGAGAGAGCACGTTTCAGGAGCCAAATTAAAAAAATTTTGCAAAAAAGAACAATTAACTGTGAAATGCTGCTACAGTGTGTAAAATTAGGACGGAAAACTGAGGAATGGGCTTGGCCACATGGAGGTCAGTGGTGAGCTTGGTAAGAAGAGTTTTAGTGGGGGATGACCAAAGCCTGTTCGGAGTGAAAGAATAAAAACATCAGATGAAGACAAAGAAATGGAGTAGAAACTGGAAGGAACCATATAGTCAAAGCAGTTTTTTTTTTTTTTTAATTAGAAGCTATACATGTTTGTTTGCTCACCAGCATGAACCAAAAGGAAAGGAAAGAGGGATGATATGGGAGAGAAAAAATGGGTTACATGCTGAAGCAATGTTCTTGAGTAGATGAGCAGGTGTGCAATCCAATGCACAAATGGAAATTTAGGGTAAAATAGAAGAAAGAGTTCATCCCTGGTAACAGGAGAGAACAACTCCAAACTGAACGTGTCCAAAATGCCACACTTAATCCCCAGCAATCTTCCCCTTCCCTCCCCATCCACCATTTACTTCTTCAGGCAGTCTTCCTCATGGATTCAAATGATAATCTCAGCTGTGTGGTAGCCTGTAAACCCAGCACTTTGGGAGGCCAGGGTAGGAGGATCACTTGAGCCCGGGAGTTAGAGACCAGCCTGGGCAACATAGGGAGGTCTTGTCTTTACTAAAAATCAAAGAATTAGCCGGGTGCGGTGGTGCATGCCTGTTGTCCCAGCTATTCGGAAAGTATGGCAGAGATGCTGGTAAATGTGGAGGCAAGAACATATTTTATCAATGAAATTAAAAGCAAGAGCCGGACGCCGTGGCTCAGGCCTGTAATCCCAGCACTTTGGGAGGCCGAGGCGGGCGAGTCACTTGAGGTTGGCAGTTCAAGACCAGCCTGACCAACATGGAGAAACCCCGTCTCTACTAAAAATACAAAATTAGCCGGGTATGGTGGCACATAATAACAGGGTTTAGAGTATGGCCAATCTGAATTATCTTCCGCAATTGATCTGCTCACACCCAGCTGAAACCCCAGGTTATTCTTGTTTTATAAATTTCTCTGGAGACCTTGGCTCTCCCCTCCAGTCTGGAGTTTTTCAGAGATGATGACCGATAAGGACCTTAGGGTGAAGCTCAGATAAAACAGAGCAGGCACTGGGTGCGGGGCGTGGCAGTTGCATGGAGATCTGTCAGCCGTGGCCATCATCCTGCACGCTAGTGCCGTTCCTAATTTACAGAGCTCTAAACCCATTGAATCCCAGGGTTGGAAGGTCCTCTAGCACAGCCACCCTTCTGAGGTGCAACTCCTTCATGGCCCTCAGTCAAATAGTCATTGCGTATCCCTGTACCATGTAGTAACCAGCAACTACCATTTCTCTTTTTCATGCTAGTTCGAGAACTCTTTGCAGATAAAGAATGTGTTTAAATTTCTTATATGGGTGTGATAAAATATTTACAATATAGAATTTACCATTGTAACTATGTTAAAGTGTACAGTAACATTAAATACAGGTACGTTCACATTGTGGTGTAACCATCACCACCATCCTGAACATTTTTATCTTCCCAACTAAAACTTTGCACCCATTAAACACTAACTCCCTGGTCTCTCCTCCCTCTCACCCTTAGCAACCACCATTCTACTTTTTTTTCTTTACTAACATCTCTCTAACTCAGTCCTTGATAACCACAGTTCTACTTCTACTTCTATGAGTTCAATGTTTTTAGATTCCACATATAAGTGTCATCATGTGGTATTTGTTTTTCTGTGCCTGGCTTATTTCACTTAACATAATGTCCTCCAGGTTCATTCATGTTGTCACAATGACAAGATTTCCTTCTTCTGTAAGGCTGAAAGTACCTCGTTGTGTATATATATCACATTTTCTTTATCCATTCATCCACTGTTGAACACTTACGTTGATTCTATATCTTGGCTATTGTAAAATGCTGCAATGAACAGGGACATGCAAAAATCTCGTCACACTAATTTCATTTCCTTTGGATATATACCCAGTAGTGAAATTGCTAGATTCCACCATTTTACTTTCTGCCTCAATGAATTTGACTGCTCTAAGTATCTCATATAAGTGGAATCATACAATATTTGTCCTTCAGTGACCAGCTTATTTCACTTGGCATTATGACTTTAGTGTTTATCCATGCTGTATGTAGCATGTGTCAGCATTTCCTTCCTTTTTAAGGCTGAGTAATAACTCATTGTATGTATATACCAGATTTTGTTTATCCATTCACCTGTCAAAGGACACTTGCGTTGCTTCCACCCTTTGGCTATTGTGACTAATGCTGTTATGAACATGAGTGTACAAATATCTCTTTGAGTCCCTGCTTTCATTTTTGGGGGGTATATACCCAGAAATGAGTTTGCTGGGTCATATGGTAATTCTATGTTTAATTTTGTGTAGAATTATCGTTACCATTTTTCACAACAGCCAAGCCATTTTACATTTATACCTTCAATGCCCAAGGGTTCCAATGTCTCCACCTCCTTGCCAACACTTACTCCCCTTAGACTATCTATAATTTCTGTTTCATACCCTGCAGGACACATGATAGTGTGTGAGTAAATTAATGACCGTTATTAACCCTGTCAAAAAGGAAATGAGGTTAAATGAAGCAACTTGTGCTCAGCAAGTCTCAGCTAATACACCTTGTTCTAGATTTACACTGTACTTTACCATAGCCACATATGGCTAATTAAATCTAAATTAATTAAAATTAAATAAAATTTAAAAATTCAGTTCCTCAGCCACATTAGCAACATTTTAAGTACTTAACAGCCACGATAACTAGTGTCTACTATTTTGGACAGTGCAGAATATAATATTTCCATTATTGTAGACAGTTATTAATATTTGGCTTCTATATTGGACAGCACTTTCTAGATTCTGGTAGCCACCTCTGCCTCATCTTACAAATAATATTTGAATAAGCTTTTCCAGAACTGGCCGGCTTTAAATTTAAGTTTAAGATCTTTCTTTCAGGAGAGAGAAAAAATGCTGCTTAAAAGTCTGTGGCTTTTTTGTACCTCAATGGCTGCTCTGTGAACCCTCTAATTTTCATGTTTAAATATTGTATTTGGACACTCAGTGATCATGTGGTTCTGTTGCTCTTTATTACCTCTGTGAATGCAGACTTACAAAACTAGTTAAAGCTTTGTCTACATCATTCAACTCACCTACTAAATCATAAGTTTCAAGAAGGCAAGGATCATGCCTGTTTCACTTGCTCCTTTTTACCTAGAGCCTAGCACAATACCTAGAACATTAGAGACACTCAATAAATATTTGTTGAAAGATGAGTTAATGAATGACCATAGTAAGCACTGAGTTGAAGGCCCTGATACAGCCTTTTAGAGGGAGGCACCTAGACATAACAAGACCTAGGAATATCTATCTAGCTCTCATATATTAATGGTTAGAAAATATGTTTTTTTCTTACAGAGCATAGATTTTAAGCTAGGGTCTTTTCCCCATTATTTAAAAAGTAGCTTAAAATTTAATGCCTATAAGGATCTTGTCTAATGCATGTTTATAAAGCTACTACTCTGATTTGTAAACACCTGTTACCATAAGTGAACATAATAATGAGAGCAAATAAATTCTAGATTTGTATAGTATCAGCATGTGTGCAGAGATCTCCTTTTGCCCCTCCAATCCACTTTCCACCTCCCTCCCACCTGTTCTCTGACTTGGGAGTCTGATCTGAATGGATTATTCTGACAGCTGCCTGTGCCCCATAGCTTTCCTGCAAATAGGAAAACTGGCAGGAGGACAGGGGCAGGGAATGAGGTCAGGAAATATATTCCAAATAGAAGTTCGTGTATGCCCCTCAACAAAAGGCCCCAATTCCTCTAAGGTGGTCTTCTCTACACGTCTCTCTGTCCCTTCCTGGTTTCAGATACTTTTCCATACTCGTGATTCTCAGTCGAAGGTTCCATTACAGCTCCCCTCCACCCTGTCCATATCTTTATAATAGACCCCTTATTTAAAACCTCTGCTTGAATTATCCTAATTTGAATATGCTATCCATTTCCCTTTGGGACTTTAACTAATACACTCTTCTTAATTAGTAGCTAGAGCATAGTCTCCAAATCCCATCTCTGAAAATTTTATAACTACAATCCTGACAGAAATGTTCCCTAGTGATATTATCATATCATTATTTCAATCCACTTGTTAGCTTTATGGAGAAACCAGACTGTATGCCATATAAATTGTTCTCCAGTACACGCAGACTAGAAATATATTCCCAGATTCACAGGCAAATCTTTTTGCATATAGCTTTTCTACATAAAATGTAGAAATAAATTGATGGAAACATATAAATGAGAAATCTTTTAGTGTTTTGAATTGGTACATAATATTTTACATATTTGTGGGGTACATATGATATTTTGTTGCATGCATAGAATGTGTAAGGATCAAGTCCAGGTATTTGGGGTATCCCTCACCTTGAGTTATTAATCATTTCCATATGTTGGAAACATTTCAAGTTCCCTAGTTTAGCTAATTTGAAATAAACAATACATTGTTGCTAGCTATAGTTAGCAACAATGGAACAATAGAACTGTTATAAACATTAGAACTTACTTCTTTTATCCAACCGTAATTTGTACCCTTTGACCAGACTCTCTTCATCCCCCTTTCCACTCACACAACCTTCCCAGCATCTGGTATCTATCATTCTACTCTCTACCTCCCATGAGTAAGAACATGTGAAATTTGCCTATGTCTGGCTTATTTTACTTAAAATAATAACCTTCAGTTCCATCCATTTTGCTGCAAATCACATGATTTCATTCTTTTATGGCGGAATAGTATTCCATTGTGTTTATATACCACATTTTCTTTATCCCATAAATGTAAATTTACAAAGTAAAATCAAGTTAATTGTTAAAGTTTTAAACATTTCAATATATAATAAGTTAAAGTTTTAAATATTTCAGTATGTATAAGCATATCTTAAATTACTTCTAGATATGTGATGAAATCTGCAAAGGTTTCAGTACTGCAAACAAGTCATCATTACTCACATACAAGACAACACAGTTTTTATCCCTTGAAGCTTGTTTTAAATGTACAATTTTTAGCAAACATGAGATCATTAAAAAATATAAACCTAATAATGCTGATACCAATATTAAAGATAACCAATACTATTGTTTGGTTACAATGTGCCAAGCACCATGTTCACATTGTCATATATTATTTAATTTCTCATCACAAATTTGTGAAATGTGCACAACTCAACCCTATTTAAGAGAGGAATAGACTGAACCCTATAGCCTCCTGTCCACTGTCCAGGAAACAACAAGCAGAAGACTTCAGACTCAAATACTAGTGTGCAACACAAAAATCCAGGTTCTTCACCATTAATAATTCAAGAACAATGTTAGAGACCACAGAAGAGGCCGGGTGCAGTGGCTCTCGCCTGTAATCCCAGCACTTTAGGAGGCAGAGGTGGGCAGAGTGCTTGAGCTCAGAAGTTCAAAATGAGCTTGGGCAACATGGCAAAACCCCATCTCTACAAAAAAATACAAAGAAATTAGCCAGGTGTGGTGGTTGGTGTCTGTAGTCCCAGCTACTCGGGAGGCTGTGTTGGGAGAATCACCTAAGCCCAGTAAGTCGAGGCTGCAGTGAGCCATTATTGCACAAGTGCACTCCAGCCTGGGCAATGGAATGAGACCCTGTCTCAAAACAACAACAACAACAACAACAACAACAACAACAAAAACTGAAAATAATGACTTTCCAAAGTAAATGATTTTTTTTTCATCCTGTTATCTGCACAAAAGGGCAATATGAACTTAAGGTAAGCTTAGAAAAAATACTATAAAAAGAAAAGAATGCAACAGATAACTCTCACAGAAAAGCAAATTTCTTGTTGTTTACTAAGATCATTTCTTTTTCCAAGCTTGATACGCCAATAGGGGTAGAAAACATGTGGCGAAAAATCGTATTTTTCTGGTATTTGTTAAATTGTGCTCCTGCCTATAATTCCTGAATTGACACTATTGCATCTTTACTTTAACCCAAATTTCAATTAAGTAAAAACTTTTCTTTGATGTATTTGCTTACTTGTAAGAGGCCTGAAGTTTGATATGTACTGGTTGCTCTAATGTATACAAATAGAACAAAAGTTTTCTGTGAAGGAGAATGGGTTTTAAAAAAATCTGATCTAGAGATAATCTAGTTGATCCACTTAATAGCTCTTTATGGAAACCAATTTTCCTGCAACTGTGATTTTTGCATAACAAGTTGCAAAAGTATTTTAAGATCAGACTGTTACTCAATACTCATTTCTGGTAAACTTTTTGCACCATTGCCTTCGTCTGCAGAACAGATAAAAGTGAAACAGAAAAGCACAAACAGAATATAACACATAAGCCATGCCTTTTACAGATAATAGTTTAGCCACAAGCCTTGAAATACTGGTTTTGAATGTGAATAATTAGTTTTCAACAAGTATAATTTTCACAGATACGTTAAACATTTGTATAGCCATATTCTGTTCATTTAGATGAATTTGTGTCATCTATTTAGAAACTCTATACTTCCACGCCAAGAAGCCTTACTTTGGGGCTGAGATCTGGCTTTCTTCTCTTCTTCCTCCCCTTCATCCATTTCATCCCCTTGAGGCTGCTCCATGTCTTTGTCTTACTTTTCCCCTTGGCACTCTTCAGATGGACCCATTCCTTCTTCACGGATGGTTTATAGTTTCCGTGAGTTCACAGACCACAGCCTGCTAGCAACCTTCCATGACCCTGAAGAAAATTTGGAAGTGCAATACTGGCACCAAAAAAAACCAAGTTGTTTCAAATGATGAATTGGGCCAGGCACGATGGTTCATGCCTGTAATCCCAGCACTTTGGGAGGCCAAGATGGGAGGATCACTTGAGGTCAGGATTTCAAGATCAGCCTGGCCAACATGGCGAAACCCCATCTCTACTAAAAATACAAAAATTAGCCAGGCGTGGTGGCGTGCGCCTGTAGTCCTAGCTATTCGGGAGGCTGAGGCAGGAGAATCGCTTGAACCCAAGAAGCAGAGGTTGCAGTGAGCCAAGATTGTGCCACTGCACTCCAGCCTGGGTGACAGAGTGAGATTCTTCCTCAAAAAATAAATAAATAAATATATATATATATATATATATATATATATATATGTGAATTGACCAAAAATGGCAGAGTAAACAGGTTGAAGTCTGAGCAGTGAACTCACCGATTCAAAGGACAGTCTTTCCTTGAGACATCTGCCTCTGTGGGTGATGATCTTTTTGAGACCTTGCAGAAGCTGACGGATGTTCCTGTCAGTCCCTCGCTCCTTTCCTTGTGTGCCCCAGGCGTGAGGAGTGATCTTCGGTAGGGTCTAACATGGCGTTGCCTCACTCAGGGTGTTGAAAGCAAGCTGCTGTAGCTGATTTCTTTAAACCCTATTTTTCTACAGGTTGGTGATGAAGAAAGGTGAATTATGAAACAGGAACTTTTGCCACAACCCTGTGTCCCTAGTCACAAAGAAACATTTACAAAAGTCCACATGCAAACTGGAATTCATAATTGATTACAGTGCAAATGTGGGTGCTAGACTTATTCACACCTATTTCTTCCACAGACCTGGCACAGCATCTCTGCAAATTAATGAGTGGGCCCCTTTTCAAGAAAAAACCGATATGGCACCCAGTGTTGACAAATTATTTCTACCACAGTGTTACTTGAATGTAATATAAACACAGTGTTACTTAAACATAAACAAGCTATAAATTCCTTATGGCTGTAGACCCTTTAAAAAACTATAAAATCCAAACCAATTTGCACATTAAAAGCATAAAATTAATAATAATATTAAAATAGACTGGGTACAGTGGCTTATGCCTATAATCCTAACACTTTGGGAGGCCGAGATGGGTGGATCTCTTGAGCCCAGGAGTTTGAGACCAGCTTGAGCAAGGCCCCGTCTCTACAAGAAAAAAAAAAAAAAAGCAAAAATTAGCCAGGTGTGATGGTGCAAGCCTGTAGTCCCAGCTACTTGGGAGGCTGAGGTGGGAGGATCACCTGAGGTCAAGGCTGCAGTAAGCCATAATTGCACCACCAAACTCCAGCCTGAGCCACAGCATGAGACCAGACTCAGAATAATAATAATAATAAAACAGTATTGATTTAACATTGTTTTGATGAAACAAAACCACAAAAGTTTATTGTAAAAGTAGAAAAGGTCATTTGGGTGTTTTGTATTTCACTTGTTAGCTATACGATTCTCTTTATTTTGAATATATTTGAATATGAAAATATTCAAATATTTTGAATACCATTTATTTTGAATATAATAGACATGCATTTGAGGATCTCTCATTATCCCTGTTCTGATTTTCTCTTTTAAACTATACATATGTCCTGAATCATCAATCCATGGTTCATTAATAAGACATCAATCTAAAATGCTCGCTAAAATAAAAGGCCAAAATATGAATTTAATTTAATGAAAATGTTTTTATTCAATATTTATGATCATATTTAGTCCTAATGAATTTAAATATTGGGTATGATGCATCTCCTTTGAAACACGAATGTGGTGGTAACTCAGGAGGTACAGGTGCTTCACGTTAGGCATGCTTGTGCTGCTAAAGACTGTATGATGACTCAGCTGTCCTATCATTTGCCTTCAGTGCTGCAGATCACCAAGATATCACCTGAGCTTTACTTGGAGCCAGGCTTTGATTTGTTGCCACACATATGTCAATCAGATGTAAATGGTGAGACTGCATTCTTATAAAGTGGAGTATGCAGATAATCCTGAATTATAATTTTTTTAGCTTACCATCCAAATTCAATTTTGTAGAACAATTGGACCTCCTGCAAACATCAATAATAGTTCCAAATGCCGGGCAGGTAGTTATGGTTGTGCTATGTGGAAAAGCATGGTATAGAAAAAAGACTGGATTGAATGTCTGAATTCCAGGCCAACCATGGTTTGATCCCAATGCATCTGTCAGGAAGGCAGAACATCCTCACAGTCAGAAGTGCTGGTTCTGGAACCAGACTGCCTGAGTTTGTATCCTGCTTGTGTTTCTCCCTCTCAGGAAGGATCTGATGTGCAACTGCTAGAAATGAAGTCAGAAGGCACATCCAACTGTCAGAGCACTCTGGGCCTGACTTGGCTACAGAGAGCTGCTTCCTCTGAGGTTACACCTTCCCCCAGCAGCATGTGTCCTGTGGGATAAAGCAGCTTGTGTCCTAGGGATAAAGCTGGGGCCATCTCAGCTCTGTGCAGGATACTCTGATGAGCACAGTATGCTACAGAGCTCCTGGCCAGGTTGACTGAGGCTTTGACAGGCCTCCATCCCAGTTTGACTTCTTCCTCTGCCCACTTCTGCCTCCAATATCTTCCTTTCATGGGTGCTGATGCCTAATAAACGTCTTACATCCCAAACTCTGTCTCCGCAAATTCTTCTAGACAACCCAATCTGCAATACTGCATCACAAATTTTTGGTTGTTTGAATTTGGCTAACTAACCTGTCTGTGCCTCAGTTTCCTAATATGTAACATGGAAATATTAAAATTATATTTCCTTTAATATAAGACACCTTTGCTTGTAAGATACACTTCTGTTTCATATGGCATTAAAAAAGAAAAAAATGGTTGGGTGCGGTGGCTCACGCCTGTAATCCTAGCACTTTGGGAGGCCGAGGCAGGCAGATTGCTTGAGCCCAGGAGTTCAAGACCAGCCTGGGCCACATGGTGTCTACAAAAAATACAAAAATTAGTCAGGTGTGGTGGCACCCTACGGTAGTTCCAGTTACTTGTGAGGCTAAGGTAGGAGGATCTCTTGAGCCCAGGAGGCAGAGGTTGCAGTGAGCTGTGATCATGCCGCTGCACTCCAGCCTGAGTGACAGACTGAGACCCTGTAAAAGAAAAGAAAAGAAAGAAGAAAGAGAGAGAAAGAAAGAGAGAGAAAGAAAAAAAAGAAATAAAGAGAGAGAGAGAGAAATAAAAAGAAAGAAAGAGAATTTACATGAAGGAGGCACTAACAGAAGATCTCCATACAGAACTGACACAAGGTGATATGGTTAGGCTGTGTCTCCACCCAAATCTCATCTTGAATTGTAATCCCCATGTGTCTAGGGAGGGAAGTGATTGGATTATGGGGGCGGTTTCCTCCATGCTGTTCTTGTGATAGTGCATTCTCGTGAGATCTCCTGGTTTTATAAATGGTACCGCACTCTCACACTCACTCCCTCCAGCTGCCTTGTGAAGAACGTGCCTGCTTCTCCTTTTGCCGTGATTGTAAGTTTAAAATTGATATGGCCTCCCCAGCCATAGTGAACTGTGAGTCAATTAAACCTCTTTACTTCATAAATTACGCAGTCTTTGGTATTTATAGTAGTGTGAGAATAGACTAATATGCAGGGTAAGGAAGAAATAAAACTATAGAAAACGATAAGAAAACTTCTGTATCTTAATATTTTTTAATATGAAAAGAGATTTTATAATTATTATTTTTATGATATATCATATTAGTGAATGTAACAGATTGCATTTTCACAAATGGCAAATGAAGCAAAGGATAACGTTTCTCTTTGATTCCCAGGAACCTCGAAATCATCTGTCTTTTGGAGGGTTCAGTTTTTTATGACACTGTGATACTGTCCATGAGGATATCAACAGTGCTTAGTGGTAACAAACATTTTGCTAAGCTGGTCTATCTGGGTCCTTGCTCAAGGTGCTCATATTCTTCTAATCTGGTTCTGAGCACCTGGTCATGTGTTTCTTAGTTATTATGCACAGGATCTGTTTAGAGGGATAGGTTTGGTGTGTTCATATGGAATGTCCACAGAACGGTGGTAGCATAATGTCATCCTGCCGTCAGATATCAAAGCAAGCTGTACTTTGCATTTACAGTCATCTGAAAGAGAAGAATACGTGGAATTATTCAAATACTCAATTGATCCAAAAAAAAGCAGAAAAAGAGGAAAAGGGGAACAAAGAACAGATGAAACAAACAGAAAACAAATAGCAAGATGTTAGATTTCAGCCTGACAAATAAATAATCACATTAAATATAAGTAGTCTAATCACTCCAACTAAAAGGCAAAGATGGTCAGACTGTACAAAAAAGAAAAATGCAACTATATACTGCTTACAGAAAAGGTACTCGTTAAATATAAAGACACAAGTGAAGTTATGAGAAAAGATACAGCATGTTAACACGAATAAAAAAAAGCTAGAGTGGCTATATTAATATCAGACAAAGTACATTTGAAAGCAAATTAGAAGTATTACTAGAGATAAAAAAGGTCATTTCATAATGATAAAGTGGTAAATTAATCAGAAAGAGGTAACAATTCTAAAGCTTACGCATCTAATAATAGCTTCAAAATATATGAATTAATAAATTAATGAAATCCTGATCTATTTAAATAATTTTTATTTTAAGTGTTTATGTTCATTAGTTATAATCTGTATTCTGGCTTTGTTTTAATTGACAGACTTTTTGGGAGGTCAGTTTTTGATTTATAAGAACAATTAAGCAGAAAGTACAGAGAATTCCCACATACCCCCTCATCTTCTCTCATCTACACAAAGGGATAAATAAGAAAACTTTTGTGTCTTAATCTTTTTTAATATGAAAAGACATTTTATAAGTATTATTATTTTATGATATAACATATTAGTGAATATAATAGATTTCATTTTCTCAAATGGCAAATGAAGCAAAGGATAACATTTAAGTCTTTACATTCATTAGTCTCCTCTTTTAGTCACATCTTGTTTTAATGTGGTACATTTGTTACAATTGATGAGCCATATTGGTACATTCTTTTTTTTTTTTTTTTTGGTTCAGAAAATGGTTTTATGGAAAAATTAATCTGTAACAAAAAGTTGGCATTGAGTGCGAAGGCTCCACCGTTTTTTTTGTTTGTTTGTTTTTTGTTTTTTGAGCAAAGCGTACAAAGGTTCCAAGGGACAGGACCAAGAACGAGGGGCTGAGACATTTACAACAGCAGGCATTTTCTCTTCCTCTTCTTCACGGGAGGTGGGCAGAGGACTGCTCGGATCGCTTCGTCAAACACTGTCTTGAGGCCTCGCTGTGTGAGCGCCGAGCACTCCAGATATTTTACAGCACCAATCTCCTTAGCCATGGCTAGACCCTGCGGATAGGTGATGGGAGTCAGCTTCTTCTCCTTCAGTTTCTCGATCGTGTCTTTATCATCCCTAAGATCAAGTTTAGTTCCCACTAGGATGATGGGAGTGTTGGGACAGTGGTGCCGCACCTCAGGATACCACTTTGCACGGACATTTTCAAATGATGCAGGACTCACAAGGGAAAAGCAAATTAAGAACACATCTGTTTGCGGATAGGATAGGGGGCGTAATCTGTCATAATCTTCTTGTCCAGCTGTATCCCATAAGCCCAGATTCACCGGTTTTCCATCTACCATAACATTGGCAGAATAATTGTCAAAGACAGTAGGGATATATTCTCCAGGAAATGCATTGGTTGTGTAACTGATCAGTAGGCAAGTTTTACCTACAGCTCTGGCATTTACTAAGCATTCAACAAGGGGCACCTGCGAGGTAGTTAATAACCAACATCTTGTTTAGTCTTGTTGACCTCCCACTGAACCGCCTCTCTTGGGAGGTGGGGGATGTGCTTAGGGATACCCCATGTAAGCGGTGGGGTGGGGATTTGAAGGGAGGGTCCAGATTCCACGACATTCAACAAGTTATTTGACCGTCTCCCACCACCACACACTTGATGGCCTGCATCAGGGCCGCTCGCTGGGCCGCGGCGGCGGCGGCAGGGCGCTGAGATAGGAAGCGGCGGGCTCGGGGCGCGGCGGACGGGCGCGCGGCTTGCGGGCGGCGGGGCGCTGGGTGCCGGGGCCGCTGTCCACGCCGCCTCGCCCTCCGCGGACTGGAAGCCGATGCCCGGCAGCGGCCACCACCCAAAGCTGAGGAAAACTGCCGGTACATTCTTATTAACTAAAACCCACAGTTTACATTGGGGATCATTCTTTGTGTTATACATTCTATTGGGTTTGTATATGCGTATATGTGTGATTTTTCTCTAATTGGGTTTTGACAAATGTATAATGATTAGTATAGTATAGAAATGTGTAATCCACTCATACAATATGATACGGAATAGTTTCACTGTCCTAAAATATTCACTATGGGTTACCGTACCCATAATTTTGTCTTTTCCAGAATGTCATATAGTCAGAATCATATAGTGCACAGCTTTTCAAACTGACATCCTTCACTTAACAATATGTATTTAAGGTTCCCCCATTTTTTTGTGGTTTGATAGCTGAATTATGTTTTTCATGGAATAATATTCCATTGTATGGCTGTTCCACAGTTTGTTTATCCATTCAACTACTGAAGGACATCTTGGTTGCTTCCAAGTTTTAGCAATTATGAGTAAATTTGCCAAAAAATCTGTGTGCAGGTTTTTGTGTGGACCTAAGTTTTCAACTCATTTGGGTAAACACCAAGGATCATATAGTAAGAGTATGTTTCATTTTGTAAGAAACTGCCAAACCATCGTCCAAAATGGCTGTGCCATCTTTCATTTCCATCAGCAATGAGTGAGAGTTCCTGTTGTTCCACATCCTTGCCAGCATTTGGTGTCATCAGTACTTTGGATTTTAGCCATTCTTATAGGCGTGTAGTGGTTTCTCATTGTTATTGTAATTCTTTTCATTTTAATAGATAATGTTAACATATTATTTGATATTTTGAGTCTTTTACATTTATTAGAATTTGTATTTTTTCAAAAGTAAATTCAAAGTGAGTTTTGAATATCATTATTGTTTATTTTTTAATTATTTAGATTGTTATGTCAACAGAATAAAACTATGTGAAATCTTACTATAACGATATAATATTTTGTTGAATGAATGTGAGAAAAACAAGTTATGAGGAATAAATGGGCCATAATGTATGAATTGTATATATTTTTTCTTATTCATCAAACATTGTTGGTCCATCAACACTCAACATATGCTCAGTAATAATTAAATTTAGTCACTTAAAAATATTTTCCCATTTGTAGTCACATATTTCTCAGTTTCATCATTGTGAGGTTATATTTGCCAACGTAGGATGAAGAACATATTTAACAGTTTGTTAGCTTGATTTATAATGTGAAAGTATTCATACATGTGGAATGTTGGCCTCTTTTTGGACTCCTGCCTTGGGATAGTCCTTTTGATAGAGGCAGGTCACAGTTTTTGGGAGTCATGAGAGGTTATGGATATTCTCAGTAGAAACTTGCACATACACAGATACAGACAAAGTTCTGTGTACACCTCAGGGATTCACAGACTCCCTAACACTCATCGATGGACCCAAGGGATCCATTCACTGTAGATCGGCAGCCCCTGCTGTACAATTCTCTACGTGTTAGTGCCATTTTAATTTTCCTAATGCACAATCCTGAGATTGTCATCCTCCCATCTCTTCCTTCAAACTCCTCCAGGGGCCCCCATTTTTTTATCCAATATTTTCTTCATCCTACCATTTGAAGTATTCGGCAATCTCAACTCAACTGACCTGAACAGACTTATCTCCCTGTATCCCTTCATGTAGCCCAAGACTAAGCCATGACTAATTGGGCCACTTACTGTTCCCTGGATATATCTCCTGGCTTTCCAGTTTCTCTGACTTTGTTTATATAATTTTCTTCTTGAAATTTCCTTTTCTTCATCTGTGCTGACTAAAATTCTACCATTATTCACAGCTCTTTGTTGTAACCTTTTCTTCCTACCCCCACCCACCCTAAAACAATCTTTTATTTTCCTGACCTCTCAGAACATGTGTTTTTATATCCGTTTTTTCCTTTCCTTTCCTTTCCTTTCCTTTCCTTTCCTTCCTTTGTTCCTTCCTTCCTCCATTCATTACTATCGAGCTATTCAATAAACTTTGCTGAGTGTGCACAGTACTGGGCAGTCTACTGGGACAAACTGTTACTACTCTGCAAGAGGTTCACAGATTAATGGGAGCACATTCACGCAGGACCTGAAGAAGACCTTGGCTGGAGGGTGGTAAAATGCAGGGTTTGGGTTAGACTGCCTAGGCCCTGAGCCTGGCTCTGCCAATGCTAGCTGGGTGACCTGGGCCAAGTTACTTTACTTGCCTCTGTCTGTTTATTTATAAAATCAAGATAAGGGCACCTGCCTCACAGGGTCCATAGGACGGTTAAGTGAGCTTACTGTGGAGAGATTTGAGAAGAGCACTTGTCAGGTAGTAAGAACCCAATAAATATTATTGTTATTATCATTGTGAATGGAGGGAAAGTGGCAAGTTAGAGTAGATGTCCTTGCAAATATATGTTGGAGAAAACCTCACATTCTACTCTGCACGCTCCAATGCTCATTGAGGAAGATTAAACAGACAAACACAGACTTTGAGCAGGTCTCCTCTTTTGAGTTGATTTGGGAGTTTGTTACGCATGTTTCAGGTGCATTTGTAATTTCTGTCCCTATAGCCAATATATCTCTTGACCTGAAGAGTGGCTTTTAGAGGTCACCACTCCCTCAAGAGTTTTTTGTTGTTGTTTTGATTTTTTTTTTTTTTTTTTTTTACCACTGTGGAGCCAGTAAGTTTGCAAAAAGTTTTTAAAAATAAAAATGGCTGCTCACACATCTCCCCTAGCAAGCCAGGGCATTCATAGGAGTGAAGTCAGAAGATGGATTTTTAGGGCAGCTAGGTCATGGAAACTATGTATAGGTTACCCAGTCAGTAGGCAGGTAAATGGCCTTTTAAAGATATAATAAAGTATTTTATTGAAGTAGGGAGGGGTTGGAAGCAGGTAAACTGCTTTCGATTCATGGGTCATACCTTTCTAAACTGGAGAGAGTGGGCAAGTCATTCAAACTTTCTGGGCCTCAGTTTCATTATCTGCATTATGGAAATAATTCCTCTGTTCAGGATTAAATGGGAATGTACATGAAAGTGCTTGGAAGTGGAGAGAAAGAAGAAAGGAAGGAAGAGAGAGAGGGGAGGGGAGGGAAAGAAGGAAAGAAGAAAGGAAGGGAGAGAGGGGAGGGGAGGGAAAGAAGGAAAGAAGAAAGGAAGGGAGAGAGGGGAGGGGAGGGAAAGAAGGAAGGAAGGAAGGAAAGAAGGGAGGGAGGGAGGAAGGAAGGAAGGAAGGAAAGAAGGAAGGAAGGAGGAAAGGGAGGGTGAAGCTCAAATATATTCCAAAGAAATAGCTGGAGATCTATGCTGTACATTTTAACTTTATTATTATTATTATTATTTTTTTTTGAGAGACAGGTATCGCTCTGTCACCCAGGCGGGAGTGCAGTGGCGCAATCTCAGCTCACTGCAATCTCTGCCTCCCAAGCTCAAGTGATCGTCCCACCCCAGTCTCCTGAGTAGCTGGGACTACAGGTGCATGCCACCATACATGGATAATTTTTGTATTTTTGTATTTTTTATTTTTTGTAGAGATGGGGTTTTACCATGTTGCCCAGGCTGGTCTCGAACTCCTGAGCTCAAGTGATCTGCCCACCTCGGCCTCCCAAAGTGCTGGGATTACAGGTGTGAGCCACCATGTCCAGCCTTTTAAACTTATTATTAAGAGCAAGAGTGTACTTGGAGAGTGTTTTGTTATAGTATTGACTTCATGAGTTTTAACCACCAACTTTTTGAACTAAGTGCAGTTAGTGCTTTGACTATATTGAGCTGACAGCCTTCTTAACGTTATTACATGAATGTCATATTAGTCCATTGTACACTTTCACCTTTAGAATAGTTGAACTGTATTTTCAGTGCCTAACTGTGAGTTATTGCGACCCAGAACACTTAGAGAAGTTGACTAACATTCAGAAAATTTATGAGTAATAGTGAGTAATTTATGAATGAGAACATGGCAGATTTCCATACATCACTTTTATTGAAAGTTGAGTCACTCTTTGTTATGAAAATAATTTATAGGGCAATGTTCCATTTGAGAAAAAAATGAAAAGTAATGGTATTTGTCAAAATGATGAATATGGTTTAACTTCAATGAGAAAGAGCAAATTTCACAGAAAATAGAAACCCTACATCAGTTTATTTATTGTCATAACTATTTCAGGTTCTTTTGGTAAAACAGCAAGAGGTTTGGCTGAATTAGGTATCACTCGCACCAGCTATTTTCTGTCTTCCTAGATCCATTTTCGGCCATTCTCTCTGCTGCTTGGAGCCTCGGGAGGCTTTTGCAGGAGATCAGAAGGCAGAATGAGTCTGGGTCAGGGTATTTCTCTACTCTTTCCAGGTGACACCAAGGTTCTGGCACCAGCAGGGTCCCTGCACACCATAGCTCCTTTTCGCTCCAGGCTGCACAGGACTCTGGGAGGGAAAGACTTCCTACTGTTGCTTCTTCCGGTGCCCCAATTTTCCTTCTTGCTTTGCTTCACTCTGCCCTCATCTGTGTACATTTAACAGATTTTTATCAAAATTCCACCTGGGGAAGACTTGTTTTCTACTGAGATCTAGCCAGATAATATTTTCCAGTAAGTACAGTTGCTGAAACTCTTCTGGGGCATGGTTACCACAATAAACCAGATCTAAAGCAACCAGATATGCATGCTGCTTTTTACAGATGGTTTTCAGCCTTCCTTCCTTCCTTCTTTTTTCTTTTCTTTTCTTTTCTTCTTTCTCTCTCTCTCTTTCTCTCTTTCTCTCCCCTTCCTTCCTTCCTTCCTCCTTCTTTCCTTCCTTCCTTCCTTCCTTCCTTCCTTCCTTCCTTCCTTCCTTCTTTCTTTCTTTCTTTCTTTCTTTCTTTCTTTCTTTCTTTCTTTCTTTCTTTCTTTCTTTCTTTCTTTCTTTCTTTCCTTCTTTCTTTCTTTCTTTCTGACAGGATCTTGCTCTGTCACCAAGGCTGGAATGCAGTGGTGCAGTCATGGCTCACTGCAACCTCGACCTTCTGTCCTCAAGCAATCCTCCTGTCTCAGCTTCCAAGTACCTGGGACTATAGGTGCATGTTATCACACCCAGATATATATATATATTTAATTTTTGTGTAAAGACAAGATCTCACTATGTTGCCCAGGCTGGATTTGAAATCGTGGCCTTAAGTGATCATCCCACCTTGTCCTCCCAAAGTTCTGGGATTAGAGGAATGAGCCATCATGCCTGGCCATTTCCAGACATCTTTATCACCATGTCCACTTTATTAAAATTTTGCTAAAATAAACTGAAATATTACATGTGAGTGTAGAGCTCAATTACATTTCTACAAATTCTCCTCAGTGTGCATTTTTGATTAGGAAGGGTCACAGGGGAGATTCTTATGTGAGATCAGGAGGAAATGAAGCAGCAGACATTTTTGTAGCTCATACACATTGTCATTTATCATCTGGATCTCTTGTTGGTGGGAGACAGCAGCCAGGCCTTCAACTGCTCCACCTTCCCCAAGGTCCTCCTTCGCCTTTTCTGACTGCTGGCCCAGGCGTGTGTTTAGCTTCTTCATGAAGAATCTCAGATTCTGCAGGACACCCACACCACCAAGACCTGAGGCAACGGGAGCTGACATGGTTCCAGTTTGCTCTGTGAGCTCTAGCTTATTCTTGCTCTCCTCATCCTCTTGGCAGCCATCTTTCTTCCCTGCATCAGCCACAGCCATCCCCACAGCACTAGCATCGGCCTTAAGGACAGACATCAACCTTATAGAGTGTGCTTAACCAGCTCTGACTGTGGAAGGCCAACTCCCTGTGTATATAGGAAACGAAATATTCATTGTTCCTTTTGTAACTTCCTTTTCACACTTTAAAGATGCTATTCCAATGTATTCTGGCTTTAACATGATAATCTCATCCTTATATGTATTCAGCTCCTTTTTTTGACTTTTATTTTAGGTTTGGGGTACATGTGAAGGTTTGTTACATACATAAACACATGTCATGGGGGTTTGTTGTACAGATTATTTCATCACCCAGGTATTAAGCCCAGTACTCAATACTTATCTTTTCTGCTCTTCTCCGTCCTTCCACCCTCCTCCTTCAAGTAGACTCCAGTGCCTGTCATTTCATTCTCTGTGTTCACAAGTTCTTACCATTTTAGCTTTTTCTTTTCTTAGTTCCTTTAAGATTTTTCTCTATATCACTAACTTTCAGTGGATTATGATTATGATTTTGCTTTTGTGTTCTTGTATTTGAGACAGAGCTAGGCAAAGAGTTCTTAGACATGTCATCTAATGCATGATCCATAAAAGAGAAAAATTAATAAATTAGCAAAATCTAAAACTTTTATACTGTGAAAGACCCTGTAAAGAGAAATGAAGAGACAAACTACAGTCTGAGAAAAAATATTTGTAAGCCTTATGTCTGATAAAGATCTTATATCTGGAATATATAAAGAACTCTCAAAACTCAATAGTAAACAATCCAATTACAAAACAGGCAAAAGATATGAACAAATATTGCACCAAAAAGGAAATAATGATGGCATATAAGCACATGAAAAGATGTTCAACACTATTAGTCATTAAGGAAATACAAATTAAAACCACAATCAGGTATCACTACACACCTATCAGAACAACTAAAATTAAAAATAGCATTAACAGAAAAGGTCACACATTATAATTCCATTTACATGAAATGTCCAGAATAGGGAAATCTATAGAGACAGAAAGTCTACTGGTGGTTGCTAGGGGATGAGAGGAGGGACAGGGAATGGGGGATGACTGCCCATGGATATGTTTTTCTGTGTGTGGGGGGGATGATTACAATATTCTGGAATTAGACAGTGGTCATAGCTGCACAGCTTTGTGCATATACTAAAAACAGCTGAATTACACATTTTAAAAGGGTCAGTTTTGTGGTGTGTGAATTTTATCACCAAAGGGTCAATTTTATGATGTGTGAATTTTATCACAATTTTTTAAAGTAGTGATAATGTGGCCAGGTGCCGTGGCTCACGCCTGTAATCCCAGCACTTTGGGGGGCTAGGCAGGTGGATCACGAGGTCAGGAGATCGAGACCATCCTGGCTAACACGGTGAAACCCCGTCTCTACTAAAAATACAAAATAATTAGCTGGGCGTGGTGGCACGTACCTGTAGTCCCAGCTACTCGGGAGGCTGAGGCAGGAGAACCACTTGAACCCAGGAGGCAGAGGTTGCAGTGAGCCGAGATCGCGCCACTGACTCCAGCCTGGGTGACAGAACAAGACATCACATTAAAAAAAAAAAAAAGTAGTGATAATATTAAATGCTGCTAAGAATACAGAGAAACAGTGTCTCTCATACATTGCTGGTATAGCTACTCTGGAAAATAATTTGGCAATTTCTTATGAAACAAAGCATGCACTTACCATATAACCTGGCAGTTGCAATCTTAGGAATTTATCCCAGAGAAATGAAAACTTACACAAAAATCTGTACACCAATGTTCATAGCCATTTTATTTATAAATAGCCAAATATTGCAAACAACCCAAATGTCCTTGAATGAGTGAATGGTTGAATGAACTGCCAAATCCATACAACAGAAAGCTACTTACTAATGCAAAAAACATGAACTTTTTTTTTTTTTTTTGAGACAGGGTCTTGCTCTATCACCCAGGCTGGAGTGCAGTGGCACAAGCTCAGCTCACTGCAACCTTTGACTCCTGGGTTCAAGTGATTCTTCTGCCTCAGCCTCACAAGTAGCTGGCACCACAGGTGCAAGCCAACACACCCGGCTAATTTCTTGTATTTTTAGTAGAGATGGGGTTTCCTCTACTTGCCTAGGCTGGTCTTGAACTCCTGGCCTCAAGTGATCTGCCCACCTCAGCTTCCCAAAATACTGGGATTACAGGCATGAGCCACCACGCCTAGCCAAAAAACATGAACTATTGGTACATGCAATAGCCTAGATGGACTTCAAGGGCAACATGCTCAGTGGAAAATGTCACTCTCAAAAAATTGTGTACAGTAATGATTCTATTTATAAAGCATTCTCGAAATGACAAAAGGATAGAAATGGAGACAGGTTAGTGGTTGCCAGTACACAGAAAAGTGGGTGAAGAGGTGGAAGAATGTGAGGGCCAGGTGCAAATATGAAGAAATAGGTAATGGAATCATTCTGTTTCTTGACTGTGGTGGTGGTTACATGAATCTATATATTGGAATAAAATTGCATAGAACTATTCACACATCCATAATAGTGAATGAATGTTTTTTAAGTGGTGAAAAATTGAATAGCTGTAGCTTATTTAACAGTAATTTGCCAATATCAATTTCCTAGTTTTGATATTGTAGTTATATAAGATGTCACCATTGCGAGGAAGGGAACACAGGACTCTGAGCTATTTGTGCAACTTCGTGTGAGTCTATAATTATTCCAAAATAAATAGTTAGGGTCAGACATGGTGACTCATGCATGTAATCTCAGCACTTTGGGAGGCCAAGGTGGGAGGACTGCTTGAGGCCGGGAGTTCAAGACCAGTTTGGGCAGCATAGTAAGACCTTGTTTCTTAAAAAAAAAAAAAAAAAAAAATTATTAAAAATTATCCTAGCATGATGGCCCACACCGGTAGTCCTAGCTACTTGGGAGGCTGTGGCAGGGAGCTGGGAGGATTGCTTGAGCCCAGGAGCTCAAGGTTACAGTGAGCTATAATTTGCACTACTGCACTCCAGCCTTGGTGACACGGTGAGAGCTTGTCTAAAAAAAAAAAAAAAAAAGAGTTTTAAAAACTCCACACAATTACAAGGTTATATTCCTAGGAATAATTTGAGTTTATAAAATCCCTATAGATACACACATATGTGAAATTAGTTTAAAATAAATGATTAATATAGTATTTCAAACCAGAGAGGGAAATAAGTACTATTATTTTTTCAGTAAATGGTATTAGAACAACTGGCTAATCTATGGAAAAATAAAATAAAACTGTGTTTTTTTCATTTTCTTCACCAGAATAAATTGTAGAATGCAAAGTTCAGAATTGGTATTCAGTAAGTATCTGTTAAGTTGGATCAGTGATTTAAATATATAAAAGACATAGAGTTTATTTGTTGTTGTTGAGAGTTGTGGCTAATACAGAAATCTGAAGACAATAGGTGTTAATGACTCCCTTTTGGAAGCCTCTAGCTCTAGGGGCAGCCACCTTCCCAATGGCCACTTGAGAGGCGCCAAGGCAGAAACAACACTATCAACAACAACATATCCCCTTGCCTATGTAGGATGACCAGGAGAGAGTGTTGCTTTTGAGGGAAGTCCAGCGTTCTTGGAAAGAAGCTACTCACCTCATAGAGATGTTTAGAGGCTTCAATAAGATAGTGCATATAAAGGGCGTAACAATCTGCCCAGTGCACAGTAAGTGCTCCATGATGTTTAGTTCTTGGAGTGCTTTGTCTGCCCAGGGAGTTTAACCAGGAAAGACACCATCAGATTTATATATGTGTTTGAGAGAGCATTAATAGCATGAACAAAGAAATGAGTGGACAAACTTTTGTAGGAAAACAAAACTCTGTGAGAATGCCGAAGATCATTTCAGGACTAGGTAGGTCTTGAAGGTGAGATCTTTCTAATCAGAAGGAATAGTAAGAGCAAAAACATGGGAGTTGTGAAAGGGCTGTGGGCATCTTCAGGGAATGATAGCCCCTTCCTGCTGCCTTATTTCAGTCCAGGTCCCCTCTCAAACCAGGTGGCTGCAGTGGTCTCCTAAGGTGTGTTGTTGCCTGAAGCATTGCGTGTCTGCAGTTCTTTCAAGACATGGTGAGCATAGAATCTCTTGCAATAGATGATATTCATCATTTCATTCCCCCGCATAAAACTTTTTGTGGCTCTTCACAGCTTATGGAAGGATAATGTAAAAATTAGGATTAGGATTAGCTACAAATGACAGAAAGACACCATAAAAATGGCTTAAGCAAGACAGAAGTTTATTTCTCTCAGATAAAGTTCCAGAGGGAATCAGTCCAGGTCCTGTATGGCAAACCATGGTGTCAGAGAGTCAGGGTCCTTCTAGGTTGTGCTTGGCTTCCATCTTGAACTCACCTCACCACCCAAATGGCTGCTCCAGTTGTAGCCACCATGGCCAGCCTCCAACCATCAGAAAGGAGAAAAGATAAAGAAAAGTGAATCCCTTCCGTTAGGGTCATTCTGCAGAAGTTGCAGAGACTGCTTGCATTTATGTCTGCTAGCCAGACCTTAGACACATGACCCCATCTAACTGCCAAGGAGGCAGGGATTAATCTTTATTCCGAATGGAGATGCACCCAGTGAAAGGTGAGGCGGGTTATAAGTAAAGCAAGAAGGAACAAACAGACATTGGGAGACAACACAATATCTCCACCACAGGTGCCCATTTCTTCAAGGTCCTTTGAAATGTGACCTCATCTCCCACCTAGACTATTTCTACAGCCACCGAACTAGTCTAACTGCCTCTACTTTCTAATTCTCCTTAGTCACTATCATAGCCATCAATTCAAAATACATACTGAATTGAATTACTCTCCTGTCCCACACTCTTCATTGGCTCCCTATTACTTACAGATGAAGTCCAAACCATTTGGCTTAATGGAGCATTAAGAGTCCCCGTAGTACCATTTCAGCTTGATCTTCTTCCTTCCTTCTCTTCTTTCCTCCTCTCCTCTGCTAGCTGTTCTCTGAACACACCATGAGCTTTCAGTTCTCCATGACCTGTTTCATGAAAGAAAGACCCTTCCCCAGAATGATCACCCTAAAGGGCCGTCACCAACTTCTGAAATGCTGCACAGACTTCTAAGCCTACCCCAAATATCATTTCTTTTATAAATTCATTTTTCATCACATTAAAAGTAATCCACCCCTTCACTGAATAGTCAGTTTTTATGCTGCCTTCCATTGTAATAAATTATACATTTTTCATATTCATTACCACAATTACATTGTAATTTACATAGTATTCACTACATCTTCTTCACATTTGTAGTCCTGGAAGCACCTAGTCACTGAATTTTTACCTAACAGCTGCATAATACATATTTATTAAATTGAATTTGTATGTAGGCCTTGAATTTATAGAAGGAAAGGAAAAAAAGCTCAAGTCAGCTCTCTTTGGGTAAAGCACTCATTTAAACTGAATTAAATGCTTTATCAACAATCTAGTATTATTTATTACACAATTCTCCCTAAGTCCCATTTGGAATTGTTTTGAGTGATTCGTGTT
Organism: Pan paniscus; assembly: GCF_029289425.2. Classification (NCBI taxonomy): domain Eukaryota; kingdom Metazoa; phylum Chordata; class Mammalia; order Primates; family Hominidae; genus Pan; species Pan paniscus. The sequence continues at coordinate 164,113,748 of NC_073254.2, read as the reverse complement.
AATAATACAAAGCTTAATATGGATTTGCATCAGGAAGAACAATTTGTAAGAGCTGACTATTTTCAGCTCTAACAAGGAAGTGACAGTTTTTCAATTTTTTAGCAGAAGTGTTAAAACTTATCTCAGTCAAACACTTGCTGGGTCATTTGGTATGTCACTCACGTTATTTAACTTTCTATTTTAACCTCTCAGGCCTATATGGAAATAAGAAAAAAAATTATAGTTTTAATTGCTGCTAATTTTCTGGCAGAAGATAGAAATAAAAATAGTCTCAATGCTGAATAGTTAATGTGTTTTATGACCACAGGCCTTTTCCGTGTTAATTTTTGTCCATGTTGGCTAATTTTACTAGCTGTTTATTGAGTTCAGACAGGAAAAATAAGGCTATAATATTTGAAACGAAGAAAAAGCTCTCAATTAACATTAATAAATTGCCTGAAAATGAACCTCACATTGGCCTTATATAGACACCTCTTCCTGAAAAATAGGACTTCATGCTAGCTCTTTTGTAAGTTTAAGCTATTTGTTCCCGGGTCTGTTCCTCTTCTGTGGACTCTCTGACCTCTTCTTGTGCCCACAGTTCTTTTTACTGAGCTGATTATAATGATCTCATGCACTTTGTATTAACCTCAATTTTATGGGAAAAATTGGAACACCAATCAGAGCTCAGGATCACACATCACTCCAGCTGAATCCTAAGCCAGAAGAAAGTTTAGTGAAATATATGGGTGAAATGAAAATAAACTATCAATCAAGCCAATAGTTTTTCTAGCTGGGATGGACTTCAGGAGATTGTAAGAGCAGTGGCCCCTATTAAATCAAGTGGAGGTGCCAGAGTTGCCAGGCAGAGTGGAGGAAGGGATTGAAAGGCCCACCAAAGTGTACATGCTAAACAGGGTCTACTATGTGAAACTGGAAACTTATCAGCTAAATATGATTCTTGAAAGAGTATGGAGGACTTATGCATCAAGGCAATAAGGAAATTGCTGGTAGAGGACACCAGTGTCATTGAGGTGAGTGGTGGCTCTCCTCTGTAGACCAGAGTTGATGATAAGAGATGCTATTTCAGAACTAGGGTCCCTAGTAGTCATGGAGATGATAGGATTCCAGAGGCCACACAGTAGCATGCTACCACCAACAGTGAACAAGCAAAACCACCCTCAGATTTCTGACCACCAGAAACTCTGTGGGATAATTAAAAGTCCTAGCCAGAGCAATTAGGCAAGAGAAAGAAATAAAAGGCATCCAAATCAGAAAAAAATTGTCTCTGTTTGCAGGCAACGTAATCTTATACACCAAAAACCCTAAAGACACCACCAAGAAAAAGCTGTTGAACTAAAAAAGGTTTCAGTAAATTGCAGGATACAAAATCAATATACAAAAATTAGTAGTGTTTCTACACATTAACAATGAGCTATCTGAAAAAGAAATTAAAAAGACAATCCCATCTACAGTAGCATCAAAAAATAAAATAGGAGTAAATTTAGCCAAGGAGGTGAAAGATCTGTACACTGAAAACTATTAAACACTGATGAAAAAAATTGAAGGAGACACAAATAAATGGAAAGATATCTCACGTTCCTGGATTAGAAGAATTAATATAGTTAAAATGTCCATACTACCCAGAGTGAATTACAGATTCAGTGAAATTCCTATCAAAATTCCAATGACATTTTTGAGAGAAATAGAAAAAAACAGTCCTAAAATTTATATGGAACCATGAAAGACCCCAAATAGCCAAAGAAATCCTGGGCAAAAAGAACAAAGCTGGAGGCATCATACTGCCTGACTTCAAGATATACTACAAAGCTATAATAATCTAAACATCATGGTACTGGCATAAAAACAGACACTTAGACCAATGGAACAGAATGGAGAGCCCAGAAATAGATTCACACATTTACTCTCAATTGATTTTGGACAAAGATGCCAAGAAAACACAATAACAAACACATTGTCTCTTCAGTAAATGGTGTTGGGAAATATGGATACCTACATGCACAAGAATTAAATTAGACTCTTATCTCACACCATATACAAAACATCAATTCAAAGTGGACTAAGGACTTAAACATATGGCCTGAAACTGTAAAACTACTAGAAGATACCAGAAGACAAAAGCTCCATGACATTGTTCTGGGCAATGATCTTTTGGCTATAACCTCCAAAGCAGGGGCAACAAAAGCAAAAATAGATCAATGAGATTACATCAAACTGAGAAGCTTCTGCATAGCAAAGAAAATATCAACAGTGTGGAGAGACAACCTACAGAATGGAAGAAAATATTTGCACACCATACATTTGATAAGGGGTTAATATGCAAAATATACGAGGAACTCAAACAATAGATGCTAAGAAACACCTCAAACAACTCAATACTAAGAAAACAAATAATCCAATTTAAAAATAGATAAAGGACCTGAACAGTCATTTCTCGTAAAAAAGTCATACACATGGCCAATAGATATATTTTTTAAAAACACAATATCACTAATCATCATCATATTGAAATCACAATAAGATATCACCTCACATTTCTTAGAATGGCTGTTATCAAAAAAATGAAAGATAGGGAAACCCCCTTTGGGTCCCCTCCCTTTGTATGCGAGCTCTGTTTTCACTCTATTAAATCTTGCAACTGCACACTCTTCTGGTCCGTGTTTGTTACGGCTCGAGCTGAGCTTTCACTCACCATCCACCACTGCTGTTTGCCACTGTCGCAGACCCACCGCTGACTTCCACACCTCCGGATCCAGCAGGGTTTCCGCTGGATGATCCAGCGGATGATCCAGCGAGATGCCCATTGCCACTCCCAATCTGGCTAAAAGCTTGCCATTGTTCCTGCACGGCTAAGTGCCCGGGTTCATTCTAAGCAAACTGAATAGTAGTTGCTGGGTTCTACGGTTCTCTTCCATAACCCACGGCTTCTAATAGAGCTATAACACTCACCACATGGCCCAAGATTCCATTCCTTGGAATCCGTGAGGCCAAGAACCCCAAGTCAGAGAACAACAGGCTTGCTGCCATCTTGGAAGCGGCCTGCCACCATCTTGGGAGCTCTAAGAACAAGAACCCCCAGTAACTTTTTGGTGACCATGAAGGGACCTCCAAAGCGATGGGAAACTTTCCCCCCAAGGCAAAAATGCCCCTAAGATGTATTCTGGAGAATTGGGACCAATTTGACCCTCAGACGCTAAGAAAGAAAAAACTTATATTCTTCTGCAGTACCGCCTGGCCAAGATATTCTCTTCAAGGGGGAGAAATCTTGCCTCCTGAGGAAAGTATAAATTATAACACCATCTTACAGCTAGACCTCTTTTGTAGAAAAGAAGGCAAATGGAGTGAAGTGCCATATGTACAAACTTTCTTTTCATTAAGAGACAACTCGCAATTATGTAAAAAGTGTGATTTATGCCCTACAGGAAGCCCTCAGAGTCTACCTCCCTATCCCGGCGTCCCCCTGACTCCTTTCCCAACAAATAAGGACCCCCCTTCAACCCAAATGGTCCAAAAGAAGATAGACAAAGGGGTAAACAATGAACCAAAAAGTGCCAATATTCCCCAATTATGCCCCCTCCAAGTGGTGGGAGGAAGAGAATTCGGCCCAGCCGGAGTGCATGTACCTTTTTCTCTCTCAGATTTGAAGCAAATTAAAATAGACCTAGGTAAATTATCAGATAACCCTGATGGCTATATTGATGTTTTACAAAGGTACGACACTCCTTTGATCTGACATGGAGAGACATAATGTTACTGCTGGATCAGACACTAATCACAAATGAGAGAAGTGCCACCATAACTGCAGCCCAAGAGTTTGGCGATCTCTGATATCTCAGTCAGGTCATGATAGGATGACAACAGAGGAAAGAACAATTTCCCACAGGCCAGCAGGCAGTTCTCAGTGTAGACCCTGACTGGGACACAGAATCAGAACATGGAGATTGGTGCCGCAGACATTTGTTAACTTGCGTGCTAGAAGGACTAAGGAAAACTAGGAAAAAGCCTATAAATTATTCAATAATGTCCACTATAACACAGGGAGAGGAAGAAAATCCTACTGCCTTTCTGGAGAGACTAAGGGAGGCATTGAGGAAGCATACCTCTCTGTCATCTGACTCTATTGAAGGCCAACTTATCTTAAAGGATAAGTTTATCACTCAGTCAGCTGCAAACATTAGGAAAAAACTTCAAAAGTCCGCCTTAGGCCCAGAACAAAACTTAGAAACCCTATTGAACTTGGCCACCTTGGTTTTTTATAATAGAGATCAGGAGGAGCAGGCAGAATGGGACAAACGGGATAAAAAAAAGGCCACCACTTCAGTCATGGCCCTCAGGCAAGCGGACTTTGGAGGCTCTAGAAAAGGGAAAAGCTGGGCAAATCAAATGCCTAATAGGGCTTGCTTCCAGTGTGGTCTACAAGGATGCTTTAAAAAAGATTGTCCAAATAAAAATAAGCCGCCCCCTCATTCATGCCCCTTATGTCAAGGGAATCACTGGAAGGCCCACTGCCCCAGGGGACGAAGGTCCTCTGAGTCAGAAGCCACTAACCAGATGATCCAGCAGCATGACTAAGGGTGGCCGGGGCAAGCGCCAGCCCATGCCATCACCGTCACAGATCCCCAGGTATGCTTGACCATTGAGGGCCAGGAGGTTAACTGCCTCTTGGACACTGGCATGGACTTCTCAGTCTTATTCTCCTGTCCCAGACAACTGTCCTCCAGATCTGTCACCATCCGAGGGGTCCTAGGACAGCCGGTCACTAGATACTTCTCCCAGCCACTAAGTTGTGACTGGGGAACTTTACTCTTTTCACATGCTTTTCTAATTATGCCTGAAAGTCCCACTCCCTTGTTAGGGAGAGACATTCTAGCAAAAGCAGGGGCCAATATACACCTGAACATAGGAGAAGGAACACCCCATTTGTTGTCCCCTGCTTGAGGAAGGAATTAATCCTGAAGTCTGGGCAACAGAAGGACAATATGGACGAGCAAAGAATGCCTGTCCTGTTCAAGTTAAACTAAAGGATTCCGCCTCCTTTCCCTACAAAAGGCAGTACCCCGTTAGACCCAAGGCCCAGTAAGGACTCCAAAAGATTGTTAAGGACCTAAAAGCCCAAGGCCTAGTAAAACCATGCAATAGCCCCTGCAATACTCCAATTTTAGGAGTACAGAAACCCAACAGACAGTGGAGGTTAGTGCAAGATCTCAGGATCATCAATGAGGCTGCTGTCCCTCTATACCAAGCTGTACTTAACCCTTATACTCTGCTTTCCCAAATACCAGAGGAAACAGGGTGGTTTACAGTCCTGGACCTTAAGGATGCCCTTTTCTGCATCGCTGTACATCCTGACTCTCAATTCTTGCTTGCCTTTGAAGATCCTTTGAACCCAACGTCTCAACTCACCTGGACTGTTTTACCCCAAGGGTTCAGGGATAGCCCCCATCTATTTGGCCAGGCATTAGCCCAAGACTTGAGCCAGTTCTCATACCTGGACACTCTTGTCCTTCGGTACGTGGATGATTTACTTTTAGCCGCCCCTTCAGAAACCTTGTGCCATCAAGCCACCCAAGTACTCTTAAATTTCCTCGCCACCTGTGGCTACAAGGTTTCCAAACTAAAGGCTCAGATCTGCTCACAGCAGGTTAAATACTTAGGGCTAAAACTATCCAAAGGCACCAGGGCCCTCAGTGAGGAATGTATCCAGCCTATATTGGCTTATCCTCATCCTAAAACCTGAAAACAACTAAGAGGGCTCCTTGGCATCACAGGCTTCTGCCAAATATGGATTCCCAGGTACAGCGAAATAGCCAGGCCATTACATACACTAATTAAGAAAACTCAGAAAGCCAATACCCATTTAGTAAGATGGACACCTGAAGCAGAAGCAGCTTTTCAGGTCTTAAAGAAGGCCCTAACCCAAGCCCCAGTGTTAAGCTTGCCAACGGGGCAAGACTTTTTCCTTATATGTCACAGAAAAAACAGGAATAGCTCTAGGAGTCCTTACACAGGTCCGAGGGACGAGCTTGCAACCCATGGCATACCTGAGAAAGGAAAGTGATGTGGTGGCAAAGGGTTGGCCTCATTGTTTACAGGTAGTGGCAGCAGTAGCAGTCTTAGTATCTGAAGCAGTTAAAATAATACAGGGAAGATATCTTACTGTGTGGACATCTCATGATGTAAAATCACATATTCACTGCTAAAGGAGACTTGTGGCTGTCAGACAACCATTTGCTTAAATATCAGGCTCTATTACTTGAAGGGCCAGTGCTGTGACTGCACACTTGTGCAACTCTTAACCCAGCCACATTTCTTCCAGACAATGAAGAAGAGATAGAACATAACTGTCAACAGGTGATTGCTCAAACCTATGCCACTCGAGGGGACCATCTAGAAGTTCCTTGACTGATCCTGCCCTCAACTTGTATATTGATGGAAGTTCCTCTGTAGAAAAAGGACTTTGAAAAGTGGGGTATGCAGTGGTCAGTAATAATGGAATACTTGAAAGTAATCCCCTCACTCCAGGAACTAGCGCTCAGCTGGCAGAACTAATAGCCCTTATTTGGGCACTAGAATTAGGGGAAGGAAAAAGGGTAAATATATAAACAGACTCTAAGTATGCTTACCTAGTCCTCCATGCCCACACAGCACTATGGAGAGAAAAGGAATTCCTAACTTCCGAGGGAATACCTATCAAACATCAGGAAGCCATTAGGAGATTATTATTGGCTGTACAGAAACCTAAAGAGGTGGCAGTCTTACACTGCCAGGGTTATCAGAAAGGAAAGGAAAGGGAAATAGAAGGGAACCGCCAAGTGGATATTGAAGCCGAAAAAGCTGCAACGCAGGACCCTCCATTAGAACTGCTTATAGAAGGACCCCTAGTATGGGGTAATCCCCTCTGGGAAACCAAACCCCAGTATGCAACAGGAGAAATAGAATGGGGAACCCCACAAGGACATAGTTTTCTCCCCTCAGGATGGCTAGCCACCAAAGAAGGAAAAATACTTTTGCCCTCAGCTAACCAATGGAAATTACTTAAAACCCTTCATCAAACCTTCCACTTAGGCATTGATAGCACCCATCAGATGGCCAAATTATTATTTACTAGACCAGGCCTTTTCAAAACTATCAAGCAGATAGTCAGGGCCTGTGAAGTGTGCCAAAGAAATAATCCCCTGCACTGCAGGCCATACATTTCTATCCCTGTGTCTTTAACCTCCTTGTTAAGTTTGTGTCTTCCAGAATCGAAGCTGTAAGACTACAAATTGTTCTTCAAATGGAGCCCCAGATGCAGTCCATGACTAAGATCTACCACGGACCCCTGGACTGGCCTGCTAGACCGTGCTCCGATGTTAATGACATGGAAGGCACCCCTCCTGAGGAAATCTCAACTGCACGACCCCTACTATGCCTCAATTCAGCAGGAAGCAGTTAAGAGCGGTCGTCGGCCAATCTCCCTAATAGCACTTGGGTTTTCCTGTTGAGAAGGGGGACTGAGAGACAGGACTAGCTGGATTTCCTAGGCGGACTAAGAATCCCTAAGCCTAGCTGGGAAGGTGACCACATCCACCTTTAAACACAGGGCTTGCAACTTAGCTCACACCTGACCAATCAGGTAGTAAAGAGAGCTCACTAAAATGCTAATTAGGGTAAAACAGGAGGTAAAGAAATGGCCAATCATCTATCACCTGAGAGCACAGGGGGAGGGACAATGATTGGGATATAAACCCAGGCATTCGAGCAGGGAGCAGCAACCCCCTTTGGGTCCCCTCCCTTTGTATGAGAGCTCTGTTTTCACTCTATTAAATCTTGCAACTGCAAAAAAAAAAAAAAAAGATGAAAGATAAGTGTTGGTGAGGATATGGAAAAAAGGGAACCCTTTTACATTGTTTGTGGGAATGTAAATTAGTACAGCCATTATGAAAAACAGTAGAGAGGTTTCTCAAAAAATTAAAAATAGAGCTACCATATGATCCAGCAATCTCGCTACTGGGAATATATCCAAAGGCAATGAAATCAGTATGTCGAAGAGCTAATCTGCACTCCCATGTTGATTGTGGCACTAATAACAATAACCAAGATATGCAATCAAGCTAAGTGTCCACCAACTGATGAATAGATAAAGAAAATGTGGTGTATGCCTATGCACAGTGGAATACTATTCTGCCATAAAAAAAAAAATCCTGTCATTTGGGACAACATGGAAAAACCCAGAGGATTATGTTAGGTGAAATAAGCCAGGGACAGAGACAAATACTGCCTGACCTCACTCATATGTAGAATCTAAAAAAGTTGATCTCATTGAAGTTGAATAATGGTTCCCAGAGGCCAGGAGGGTAGTGAGGAGGAGTGGGGATGGGGAATGTTGGTCAACAGGTATAATGTTACAACTAGATAGAAGGAATAAGTTCTGGTGTTCTACTGCACAACAGAGTGATTATAGTTAACAATAATGTATTGTATATTTCAAAATAGCTAGAAGAGAGGATTGTGAATGTTTTCACAACAAAAAAAGATAGATATGTAAGGTGATGGATATGCTACTTACCCTGATTTGAACATTTCACAATGTATACATGTATCAAAACATATTATTGTACTCCATAAATAATACGTATAATTACGTGTCAATTGAAAATGAAATAAAACTTTAAAAGGAAAATATGGTATGTATACACCTGCACACACACATATACACACAGACACACAAACTGGAATATTATTCAGCCTTGAAAAAGAAAGAAATTTGCCACAACATGGATCAACCTGGAAGACATTATGTTAAGTGAAATAAACCAGAAAGAAAGAAACACAAATATCACACGAAACACTTGTATGTGGAATTTTTAAAAGTTGAACTCACAGAAGCAGAGAGTAGAATGGTGATTATCAGGAACTAGCATGGAGAGGGCTGAGGATTGAGGAGATATTGGGCAAAGAATATAAAATTTCAGCCAGTCAGGAAGAACAAGTTCAAGATATCTATTGTACAATAAGATAACTATAGTTAATAACAATGTATGATATATTTGGAAATTGCTAACAGAGTAAATGTTAAGTGTTCTCACTGCAAATAAATGGTATGTGAGGCAATGCATTTATTAATTAGCTTGATTTAGCCATTTTACAACCCATTCATATTTCAAAACATCATATTGTACACCATAAATATATGTAATTTTAATTTGCCAATTTAAAAATAAAAAAGAAGAAATCTCATTTTGATCACCCCCAAAGGATGCCTTATGCCCCAGTAAGTCCCCAGCCACAGAGGCAATTTTTCTGATTTATTTTACCAATAATTAGTTTTGCCTAATCTAAAAATTCATATAAATTGAATAGCTCATTTTAAAAAATAGAATAAAATGTTCTAAGGGATAAGATAGATGTGTAGCCATCAAGGATATTGCTCAATATATATAAAATCAAAAGAAAAACCAAGAGTACATGAGCGGAAGACTGTGGTCAGCTACTCCAATAGAAAGTCAGGATTCCTTGCCCAGTTTACAAACCTCAGGTAGTTTTCAAACCCACTACAGAACATTCCCCTTGACTGAAAGAGAGGCCAGGTCCACATGAAGAAGGACACTGCAACACCAGGACAAATGTATACAGTAGCGATTCCTCTAGCTATTCCCCAAAAGGTCTTTGGCTATACACTAGGGTATCATGCTCTGGAAATGGGAATACACAGCTTTTATGAGGACTGTTAGATATAGGGTCTGAATTGATGCAGATACCTAGAGAACAAAAGCATCTTCATGGACTTCTTGGTACAGCAGAAGTATATGAGGTTCAAGTAATTAATGGAGTCCTAGCTGGACACATGTGTCCTCTGGTCTACAGATTCACACAGAGATCATTTTCCCAGTTTCTGAATGTATAATTGGAACAGACATATTAGGATTTTACAGAACCTTCATATTATTTCATTGACTTATAGAGTAAGAGCTATTGTAGTAGGAATGGCAAGTAGAAGCCCCTAAAACTACATTCTCACCCCATTGCCAAGACTATAAATCAAAAGCAACGTTGCATCCCAGGAGTGACATGGCAGAGTTTAGCATCACCCTGAGAAATTTAAAGGATATAGGGGTGCTGGATTTCATTATAAACCCATATAATTCACCATTCGGCCCCCTAGAAAATCAGGTGAATCAGAGCATATGACCTTGAACTACTACAAACTTCTCCAAGTAGTAACTTCAATAACATCTTCTGTATTCGATGTGACATCTTTACTATAGCAGATTAACACTACTGCTTGTGTGGTTAGTGGCTATTGATCTGCTTCCATTTTGCTCTCTTATCATTCAGAAGGACAAGAAACACACACGGGATGGCTAACAGTTACACACTCATGGTCTTGTCCAAGCACTATGTCAATTCTCTAGATCTCTGCCGTGATAGTGCAAAGGGTTCTGGGCCATCTGAACAGTCCACAGAACTTCACTTGGGGTCACTAAGTGGGTGACATCATGTTATTTGGACCTTAGGAGCAAGAAATGGCGATTATTCTGGACATCTTATTAAGACACGTAATCTAAACGGAGGAAGAAAAACACTACAAAGATTCAGCAACCATACACTTCAATAAAGTTTTTAGGCATCAACATGCTGGAATATGCTGAGACATCCCTTCCAAGGTAAACGACAAGTTTCTATACGTCACACCTTCCTTTACAGGCCATTTTGGAGGCAAAATATATAAAACACTTGGGAATACTCTTCAACAAACTGTTGGAATAATCTGGAAAACTGTTAATTTTGACTTGGGCCAAGAACGAAAAAGACTCTGAAGCAGGTTCCTGCTGTGTTCCAAGCAACCCTAAAGCTTGGGTCCAACAATATAAACTCTGTTTCACCATGGCTGATCTACCTACTGTTGCTGCTAGATGTCTAAACTTTCAGCAACAAAGATCACTCCCGAGTACTTGATATGGTACCATTCCTTCTTTTCCCCTCACCCTTATAGAGGTATACCTGACACATAAAAATTTTATGTATCTAAGGTGTGCATGTGGAGATCTGATGTACATACACACTGTGTAATGATGATCACAATCAAGCTAATTAATACACCTATCATCTCTACCTTTTCATGGTAGAAAAACGCTTAAGTAGATCTTAGCAATCTTGAAAGCAAATTTCAAGTATAAAATACAGTATCAATTATAGTCACTATGCTGTATATCAGATCCCTAGAACTTACTTTTCTTATTGGTATTCTTCCTTCAGATGACCAACTAGTCACTCGGCGGCCTATTGTTTATATCAGTTCCATTCAACTCTGGAAAAAAAAATTTATCTTGAATGGGATTGACACATATTCCAGATATGTTTTTACTTTTCCTGCCTGTAGTGCCTCAGCTATCTCCATTGTGTGCAAGCTCATAAAGTGTATGACCTACTGACCTGGGATGGCGCCTAACATTGTCTTTGAACCACGAGACTGTCTTCATAGCAACTGAGGTATGGCATTGGGCATGTGGTTGTGGATCATGCACCATCTAGAAACTGCCATCATGAAAGAGTAGTGAAATTGCCTCTTGAAGTTACAGCTAAAGTGCCGGCTGGGAGATGACACCCTGCAAAAGATAGGGCACTATCCTCAGGTTACAGAACAGACCTTCAAGCATCTGCCACTGTATATGGTGCTATATTCCCAGTATATAGAATACATGGAGCTGGGAATGAAGTGAAAGTTGGAATGGTTCCACCATCGCTCCCAGTGACCTATTTGGGGAATTATTTGTAAAGATCCTGATTCCCAGAGGGGTGATGCTTCCCCCAAGCAACACAGTAAAATAATCCCAAATTGTTTTCCAAAGTGACTGTACAGGTCAGGTGCGGTGGCTGTGTCTGTAATCCCAGCACTTTGGGAGGCCGAGGCTAGCAGATTGCTTGAGTCCAGGAATTCAAGACCAGCCTGGCCAACATGGTGAAACCCCGTCCCTATTAAAAATACAAAATTAGCCAGGCATGGTGGCATGCTCCTGTAGTCCCAGCTACTTGGGAGGCTGAGATGGGAGAATCACTTGAACCTGAGAGGCAGAGATTAAAGTGAGCTGAGATTGTGCCACTGCACTCCAGCCTGGGTGACAGAGTGAGACCTTGTCTCAAAAAACAAAACAAAACAACAAAAAGAAACTGGCTGTACAAGTTACAGTATATTCCCACCAAAAATTAGAACTCTTCATCAACACTTGATATTATGAAACTTTAAAAAGTTTGCTAATACAGTAGGTACTCAGTGACATCTTATTTTAATTAGCATTTCTCTGTTTTTTTTTTTTGTTTTTTTTTTTAATTTTTGTTTTTTTTTTTCTTTTTTTCTTTTTTATTGATCATTCTTGGGTGTTTCTCGCAGAGGGGGATTTGGCAGGGTCACAGGACAATAGTGGAGGGAAGGTCAGCAGATAAACAAGTGAACAAAGGTCTCTGGTTTTCCTAGGCAGAGGACCCTGCGGCCTTCCGCAGTGTTTGTGTCCCTGGGTACTTGAGATTAAGGAGTGGTGATGACTCTTAACGAACATGCTGCCTTCAAGCATCTGTTTAACAAAGCACATCTTGCACCGCCCTTAATCCATTCAACCCTGAGTGGATACAGCACATGTTTCAGAGAGCACAGGGTTGGGGGTAAGGTCACAGATCAACAGGATCCCAAGGCAGAAGAATTTTTCTTAGTACAGAACAAAATGAAAAGTCTCCCATGTCTACCTCTTTCTACACAGACACAGCAACCATCCGATTTCTCAATCTTTTCCCCACCTTTCCCCCCTTTCTATTCCACAAAACCGCCATTGTCTTCATGGCCTGTTCTCAATGAGCTGTTGAGTACACCTCCCAGATGGGGTGGTGGCCGGGCAGAGGAGCTCCTCACTTCCCAGTAGGGGCGGCCGGGCAGAAGCGCCCCTCACCTCCCGGACGGGGCGGCTGGCCGGGCGGGGGGCTGACCCCCCACCTCCCTCCCGGACAGGGCGGCTGGCCGGGCAGAGGGGCTCCTCACTTCCCAGTAGGGGCGGCCGGGCAGAGGCGCCCCTCACTTCCCCGACGGGGCGGCTGGCCCGGCGGGGGGCTGACTCCCCCACCTCCCTCCTGGAGGGGGCGGCTGGCCGGGCAGAGGGGCTCCTCACTTCCCGGTAGGGGCGGCCGGGCAGAGGCGCCCCTCACCTCCCAGACAGGGCGGCTGGCCGGGCGGAGGGCTGATCCCCACACCTCCCTCCTGGACGGGGCGGCTGGCCGGGCGGGGGGCTGACCCCCCCACCTCCCTCCCGGACAGGGCGGCTGGCTGGGCAGAGGCGCCCCTCACCTCCCGGATGGGGCGGCTGGCCAGGTGGGGGGCTAACCCCCCCACCTCCCTCCCGGACGGGGCGGCTGGCCGGGCCGGGGGCTGACCCCCCCACCTCCCTCCCAGACAGAGCGGCTGGCCGGGCCGGGGGCTGACCCCCCCACCTCCCTCCCAGACAGAGTGGCTGGCCGGGCAGAGGGGCTCCCCACCTCCCAGTAGGGGCGGCCGGGCAGAGGCGCCCCCCCCACCTCCTGGACAGGGCGGCTGGCCGGGCAGGGGGCTGATCCCCCCACCTCCCTCCCGGATGGGGCGGCTGGCCGGGAGGGGGGCTGACCCCCCCACCTCCCTCCCGGATGGGGCGGCTGGCTGGGCAGAGGGGCTCCTCACTTCCCAGTAGGGGCGGCCGGGCAGAGGCACCCCTCGCCTCCCGGACGGGGCGGCTGGCCAGGCGGGGGGCTGACCCCCCCACCTCCCTCCCGGACGAGGCGGCTGGCCGGGCAGAGGGGCTCCTCACTTCCCGGTAGGGGCGGCCGGGCAGAGGTGCCCCTCACCTCCCGGACGGGGCGGCTGGCCGGGCGGGGGGCCGACCCCCCCCGCCTCCCTCCCAGACGAGGAGGGAGGACGCTCCCCACTTCTCAGATGGGGTGGCTGCCGGGCGGAGGGGCCCCCCACCTCTCAGACGGGGCGGCTGCCAGGCAGAGGGCCTCCTCACCCCTCAGACAGGGCGGCCGGGCAGAGACACTCCTCACATCCCGGACGGGGCGGCAGGGCAGAGGTGCTCCCCACATCTCAGACGATGGGCGGCCGGGCAGAGACGCTCCTCACTTCCCAGATGTGATGGCGGCCGGGAAGAGGCGCTCCTCACTTCCTAGATGGGATGGCGGCCGGGCAGAGACGCTCCTCACTTTCCAGACTGGGCAGCCAGGCAGAGGGGCTCCTCACATCCCAGACGATGGGCAGTCAGGCAGAGACGCTCCTCACTTCCCAGACGGGGTGGCTGCCAGGCAGAGGCTGCAATCTCGGCACTTAGGGAGGCCAAGGCAGGCGGCTGGGAGGTGGTTGTAGCGAGCCGAGATCACGCCACTGCACTCCAGCCTGGGCGCCATTGAGCACTGAGTTAACGAGACTCCGTCTGCAATCCCGGCACCTCGGGAGGCCGAGGCTGGCGGATCACTCGCGGTCAGGAGCTGGAGACCAGCCCAGCCGACACATCGAAACCCCGTCTCCACCAAAAAAACACGAAAACCAGTCAGGCGTGGCGGCGCACGCCTGCAATCGCAGGCACTCGGCAGGCTGAGGCAGGAGAATCGGGCAGGGAGGTTGCAGTGAGCTGAGATGGCAGCAGTACCGTCCAGCTTCGGCTCGGCATCAGAGGGAGACCGTGGAAAGAGGGGAGAGGGGAGAGGGGAGAGGGGGGAGGGGGGAGGGGAGAGGGGGGAGGGGGGAGGGGAGAGGGGAGAGGGGAGAGGGGAGAGGGGAGAGGGGAGAGGGGAGAGGGAGCTCTATCTACCACACAGTCCTTCTCTGAATATCAGCATTTCTCTGTTTATTAATTATGTGAAGAACACTTTTCCATGTTTAGTAACCATTTGGATTTTCTCTATTGTGAAATGCATAATCAAGTCATTTGCCTAGTTTTAGTTAGGGTTTCTGCCTTTTTTTCTTACCAAATTACCAAAAGAGGTCTTTATATGATTGGAAACAAGTTTTGTTGTTGATAGTTGGTTACCTAAGTTGCAAATATCTCCTGCCAGTCTATGGCTTGTATTTTTATTCTTTTAATGGCATTTTTGTGGAACAGAAGTGTTTTGTTTTCATGTAATTTATTGTACTAATCTATACTTTTACGGTTAGTGTTTTTGTGTCTCATTTAAGAAACCTTTCGCCACCCTCCCAGGTCACGAAGATATTCTTCTGTATTAATCATTGGATAACTTAACAATTTGTAACATATTAGATCTCATATTCACCTGGAATTGACTTTTGTGTGAGTTAGGAGTTCAATTTCTTCTTTTTCCAGCATGGTACGCAATTGTCCTAGCGCCACTTATTGGAAAGACTTTTTTCTCCCGCTGCCCTGCAGTGCACCTTTGTTGTACATCAAGCATTCATTTACGTGTGGACCATTTTATTTTCTTGTTGCTGGAATATAGAAGAAGCATTACTTTCTAATATTGACTTTGTATACAGCAAACCCCCTTAAATATTTTAAACTGCATTAATGGGCTTAATATATTTGATTTATTTTTAGCATATCAAATGCCTGAACAAGCAAGCCCCGATCTTGTTTGTAAAACCTTCCACAGCACTTCAAAGGCTCTCGTAAATCTCAACTTAAGTAATAAATTTGATAAATCCATTTCTCTTAAATATTATGCCACTTACACTTTTGCTCATATTCTTACTTTTTAAAATTTGAAATTATGTAAATTACATGTTTTAAATAAATGGAATCACAAGACATCTGTAAGGTAGTCTAATACAGCAAATTCTTTTAAATATTATAAACACTTCAAAGAAAATAATAAAAAGATTATTCCTAAGCCTAACATGAAAGTATTCATACTGGTGGCATGATATAATTTACCAGCTTTGCATTTAATTATAAATCTTCGATTTGAAAAGTCACTCGCTTAGTAAAGGAAGCAGCTTTAACATCACAAGTTAAAGAAGCTTTAATATCACAAGATCAGATGTTCTATTTCAAAAGAACTGAGGTTACCACCTGGAGCAAGTAATTGTTAATAAATATACAATTTATGACCATAAGGTTACTTACCAGTATGACATTTGAGACTGGAATGGCAACATGGGAGACATTTAGGTACAAGATCATCTTTTCTGAACCAAAGATGGACACCTGAGTCCTTTAAAAAATCATCTCTAAGTTACGAGGGAGCTCTAAGCCCAAACTCTTCAGATGGAATTTCTCAACCTGCCTCTCCGAGTTCACGAGTCGAACACCCCAGCCAAGAGCCATTCCCTAGGCACACTGCAGGCCCAGTGCTATGCACCTGAGCAGCAAAGTGAGCCTTTGGGAGGGCAGATGCAGGAAAGAAACCTGCGCAAAGCCCTGGATGTGGGCTTGGGACTATTCATACTTGGAATTTGTGTTTCAAAATTTAATCTGTGTGAGTCCAAGCCAGGGATTGAGGGAGTGGGGAGCATGGGGGTGTGGACCTAGGTGGGAATGTCCCCTTGACCCGTGGACTCTGCAGCTCATGGGAGGGTGAAGCTCACGGAGGAGTCCAAACAGGTCCCTCTAAAGTGAGGGGCGCGGGGAAAGCCCCACTCTTGCCTTGGTCTTAGGGCAGAACTGCACTAAAACTAGGACAAAATTCCATGTGCTTTTCTTGCCTTTTTAAGTAAAGTGATTAAGCAAATAGAAAGACCGTCTAGCAAATCAAGAGATCCAAAAATAGAGATGAAGGGTATGATGCCAAAGCAGAATTTCTCTATCTTGAGGACCCTGAAGACGGGGCTTTGACTGAAAGTATTTTTACGTTTCTGACAGAATAAATATGTTCCTCAGACAACTAAAGCAACTAACTCACTGAAGCTCATTATTTAGGCGGTCCTCAGCAGCCTGCTGGAATGTCTTTATAAGAGGGATTTAGAAGCAAACACCCACTTAGAAGGAGGGAGACTTGAAACTGCTTTGCATAGTGGCTTACATAAGCTAAAGAAAATGTCAAAAGAATGGGTGGGGAAATAGCACCATGGACACTGATAAAGATTTTTTTTTTTTTTTTTTTCCGAGATGGAGTTTCGCTCTTGTTGCCCAGGCTGGAGTGCAGTGTCATGATCTCAGCTCACTGCAACCTCCGCCTCCCAGGTTCAAGCAATTCTCCTGCCTCAGCCTCCCGAGTGGCTGGGATTACAGGCACGTGCCACCATGCCAGGCTAATTTTGTATTTTTAGTAGAGATGGGGTTTCTCCATGTTGGCCAGGCTGGTCTCGAACTCCTGACCCAAGTGCCGGGATTACAGGCTTGAGCCACCGTGCCTGGTTGACAAAGATTCTTTAATCAGGTTTCTGAACTTTCTCCTGGGCCCATCTGTGCACTTCCTTGTAAAATCCAGCTTTAGCAAAAGAACTCTAAGTCAATTTCACCAGAACCCCCATCCTCAATAATCTGATCATCCTTGATATCTGATCAGGTTCCTTGTCTCCATCCTCCCCCAGGTGATGTCTGATCATCCTGGCCTGTCTTCAGCAAGAATCCTGTTGGGTTGATTTAGCCAGAATCCCCTTTACCTCTGATATTTCCTCCTAGTAATTTTCCATTCACTGACCCCCACCCTGCTCCTTGGTTATAAATTCCCACTTGTCCAGGCTGTATTGGAAGTTAAGCCCAATCTCTCTCCCCTACTGCAACACACTGTTGCAGTCATCCCTGTACCTACCGTGATGGTTCTGAATAAATTCTTCCTTACTATGTTTCAACAAGTATCACTGAATAATTTTTTCTTTAATAGTAGTTAGCTGGCCAGGCGCAGTGGCTGATGCCTGCAATCCCAGCACTTTGGGAGGCCAAGGAGGGCAGATCAAGAGGTCAGGAGTTCAAGACCAGCCTGGCCAATATGGTGAAACCCTGCCTCTACTAAAAATACAAAAATTAGCCAGGCGTGGTGGCATGTGCCTGTAGTCTCAGCTACTTGGGAGGCTGAGGCAGGAGAATTGCTTGAACCCAGGAGGCAGAGGTTGCAGTGAGCCGAGATTGTGCCATTGCACTCCAGCCTGGGGGACAGAGAGCAAGACTCCGTCTCAAAAAAAAAAAAAAAAAAAAGTAGTTAGCTATGGCTGTGAGTGTCAATCTGCTCCACCCCCAAATTCTTTTTTGGTCTTAAGCTACCACAAACAAATGAACAACAAAAAAATAAAAATAAATAAAAATAAAAAAATAAATAAAAAGGTTAGGCTTGCTTCTGCGTCATGGTCTTTTCGGGTCACTGAAGACAATATATTAAACACAGATCCTTAGGGGCTTCTAAGTTAGGAAACACTGATAGGTGAATGTGAAGAAAATATGATAGAAATAAATAACATTGCAAAAATTTACATGGAGATTTTAAAATGTGGTTCTGTTTTATGAAAGTAAGTGCAATTTGTGAAAAATGAAAGAAACCATACATTAATAAGGATGCACCTGTCATCACTTCTATACACATACCTGTTGTAAAAAGTGAAAATGTAACAACTACCCCATGTCGATAGAGAAGTGGCATTAAACTTTCCCTAGGGACCAGACAATTCTTACACTTGCTCAAATTCAGATAAAAAGAAAAGTATAAGTTCAGCTCCTTTCTTATGGGTTCACCTGCAACTTTTCCCCTGGGTAGACTGTAATGAATGACATCTTTAGTTAGAAACCTGAAGTGTTCAATATTTGCACAGAAGGTCAGTCCCATCCATTTCACCTCTTATTTTTAGAATCCAGATTCTAATTTGTAATTATTGCTGTTCAAGGACCTTAGCTGAACTGACTCAGCTAGGAAAGACTGTTCCATGTAATCCTCTTAGATAAGTCACTGAAGCAACTCAAAAACAATAAAAAATTAGTATATTCATAATTTTGTAAAGCCTTGTCTTGGGTCTTTTTCTCTGATGTTAATTCTATAGAATAAAATTTCCCCCCAAATCCACATCTCTTAGGCTTAAGATAAAGGATGGTCGAGATGTTGAGGTGACTAGTTTTAATTCCTGGGGGATCCTTTGAGATTTTGGTTATCTCCTGCCTACCCCATTATGAGAGCAATATTCTAATACTGTCAATATTTTACATTTTAATCCATGCTGGTAGGTTTGGAGTAGAATCACATTTTGGTTTTAAATAACGTTTGTTTGTTCTATTTTTCTCTTTTTATGTCAAAGGTAATGCATGATTCAAACCAAATCCCCCTTAATCACCCATCTCATTCCCCCAAGGCAAATGGTTAATATTTCCTTCAATACTTTTCCTATGCTGATACAAATGTGTGTGTGTGTGCACGCGTGTGTGGTGTGTGTTTGAAAGACAGGATCATGTAACTTCTATAACTTCCTTTTCCCATTTAATATAAAATGGATGTCTTTTTATGCCTATTTATATCTACTAGGTATGGGCCTCTTAAAAGCTACATATTATGATTATACCATAATTGATGTAATTATTCCTTTTTGTTAACACTCAATTTGTTTCCAGTCCTTTGCTATCACTCAAAAGGCCATCATGAACATTTCTTCCTTCATTTATTCCATCAACATTAATTTAGTACTTAATCACTGAACTTCATGCTGGGTACAGAGCCATGAACCAAACACAAAAGTCCTTGTCTTCACGGAGCTTATATTCTATGTAAGGAGACAGACAATAAGCATGTAAATAAAACATTATTTATGTATTTACATGTAGTTAAACATGTATGCTAGCAATAAGTGGTAAGGGGAAAATAAAGGAAATAGGGGTAGGAAACATTGGTAATGGAGGGACAGGTTTACAATTTTAGATAATTTGGCCAGAAAAGGACTCATTTAAAAAGTGACATTGTGAGCAAAGGCCTAAAGGAACCAAGGTCCTTTGCCACATGGACATCTGGAGACAGTGCATTTCAGGCAGAGGAAATAAAAAGGAAAAATGCCTCTGAGATAGAAACATGCCTGGCCAGTGTGTTTGGAGCAATGGCGAGGCAAGAGATGGTTGAAGTGACAGGGCAGTCTTGTACATGCATCTTTACACAGATTGTGATTGTGGCTGTATTTAGCTCACTCCCAAAGCCCCCGTTCTGCACATGAGGGTTTCATAGTGCTCCCCTGGCTTCAAACTTTTTTTTGCTTCCCAATAGACTAAAAATTCAAACAAGACTGTAAATTACCCGGCCACTGCTTCCATGTCCAGCTTCATCTAATGTAACTATTTCTCTGTCACTAGGCTCCAACCGTCTAGTGGTTCCTAGAGTCCTTCAACCTTCTCCCCACTTCAGGGCCTTTGTTCTATGCCTGGAATGCTCTTCCAGAGTTCTTGGCATAGCTGGCTTGTTGTCATTCCTCAGGACACATGCAAGTGTTACCTCTCTAGAGTGGCCTCCCTCAATCACCTTCTCCTCAGTGCCCCCCTCCCTCTTCCCCATTATTCTTTATCATAGCACCTTGTTTATTCCTTTTACTGAAGTTACAAAAAATCTTCAGTTAAATCTTTTTTTTAGACCTCAAACCTCTTCTCACTATATATTTAAAGATGACTTCCCTCTCTTAGGTAAACTGTGAAATTGTGACTCTTAACTATTTCCTGTGGTTTAAATGCTTGTGTCTCCCCAAAATTTATTTGTTGACATTTCAACTGCAAGGTGGTGGTTATAGAAGGTGCAGCCTTTGGGAGGTTAGCTCATGAAAGGAGAGCTGTCGTGAATGGGATTAGTGCCTTCATAAAAGAGGCCCAAGAGAGCTCCCATGCTCCTTCAGGCACATGAGGACACAGAGAAGGGACGTCTGTCTATAAACCAGGAAGCAGACCCTCACCAGACACCAAATCTTCTGGGACCTTAATCTTGGACTTCCCACCCTCTAGAACTGTGATGAATAAATTTCTGTTAAGTTACCCAATTTATGGCATTTGTTATAGCAGCCTGAACTAAGACACTTGTTCTCATAAAAATACTATTATAAGAGTAAATTTCATATTACTGTAACAAATGGAACATGCATACAGTGCTTCAATGTTTCTTTGTAAAATTTCTCCAATGAGAAATTGTTTAAAAATTGCACTGGCCTGTGATTTAATGTTATCACTAAGGAACAGAAAGGAACCAGCCTATTAAATCTTATGAGTTGTAGAATGGAGGCCCATGGCAATCATATCTGTCCCAAGAGAAGTTATATGAAAAGTACAGAAAATTTAACCCTTGTAGTATATCCCCAATTAGGGGCAAAACCCTTAAAAAATGGAGAGTTCTAGATCTGCCCAGATATATGAAACCCACAATGGTTGGAAAAAGAAAAGTAGAAGATAAAGACATTTTCAATCACAGAAAAATAAGATTATAACTAGCAAATTAATTTTAAAAATTCTCTAAATTCCATATCACCTAAATTCCACATCACCACTTATTGTGTAATGCCCCCAAAGTATAAGGGAATGGTTGCTTCCTTTTCTCCTAAATTATCAAAGTCTTAGTTGCCTTTAAAAATACAGCACACCAAAGTATTATTTTTAGCATCTCATTCACAAGGCACCGTTCCTGCTTACTGTGGTTGAGAAGCTCAAGGGTGCCTCATTATAAAAATGTTCTCAACCATTGTTCCATTTGTTGGCCTTAAATACTGTTTTGGCGACCCCTAGTGTGAAACATTATTTCAACATCTGGACATATTGAAAATCCTCTTAATACTTGCTTACAGACAGAAATGATATCTAAAATAATTTTTCACCAAGGCAAATGTGACTTTAGTTAATTTCTACTTAAAGTTCATGTCTTTCTTAGATCATAATAAAATTTGAATATAATTTCTGGTGATCCAAGACATTTGAAAATCACTGAAAAGCACTATGGTTAGAAATTCATGATTGCGTTAAGTGTGTGCACAACAGTAGTTTCATTGTCTTAAATAATGCTCTAATTCCACTACTAGGAATTCACCCTACGAATATACTTGTACATGTGCAATATAACATATGTACAGTATTAGTCATTGCAGCAAGGTTATTCATTGCAGCAGTGGAAACAACATAAAGGGTAATCAATAAAAGGGTGGTTACTGGGAGTATGATACACTCATACAAGGGAATATTATGTGGCAATAATACAAGGAAAAAAAGAATGAGGAAACTCTTTTATGTATTAGTACACGATGATCTCTATGATGTATCAAAGAACATAGAACAGAATTAAACAACCAACACAAAAAACCAAGGTAGAGAATTATGGTGAGTATTTTGCTACCATATGAATTTTAAAAGGGGGTAAAATACTATATATATTTGTGTTTGCTTATACATCCATGAATGTAATCTCCCAAAGGATACACAAGAAACTAATACAGTGTGGTTACTCATTAAAGATGGGGGTGAGAAATGGTATAAGTTAGATACTGCGTTCCTTGTTATAGTTCTCTGTGTGGATTATGCCTTTGCTAGTCAAAATGTTAAATGGCTTCTTAAAAAATTTAAAGCCTGCAGCACAAGGCCAAGAAAGACAAAGAAGGCTTTGCTTGAAAAACAGATCCGACAAAATATAATTTTCTGTCTTAAAACATATGTAATTTTTCTTTATACATTTTAAATTCTATACACTTTTCCAATGGAATCTTTTATTGCATATTTTTCCTTACTCAAATGCTGAACTGTAAGACAGCATTTGTAAAATTTTATTTTTAAGATTTCTGTTTACTTTTTTTCCTTCCCCAAAGTCACCTAGTAAAGACAACATTTGATAGTTACATAAAGTAAGCTAACAGGTGGGATTGACTTGAGGTAATATCTTCGGTTAGGAAATGCTCACAGCTCTCCTGGCATGTCTTGCCAATAAGATTGCTGGTTCCAGACCAAAATTCTTTATTGTCAACAAGTGTAAGAAGTTGTAATATTCCTTATTAGGTCATAATTTAAAATTCATGTGTAATATAAGTATACATGGCAGATACCCAGGAATAAACTTAACAGAATATGGTAAAGATATGAATGGAGAAAATTATACCAGCTTTATTTTACATTAAGAAAAGTAGACTTAGGCAAGTTGCGGTGGCTGATGCCTGTAATCCCTGCACTTTGGGAGGCCGAGGTGGCCTTGAGGCCAGGAGTTCAAGACTGGCCTGGCCAATATGGTGACCCCTGTCTCTACTAAAAACACAAAAAAATTAGCCAGGCATGGGGGCACATGCCTGTAATCCCAGCCACTCGGGAAGCTGAGGCATGAGAAATTGCTTGAATCTGGGAGGTGGAGGTTGCAGCGAGCCGAGATCACATCACTACACTCCAGCCTGAACAACAGAGCAAGACTCTGTCAAGGAAAGGAAAGGAAAGGAAGGGAAAGGGAAAGGGAAAGGGAAAGGGAAAGGGAAAGGGAAAGGGAAAGGGAAAGAGAAAGGAAGGGAAGGGAAGGGAAGGGGGAAAGGAAAGGAAAGGAAAAGAGGAAGACAAAGAAAGAAAGAAGTAAATAAATGAAAAAATATACCATGTGCATCAATGAGAAAATTCAACATAGTTAAGATGACAACTCTCTCCAAGTTAAAAATTAAATATAATTACAATTAAAAATTGCAGCACGGTTTTCATGCTATTTGAAAGCTGACTTCATTAAATGTGAGGCTTTGCAGTGCCTTTAAGGATCATCTAGGGGAATGTAGAAAGTACTATTCAGGCATTTATTTAGGTTTTAAAAGCTGATGCTCCATCTGCTAAACTTATAAACTGAAAAACTACCTGTTCCCTTAAGCTTTTAACTTCAGCTAAAAATCCTAATCTATTTCTAAGTTTAGCAAATTTTAGCGATCATTTTAAAGGGGACTTTGAATAAAATTTAGTTCTACTCCAAAGTTTAACTATTTTAAACACTTTAAATCATAGTTAATTTTTTTCCTTTTTTTTTTGAGACAGGGTCTCACTGTCACCCAGGCTGGAGGGCAGTGGTAAGATCTCAGCTCACCGCAGCCTCAACCTCCCAGGCTCAAGCAATCCCCCCATCTCAGACTCCCGAGTAGCTGGGACTACAGGCACGTGCCACCAGCCTCGGCTAATTTTTGTATTTGTAGTAGAGACGGGGTTTCACCATGTTGCCCAAGCTTGTTTCCAACTCCTGGACTCAAGAGATCCTCCTGCCTTGGCCTCCCAAAGTGCTGGGATTACAGGCGTGAGCTGTCACGCCAGGCCTAAACCATAGTTATTAATATATTTTATGCTCCTTGTAAGTATTGCAATTATCTGATTTAATAAATAAAACCTTTTCAAGTATTTCAATTATTTTCATAAATCTAATTAAATTAACAAATATGTAAAAAGCAAGTTATGTTATGTATTCCATGTCACTGTATATAACTATTATGGCTGAATTGTGTCCCTCTAAAATTCACATGTTAAAATCCTACAGCCTGGCCAACACAGTGAAACCCCAAGTCTACTAAAAATACAAAAATTAACCGGGCATGGTGGTGCATGCCTGTAATCCAGCTACTTGGGAGGCTGAGGCAGGAGAATTGCTTGAACCTAGGAGGTGGAGGTTGCAGTGAGCTGAGATCACGCCACTGCACTCCTGCCTGGGTGACAGAGCAAGACTCCGTCTCAAAAAAAAAAAAAAAAAAAAAAAAAAAAAATCCTAACCCCCAGCACCTTGGAATGGGACTGTATTTGGAGACAGTACCTTTGAGAGGTAATTAAGTTAAAATGAGGTTATATGAGTGAGTCCTAATCCAATATGACTGGTGTCTTTATAAGAGATTAGAACACAAACAGGCACGGAAGGAAAGCTTTGTGAAGACACAGAGAGCCAAGGAGAGATACCTCAGAATGAAACCAGCCATGCCAACACCTTGCTCTTGGATGTCTAGCTCTAGAACTGTGAGAAAATAAATTTCTGTTGTTTAAACGACCAGTGGTACTTCTGTTATGGCAGCATTAGCAAACTAATATATCTTGACTCTTAATTAATACACATAAGGGCATTTTCCATTTACCTCTAAAGGCTTTTGAATTTGAGGAATTCTCTCATATCTTAGAATCATTCTTAATGATATAGAAATAGTATTAGATTAATTTTCATGCCTTTGTTCTACTCT